>NW_022436968.1:11015649-11218834 GCF_009761245.1 Sapajus apella | reverse complement strand
CCCTGGAATCTACTGTCCTGGTTCTCTGCTCAGTCCCCTTTTTGAACCGGTGAATGGGCGACTTCCCGTGGCTCCAATCGCCAGCCAAAAGGGCCCCCGGACCGGTGTATTTTGTACGGAGAACCGCGGCTCCGGGGCGCCGACAAAGCAGCCGCGCGGGGCAAAGCAGCGGTGCCCGGCCGAAACAGCTGCGGTGGCCGAAACAGCCGCGCTGGCGACCGTGGAGCACCTCTGCCCGGGAATTTCCTAGTCTGTGGGCAATAAAAATGCGGCGTCCACTCACCCTTTGCGCTTTCACTGGGAGCTGCAATCCTGAGCTGTTCCTAAACGGCCATCTTGGATCGTCCCCCCCATTTTTTTTTTATGTTGAACATTTTTCATAGGTTTGTTGGCCATTTGTATATCTTTTTTTTTTTTTTTGAGAATTGTCTATTCATGTCCCCAGTCCACTTTTTGATGAGATTGTTCGTATTTTCTTGCTAATTTGTTTGAGTCCTTTATAGATTCCAATATTAGGTCTGTGTCAGATGCATAGATTGCAAGGATTTTTTTTTCCCACTCTCCAGGTTGTCTGCTTACTCTGCTGATTGTTCCTTTGGCTCTGCAGAAGCTTTTTAGTTCAATTAAATCCCAGCTATTTGTCTTTCTTTATGTTCCATTTGCTTTTGGATTCTTGGTCATGAATTCTCTGCTTAAGTCAATGTCTAGAAGGGTTTTTCCAATGTTTCTTCTAGAATTTTTACAGTTTCAAATCTTAATTTAAGTTCTTGGTCCATCTTGAGTTGATTTTTGTATAAGGTGAGAGATGAGGCAATTTGATTCTTTCACATGTATCTTGCCAATTATCCCACAAGCATTTGTTGAATAGTATATCCTTTTTCCATTTTCTGTTCTTGTTCGCCTTGTCAAAGATCAGTTAATTGTAAGTATTTGGCTTTATTTCTGGGTTCTCTATTCCGTCCTGTTGGTCTGTGTGCCCATTTTCATACCAGTATTATGCTGTTTTGGTGACTGTGGCCTTATAGTATTGTTTGATGTCAGGTAATGTGATGCCTCCAGATTTGTGCATTTTGCTTTGTCTTGCTTTGGCTATGCAGGCTCTTTTTTGGTTCCATATGAATTTTATGATTGTTTGTTCTAGCTTTGTGAAGAATGATGGTGTCATTTTGATGGGAATTGCATTGAATTTATAGATTGTTTTTTGTACTAGGGTCATTTTCACAATACTGATTCTATCCATCAGTGATGATGGGATATGTTTCCATGTGTTTCTGTCATCCATGATTTCTTTCAGCAGTGTTTTGTAGTTTTCCTCAAAGAGCTCTTTCACCTTCTTGGTAAGGTATATTCCTAAGTATTTTATTTATTTATATTTTTGCAGCTGTTGTAAAAATGATTGAGTTTTTGATTTTTTTTTTTTTTTTTTGCTTTGGAGTACATGTGCAGAACATGCAGGATTGTTGCATAGGTACATACATGGCAGTGTGGTTTGCTGCCTTCATCTCCCCGTCACCTACATCTGGCATTTCTCCCCATGTTATTAATACCAAACTACCTACCGCCTGGTGTCTCTCCCCTAGTCCCCCCAACAGACCCCAGTGTGTGATGCTCCCTTCCTTGTGTCCATGTGTTCTCATTGTTCAACACTCACCTATGAGTGAGAACATGGGGTGTTTGATTTTCTGTTCTTGTGTCAGTTTGCTGAGAATGATGGTTGCCAGATTAATCCATATCCTTACAAAGGACACGAACTCATCATTTTTTATGGCTGCATAGTATACCATCGTGTGTATCTGCCACGTTTTCCTTGTTCAATCTACCATCAATGGGCATTTGGGTTGTTTCCAAGTCTTAGCTATTGTAAACAGTGCTGCAGTGAACACATATGTGCATGTGACTCTATAATAGAACGATTTATAATCCTTTGGATATATACCCAGTAATGGGATTGCTGGGTCAAATGGTATCTATTTCTGGGTTCTTGAGGAATCGCCACACTGTCTTCCACAATGGTTGTACTAATTTATACTCTCACCCACAGTGTAAAAGTGTTCTTATTTCACCATATCCACTCCACCAACTGTTGTCTCCTGATTTTTTTAATGATAGCCATTCTAACTGGCCTGAGATGGTATCTGAATGTGGTTTTGATTTGCATTTCTCTAATGAATAGTGATGATGAGCATTTTTTCTTTGTTGGCCTCATATATGTCTTCTTTTGAAAAGTGTCTGTTCATGTCCTTCGCTCACTTTTAAATGGGTTTGTTTGTTTGTTTGTTTGTTTTTTCTTATGAATCTGTTTTAGTTCTTTGTAGATTCTGGATATTAGCCCTTTCTCAGATGGGTAGATTGTAAAATTTTTTTCCCATTCTGTTGGTTGCTGTTTCATGCTAATGATTGTTTATTTTGCTGTACAGAAGCTTTGGAGTTGAATTAGATCCCATTTGTCTATTTTGGCTTTTGTTGCTAACACTTTTGGTGTTTTAGTAATGAAGTCCTTGCCTATGCCTATGTCGTGAGTGGGTTTGCCTAGGTTTTCTTCTAGAGTTTTATGATGTTAGGTCTCATGTTTAAGTCTTTAATCGATGTGGAGTTAATTTTAGTGTAAGATGTCAGGAAGGGGTCCAGTTTCTGCTTTCTGCACATGGCTAGCCAGTTTTCCCAACACCATTTATTAAACATGAATCCTTTCCGCATTCCTTGTTTTTATCAGGTTTGTCAAGATCAGATGGTTGTAGATGTGTGGCATTGCCTCCAAGGCCTCTGTTCTGTTCCATTGGTCAATATCTCTGTTTTGGTTCCAGTACCATGCTGTTTTGATTACTGTGGCCTTATAGTATAGTTTGAAGTCAGGTAACGTGATGCCTCCAGCTTTATTCTTTTTGCTTAGAATTGTCTTGGCTATGTGGTCTCTCTTTTAGTTCATATAAAGTTTAAGGTGTTTTTTTCCAGTTCTATGCAGAGCGTCATAGGTAGCCTGATAGGGATAGTGTTAATCTATAAATTACTCTGGGCAGTATGGCCATTTTCACAATATTGATTCTTCCTAACCATGAGCATGGAATGCTTTTCCATCCGTTTCTGTCCTCTCTTATTTCCTTGAGCAGTGGTTTGTAGTTCCTGAAGAGATCCTTTACATCCTTTGTTACTTGTATTCCTAGGTATTTTATTCTCTTTGTAGCAATTGTGAATGGCAGCTCATTCTTGATGTGGCACTCTTTAAGTCTATTATTGGTTTATAGGAATGTAGGAATGCTTGTGATTTTTGCACATTAATTTTGTATCCTGAGACTTTGCTGAAGTTGTTTATCAGCTTCAGGAGATTTAGGGCTGAGATGATGGAATCTTCCAAACATACAATCATGACATCTGCAAATAGTGACAATTTGACTTCCTCCTTTCCTATTTGGATATCCCTTATTTCTTTTTCTTGCTTGATTGCTCTGGCTAGAACTTCCGGTACTATATTGAATAGCAGTGGTGAGATAGGGCATCCTTGTTAGTGCCAGATTTCAAAGGGAATGATTCCAGTTTTTGTCTTCTCAGTTTGATATTGGCTGTGCATTTGTCAAAAATAGCTTTTATTATTTTAAGATAATATCCATCTATACCTAGTAGTTTGAGAGATTTTAGCATAAAGGGCTGTTGAATTTCGTCAAAGGCCTTCTCTGCAGTTATTGAGATAATCCTGTGGTTTTTGTCTTTGGTTCTGTTTATGTGGTGGATTACGTTTATAGACTTGCATATGTTGAACCAGCCTTGCATCCCCAGGATGAAGCCTACTTGATTGTGATGGATAAGCTTTTTGATATGCTGTTTAATCAGTTTGCTAGTATTTTATTGAAGATTTTTGCATCTATGTTTATCATGGTTATTGGCCTGAAGTTTTCTTTTTTGTTGAGTCTCTGCTGGGTTTTGGTATCAGGGTGTTGGTCTCATAAAATGATTTGGGAAGGATTCCTTTTTGGTTTGTTCGGAATAGTTTCAGAAGGAGTGGTACCAGCTCCTCTTTGTATGTCTGGTAGAATTCAGCTGTGAACCTATCTGGACCTGGGGTTCTTTAGTTGGTAGGCTATTAATTGCTGCCTCAACTTTAGCCCTTGCTATTGGTCTATTCAGGATTTCGACTTATTTTTGGTTTAGGCTTTGGAGGGTGTAAGCATCCAGGAATTTATTCATTTCTTCCAGGTTTACTGGTTTATGTGTATAGAGTTGTTTGTAGTAATCTCTGATGGTAGTTTGTGTTTCTATGGAATCAGTGGTGATATTCCCTTTATCCTTATTTATTGCATCTATTTGATTCTTCTCCCTTTTCTTTTTTATTTATCTGGCTAGTGGTCTATTTTGTTGATCTTTAAAGAAAACAGCTCCTGGATTTATTGATTTTTTGAAGGGTTTTTTGTGTCTCTATCTCCTTCAGTTCTGCTCTGATCTTAGTTATTTCTTGTCTTCTGCTAGCTTTGGAGTTTTTTTTTATCTTGCTCCTCTAGCCCTTTCGATTTTGATGATAGAGTGTTGATTTTAGATCTTTCCTTGCTTCTCATATGGACATTTATAGCTATAAATTTTCCTCTAGACACTGCTTTAAATGTGTCCCAGAGATTCTGGTATGTTGTGTGCTCATTCTCGTTGGTTTCGAAGAACATCTTTATTTCTGCCTTCATTTCATTGTTTATCCAGTCAACATTCAAGAGCCAATTTGCATATATATTTAGGATGGTTAGCTCTTCTTGTTGCATTGATCCTTTTGTCATTATGTAATGCCGTTCTTTGTCTCTTTTGATCTTTGTTGGTTTAAAGTCTGTTTTATCAGAGACTAGGAATTCAACTCCTGCTCTATTTTTGCTTTCCCTTTGCTTAGTAAATATTCCTCCATGCCTTTATTTTGAGCCTCTGTTTGTCCTTGCATGTGCGATGCATTTCCTGGATACAGCACACTGATGGGTTTTGACTTTTTATCAAATTTGCCAGTCTGTGTCTTTTGATTGGGGCATTTAGCCCATTTACATTTAAGGTTAATATTGTTATGTGTGAATTTGATCCTGCCATTTTGATGCTAGCTGGTTGTTTTGCCCATTAGTTGATGCAATTTCCTCATTGTGTTCATGCTTTTTACCATTTGGTACATTTTTTGGTGTGGCTGGTACTGGTTGTTCCTTTCTTTGTTTAGTGCTTCTTTTAGAAGGTCTTATAAGGCAGGTCTGGTGGTGATAAAATCTCTCAGCAATTGCTTGTTCATAAAGGATTTTATTTCTCTTTCTCTTATGAAGCTTGGCTTGGCTGGATATGCAATACTAGGTTGAAAGTTCTTTAAGGATGTTGAATTTTGGCCCCCAGTCTCTTCTCACTTGTAGGGTTTCTGTCAAGAGATCTTCTCTGAGTCTTATGGGCTTCCCTTTGTGGATAACCTGACCTTTCTCTCTGGCTGTCCTTAGCATTTTTTCCTTCATTTCAACCCTGGTGAATCTGACGATCATGTGCCTCGGGGTTGCTCTTCTTGAGGAATATCTTTGTGGTGGTCTCTGTATTTCCTGGACTTGAATATTGGCCTGCCTTGCTAGGTTGAGGAAATTCTCCTGGATAATATCCTGAAGTGTGTTTTCCAGCTTGGATTCATTCTCTCTGTCACATTCAGGTACACTTATCAAACATGGATTAGGTCTTTTCACATAATCCCACATTCCTTGGAGTCTTTGTTCATTTCTTTTTACTCTTTTTTCTCTAATCTTACCTTATTTTATTTCATTGAGTTGATCTTCAATCTCTGATATCCTTTATTCTGCTTGGTCAATTTGGCTATTGAAACTTGTGTATGTTTTGTGAAGTTCTCTTGTTGTGTTTATCAGCTCCATCAATTCATTTTATTCTTCTCTAAGCTGTTTATTCTCATTAGCATTTCATCAAACCTTTTTTCAAGGTTCTTAGTTTCTTTGCATTGGGTTAGAATACATTCTTTTAGCTCAGAGATGTTTATTATTACCAACTTTCTGAAGCCTGTTTCTGTCAATTCATCAGACTGTTCTCCATCCAGCTTTGTTCCCTTGCTGGTGAGGAGTTGTGATTTTTTGGAAAAGGAGAGGCCTTCTGGTTTTGGGTGTTTTCATCCTTTTTGCACTGGTTTCTTCCTATCTTTGTGTATTTATCTACCTGTGGTCTTTATAATTGGTGACTTTTGGATGGGGTCTCTGAATGGATGTCCTTTTTGTTGATGATGAAGTAGTTTCTTTCTGTTTTTTAGTTTTCCTTTTAACAGTCAGGCCCCTTTGCTGTAGGACTGCTGGAGGTCCACCCCAGACCCTGCTTGCCTGGGGATCACCTGCGGCAGCTGCAGAACAGTAAAGGTTGCTGCCAGTTTCTTCTGTTAAGCTTCTCCCAGAAGGATAACTACCAGATGTCAGTCTCAGCTTTCCTTTATGATGTGTCCCTTTGGATATATAGAGGTCGGGGAGCTTCTTGAGGAGACAGTCTGTCCATTATAGAAGCTCAAGTGCTAAGCTGTGAGCTCCATTGTTCTGTTCAGAGCTGCTGGGTAGGTACTTTTAAGTCTGCTGCGGTGGAACTCATTAACTGCCTTTTTCTCCAGGTGCTCTCTCCTGGGAAGGTGGGGCTTTATTTATATGTTCCTGAGATGCTGCTGCCTTTTTTCAGAGATGCCCTGCCCAGGGAGGAGGTAGCCTAGTCACAGTCTGCCAGCAGATGCGTTGCTGAGCTGCTGTGGTGTTTGCCCAGCTGCTGTGTGAACTTCCTTCTGGTTTTGTTTATAGAGGTGCCGTTAGAACTGTCTTGGTAATGGCGGTCTGCCTCAGTAATGGTGACCTGCCTCAGTAGTGGCAGACGCCCTTCTCTTCACAGAGCTGGACCATCCTGGGTCCAGCTGTGCTTGCTGTGTAACTCTCAACCTAGAGTGTTTCAAATTGCAGTCTTTGTGGGGATAGGACCCACTGAGCCAGATCAGCTGGCTCCCTGTTTCAGCCCCCTTTTTTTCACTTGAATGTGTAGCTCTGTCTCCCAGGTATTCCAGGCACCAGTTGAAATGACCACCCACATTTGTGTGAGTTTTTGTGTGGAGATCTGCTGCACTGGCTGAAACAGCCATGCTGGAAACTCATGGCACTTTTCAGCCCAGGAATCTCCTGGTCTGTGAGCAGTAAAAACTTGTTTGGAAATGCTGTGGTGAACACTCACCCTCTGCATTGTTCTCACTGGGAACTGCACTCCAGAGCTTTTCCTATTTCCCCATCTTGGATGGGCCCAAACAGGATTGAGTTCTTGATTTGAATCTCAGCTTGGGCACTATTGGTGTATAGCAGAACTATTGATTTGTGTTTGTTAATTTTGTAAACTGAAACTCTGCTGAATTCATTTATTAGTTCTTGGAGCTTTCTGGAGAAGGCTTTAGGGTTTTTAAAGTATATATTCATATCATCAGCAGTGAAAATTTGACTTCCTGTTTACTGAATAGGGTGCTCTTTATTTATTTCTCTTGTCTGATTGCTCTGGCTGGGAATTCTAGTACTATGTTGAATAGAAGTGGGGAGAGTGGGCAGTCTTGTTCTAGTTCTCAGGGGAAATGCTTTCACTTTTTCTCTATTCTGTATTGTGTTGGCTGTGGTTTTGTCACAGATGGCTTTTATTACATTAAGTTATGTTCCTACTATTTCAATTTTGCTGTGAGTTTTAATCATAAAGGCATGTTGGATTTTGTCAGACTTTTTGTGTCTATTGAGACAATCATAAAAGAAAACCTCAAAACCATGCAAATACATGGAAATTAAATAATTTTGCTTCTAAATGATCTTTGGTTCCACAATGAAATTAAGCAGGAGAATAAAGAGAAAATTATTTGAACTGAACAATAATATTGATACAACCTATCCAAACATCTGGTATACAGCAAAGGTGGTGCTAAGGGGAAAGTTCATAGCATTAAATGTCTACATCAACATGACTGAAAGAGCACAAAGAGACAATCTAAGGTCACACCTCAAGCAAATACAGAAACGAGAACAAACCCAAACCCAGCAGAATAAAATAAATATCAAAGATCAGAGCTGAACTAAATAATATTGAAAATTTTTTTTAAAAAACTACAAAAGATAAATGAAACAAAAAGCTGGTTCTTTGAAAAGATAAGTAAAATTTATAGACCACTAATGAGGTTAACCAAGAAAAGAAGAGAGAAGATCCAAATAAGCTCAATTAGAAATGAAATGGGAGATATTGCAACCAATAACACAGAAATACAAAAGATCATTCAAAGCTACTGTGAACACCCTTATGCACGTAAACTAGAAAACCTAGAGAAGATGTATAAATTCCTAGAAATGTACAAATCTCTTAGATTCAATTAAGAAGGAATAGAAACTCTGAGTAGGCCAGTAGCAAGCAGCAAAACTGAAATGGTAGTAAAAAATTGCAAGCAAAAGACAAGTTCAGGACCAGATGGATTCACAGCTGATTTGTATCAGAAATGCAAAGAAAAATTGATGCTAATCCTATTGACACTATTCCTCAAGCTAGAGAAAGAGGAAATCCTCCCTAAATCATTCTATGAAGCCAGTATCACCCTCATACCAAATTCAGGATAAAACATAACAAATTTAAAAAAATACAGACCAATATCCCTGATGAATATAGATTCAAACATTCTTAACAAAATACTGGCTAACTGAATCCAACAGCATATCAAAAAGATAATCCACCATGATCAAGTGGGTTTCAAATGGCATGCAGGCATGTTTTAACATCCACAGGTCAATGAATGTGAGGCACTACATAAACAGAATTAAAACAAAAATCACTGTTTAAATAACCATTGTTCCCTTACACAATCCACCATTTGTTTGATCTTTTCTTTTTTAATATTTATTAACAAGCATGTTCAATAGGATGTCAACAAACACTAAGCTTAGTCTTAACAATCATAACTCTGTTCTTAAAATTTTCTCCATGAATCCACCATTTTCCTTGCCTTTAGCATGTTTTTTTCCCTTAATCTGTTATGTTTAATCATAGTAACCTAGAAATTATTTATCTATGGGAATTACAATGTTAAAAATTAGTGCTAATACATAGAAAAAATATAGTCAAATCTGGCTGTATAGATTAACAGGCCATATATTTTTAAAATGTTAAATTAGCATCATTTTTATCACTTATTTTGAAGTAGTCTAAAAATCAATTCTTAGAACAAGAATTCAGAAAATGTCACGAAGATAGCATAGTATACACATTTTATTTAATTTCCCTTCTCCAAATCATCTGAAATAAAAGACTAAAAAATATGAAACAGAAATATCAGTATATCATAGACTGTGAAGAATGTCTACCAATGAAATTTAGACTAAATCACTGAGATCAGGCAAACTTCCATATCCCACTACCATATATTTCTCTAAAAGACAGTAAGAGAGGCCTGAAGAACAGTACATACAAGCATGCAAAGAAGAAAAAGAAGATTACAGAAAGAAGTGTAAGTGCTATGGTATAGACAGATCACTAGGAAAAAGACAAATAGCTTGGAGCTGATGTAGGGAGCAGAAGAGACAAAAATGTGAAGCATCCACACAATCCCTAACCACAATTACCTAAGCCGAAAATTCTTGAAAATCATTAAAAATGAAAAACTAAGGCAAGTCAAAACACCTATAGCCACTGGGCTACATACTGGCCACAAGTCTGTAAGAGCTGAATTTTGAGGTGAGAGTCTCCTAGGACTGCATTCTTTTGAAGACCAAGGACTGAAAAAAAAAAATGTAATGAGAAAGAATGGAAAAATAATAAACCATTATTGAGGCTGTGTGTTTTACTTGGCTTACCAATCCTTTTCCTGACTCTAAGTAACAAAAAGACTCAGAAGGTTTTATACCAACAATATTGTGTCCTACAATTCAAATTCTAAATTTTAAAGATATAGTTAAGACAGTTTCCAATCACCAAGTCAGTAATCTCCACCCTCACTTTTCATGGGAAATATTTGGGTCTGAATGGAATTACTTACATGTAAAAATAAAGTATTCAATTGATATCTATTTTAAAATAATTTTAAATCACTAAAGGAAATGAATACAATAAGCAAGATATAGATTTTTGAAACAATCTGGAAATGTATTGCTACAGGAAAATAAAGACATTAAAAATATTAATGATAAAACAGTCTTAAATTATAAGGAATATGAACTTTCATAAATAAGAGATTTAATTTAGAGATACAAAGGTAATCATAGAGAAGATAACACAGAGGAGATGGAAAAAATTGGCAGAAAAAATATGAGATAATTTGGAAGAAAATAATTCTAAGAATAGACACATAATTAGAGACAATAAAAAGCAAGATTATTATGGACAACATTTGCTTTTTGGTTTTTGTTTTGTCTTCAAATAATACTTAAGAATATAGGAAAATGTGATTTATATGTGATTATATGTCACAGTCTGAAAATAATTATCTCTACATTACAGGAATATGTATAACATTTTATTCATTTCACAGTTTTTATGTTTTCTAAATTTTAAAATGACAATAGATATTTTATAAGAAAAAATGCAATTAGAAAATTTTCTTTTTGCCTTTCAACTTTTTAGAATCGGGGGGTACATATGCAGGTTTGTTACAAAGACATGTTGTATGGTGCTGAGGTTTGGGGTGTGACTTAACCCATCATCCATGTAGTGAACATAGTACCCAATAAGTAGTTTTTCAGCCCTTTCCCCACTTTACTAATCTTTAGTGTCTATGTCCATGTGTACCCAATGTGTAGTTCACACTTATAAATGAGAACACATGGTACTTTGCCTTCTGTTTCTATGTTAGTTAGCTTAGGATAATGTCCTTCAGTTGCGTCCACATTGCTGCAAAGGACAGGATTTCATTTTTGTTATGACTGTGTAGTAGTCTATGTGTTTATATACTACATTTTCTTTATCCACGTCACCCTTGTGGGCATCTAGGTTGATTCTATGTCTTTTTATTGTGAATCTATATATAGCTCTGTGATGAATATTCAGGTGCATTTGTTCTTTTGGTAGAATGATTTATTTTCCTTTGTGTGTATACTCAGTAATGGGATTGCTTGCGTTGAGTCTTAATTCAGCTCTCCGTTCTTTGAGAACTTTTCAAACTGCTTTCAATAATAGCTGGACAAATTAGCATTTCTACCAACAGTGTGTAAATATTCCCTTTTCTGCACAGCCTAACCAACTTTTTAAAAACTATTATTTATTTATTTTTCTTTTAAATACATTTATTGAAATATAATTTACAGACCATACTATCCATTCAAAGTGTATAATTCAGTGGTTTTCAATATAGTCACAAATATGTGTAACCATCACCATAGTCAACTTTAAGGCATTTCATTACTTCAAAAAGAAACCCCATATCCTTTAACTATCACTTTTCCCAATCCCGTATCTGCTCTGCCCAAAGGAACCACTTTCTGTCTCTATAGATTTCCCTATTCTGGACTTCCACATGAGTAGAATCAGACTCCAAACTACTTTCTGTAGCAGGACAAATTTACATTCCTACAAAGAGTGTGTAAATGTTCTTTTTTCTGCACAGCCTCACCAACATTTTGTATGACTTTTTAACAAAAGCCATTCTGACTGGTGTGAGATGGTAAGTATCTCATCATAGTTTTGATTTGCATTTCTCTGATGATTAATGATAATGAGCATTTTTCATGTTTATTGTCTGCTTTTACATCTTATTTTGAGAACTGCCTGTTCATGTTCTTTGTTCACCTTTTAATGGGGTTATTTTGTTTTTTTTCTTGTTGATTTGTTTAAGTTCCTTACAGATTCTATTAGACCTATAGCAAATACATAGTTTTCAAATATTTTTCCCATTTTGTCAGTTGATGGATATTTGAAAAAAATAATCTGATAGAAAACAAGAAGTAAGAATTGCTCCAGGAAAGTTAGTAGACAAGTCTGAAAATGAATAATCAATATAAACATAACTGATACTTGTGAAGAATAGTAAAGAACAAATGAAACAAGTAAAAGCACATTTAGAAGGCATCTTATACAAAAGAAAAAAAAGCACTTAGTTGATCAGTTAAATAATTAGAAAAAATGTTGAGATTATAATATATTCTGGAAAATGGACTAAAGTTAAAGGATAAAGAATACTAAAAGCATTTAGGCAGAAATATTTCATCTACCATGGATTAAAAAGATATTGATCTCACATTTATCTTGAATGATACTGAATACAGAAAGACAATGCCATGTCATCTAAAAAAGTGTTTGTAAAAATAATGTGGTCATGTATATCTTTATTTTTAATAACAACCTTATTAAATAAATAGTAAAATGTACCAGATTATAGTTTTATCAGTTTTGACAAATGTACACACTTGTGTCATTACCATCTTAATCAATATATAAAACATTTCCTTCATGCCAGTTTCCCTGTGTGTCTTAGCAGACACCACCCCCAATCCCAAGGCAATCACTTCCTTGTTTTTACAACTGTAGATTAGTTTTGTATATTATAGACTTTATATGAAATCATACAGTATGTAGTCTTCTGATTTTCCACCCCTTCCCCCTTTTTTTGAAATGTAAATACATCATTGATTGTATAGTTAGTTCCTTTTTATTTCTGAGAAAGGGTCTACTTTGTAGGTATACTATAATTATTCTATAATTCTGTTATGGATATAGAGATTGTTTGCAGTTTGTTAGTATTAGTGAGCTGCTATAAATAATTGATATTTTATGTGAACATATTTTTTCATCTCTCATGTAAAAATTCGAGTGAGATTGCTGACTTTTTAATGAATGCATATTTAACTTTAGCAAGCATTTTGCTAATCAAAGCTAGTTTTTGTAAGTGATTAAATTATTGTTATACTTCTACTAGCAATGTTTGAGAGTTCTAGTTGATCCATCTCTCCATCAACACTTGGTAGTGTCATTAAGGTTAATCTAACAAATACATAGCAAAATCTATATTCTTTGATAAAGAACATCCTTTTATTTGTGCTACATTAGAGCTTTCAGGATAATTGATTATACTAGGTTACAAAATTATTAGTAAATTTTGCATTGCTACACAGATGAAAATGAAAAGTAGACATAAAATTAATTCATGACTCAGAAATGTGAAAACAAATTCCTAAGCTGTTCTGAGAGCAATAAATAGGATAATATCCTGAAAATCTGTAAGAACAATAATTTAAAGTACAACATCTTAAAACTGTGAGTTTGGTGATGCAAAAATAAGTTAAAAATGTAAATCCTTTAACTTTTGCATATCTACACAGGAACAAAAGAGCAAAACTACATTAATTAAATATTCACCCAAGAAATTAAAATAACAAAACAGAAAATAAATCTAATGGAAGGTGAAAGTAAAATTAAATAAATCTGAAAATGTATTTTCAAATACACAAAACAATTACATGCACAAATAAAGTAATAAAAAATTTTTAAAGATGAAAATAGGAATGAATAAAAGGAAATAATTAGATAAAAAAAATAAGAATTGTATTAATATAAATATAACCCCCTAGACAAATTGGGTACTTATAAAGGAAAATAT
Organism: Sapajus apella; assembly: GCF_009761245.1. Taxonomy (NCBI): domain Eukaryota; kingdom Metazoa; phylum Chordata; class Mammalia; order Primates; family Cebidae; genus Sapajus; species Sapajus apella. The sequence continues at coordinate 11,205,282 of NW_022436968.1, read as the reverse complement.
AGGTGATATGGTTTGGCTCTATGTTCTCACCCAAATCTCATCTAGATTTGTCATCCCTATAATCCCCACATGTCAAGGGAAGGACCTGGTGGGAGGTGATTGGATCATGGGGGCAACTTCTCCCATTGCCCTCATGATAATGACTGAGTTCTCACGAGATCTGATTTTTATAAGTTTGACAGTTCCCCCTTTACATGCTCTCTCTCTCTCACCCCATCTTGTGAAGAATGTGCTTCCTCTTCTGCCATGATTTTACATTTCCTGAGGCCTCCCCAGCCATGCAGAAATATGAATCAATTAAGCCTCTTTCCTTGATAAGTTACCCAGTCTCTGAGAAGTTCTTTATAGCAGTGTGAAAACAAACTAATACAGCTGGTTACCAAAATTGATTAAAGTAAAATAGTGAAAAAGACCAACATGATGATAGTCATAGGTTAACTGCTATTGTGAAACAACTAGTTTACTCTACAAATGTCAGTCCAACATATTTCAGAAGAGAATTCTTCCCTAAAGTTCAGTACAATTCTACTTAAATAAATTCAAAGTATAGAAAAATAATTTGTTTCTTTATTTCACAAAGCTAACATGAACCTGGTATTCAAATTCAAAAGATAGTACAAAACTAGAAATATGCAGAACAATGTCACTTATGTATAGTAAGACAAAATAAAATGTTATAAGGATGATGTATAAATATATTAAAAGTATTTCATTTTAGTTTATTTGAAATTTACTGGGGAGAAACAAGGGAAGTATTTTTATAATATATGAAAGAGAAACTTAAAAAAATGACAAAAATAAAATGACCTGCCCAAAGTCACATGATTACTAAGTGGTCATAATTGCCCAGCTTCCTGAGCTTCTAATTTAGGAAGATTTTTTTTTTTTTTTTTTGTACAAAGGATAACTGTCAGTCATCTGCCAACAAGTAGCTGTCAATATCCATCCATTAATAATTTTAATTTTTTGTATGTTATAACCAGGGAGTATATTTATGAAAAACATTAAAACGAGATGAAAAAATAAATGTCAAAATTATGTTCTGGTAGCTGCATTAATTGTATCCCCAGTTCTATCCAGCTTCTGGGAAATGGATATGTGACCCTTAACTTTTCTAAGAATTAAGTCCTACTGGACTTGTGGTTTTTCAAAAAGTTGTTGGTGTTAAAAGGTACTAATGAATTATTCTGATGTATTTTCAACTTCATTAATTACATGTCTTTTAGGCAAATCAATTACCATTTAAAGCTAAAAATCCTGTTTGTACCGGGCTCATACTTTCTGCTACTTTTTCACATTTTCAGTTCTTTGCTGGGACCATATGTCAACATCATTTTTCTATCACTCAGAGCCTTTTAAGCACCTATTTGCAAATGGCATTATACTTGGGTGCTATTCGAGTAAGTTAAAACTAAATGGATCTTGCATTTGAGTTTAAAGTGTAAGATGGAACCATCACCTAGACAGAAAGTATTAGAAATTTAAGAGGGTAACAAGCTGTTCAGCTACAAAAAAAACCCCTTGCTTTTAAGAAAATATAATATAGGTTTTCAGAACATTAGGCTATAGGTCTAATGCTTCAAAGTGGAGGAAAAAAAAGACTTAGAATACTTGTATTTCTGAATGTAAGCCAGAATAAACTTAAATGGAAATTTTCCCCTTAAGTATGTCCTAAACTGTTTCAATCAGTGGCAGATCTAGACAACTACTCATTAGCTATTCTAAAAATCTTAGAGAAATGATTACAAAGATTCCTTGAGATATGATTAGTAGGTAGATTATGACTATTATGGTCACTGAGAGTGTAGATGGAACTCTGGGGAGCCTCACAGCTCTAGAGCTGTGTTTACTTCTTTTCAGCCCTGCCAAATCCATCCCTCTCCATGTGATCAGCAAATTACTGCTTGTGCCTTGCTCTGTACTTTACTAAATTTGATAATAAGACTATTTCACTTCCAGCTGAGCTTTTTGAAGATTACTTAAATATATTATTTCCTGAAAAAAGATCTTGCTATTTTTAACCACACGAATTTTCATACTTGTATTATTAAGAAAAAATTACTCAGAGACAATTCTCCTATATATTTTTTCCATTTTGAAAGGCATTTTGGGCAACTGATTTTTTCCAAAATTGAGCAGAAAAGGCAGAGGTAATTATTAATTGTGTGCCTTTTTTATTTCTTCAAATTATAATATTGTACACGGAAGGCCTTTATCTAAACAGTATTTTATTTAGATGTTCATTCCCTACCAAGATTTTGGATTATCTAAGTTTAGCCTCATTTTGTGAAATAATTTGCAGGCCTTCAGAAAATTCTAGGCTAGGTTATCCATGGATCAGTTGTTACTGAAGAGAATATGCTGACATATTGAAGAATGAGGTTAAGGTATCCTGAAATAGAAATGAATACAGCATACATTTTTAAACTATGCCAATCATTAAATATTTTTCTCAAATACCCATTTGTGTTTTTAGACCATTTTCCATTAATGCTAATGGAAAGTCTATGTAGAATTAAAATACTATATTGGTTTCTTATTTTTTCCAATTATATTAGAGTTTCTGAAATTAGGTAAGATTTAAATTTATGACTCAATTGTTCATTTATATTTTTATTTATTGGGAATGTTCCTTAATAGCAAAGGGATGATTACATTCTGAAGAAGCCAAGTGTGTGGGATATCATTACCCTACAAATCTATATAGGGATTCAGTTTATATCAGTAGATCTGGTAATGGGACAATGTTACCGACACTTGGACCTCCAATTATGTAAGACTTACATTTTCAACAAGAACAATATCGTCCCTAAAGGACTGAAAATTGGTTCTTGGTGTGGGAAAAGGGCAAAAATATATATTTATATTCCAACAGTCTATGTATCTTCAAGGCTTAAAATTTATTCATGTTTAATTTCTGTCATGGGATTTTCTTGGGTATCACAGGAGTAGCACTGAGTTTTTGAAAGATACATGTAGTATTTTCAAGATCAGTGCTATGAAATTATGATGAATAGATGGCTGCAACTGGTGAATTTTCTCTTGATCTAGAGGTCATTCAGAAGAGGTGGCCTACACATACTTATTGGTGGCCATTGGCTGCCTTGTGCCTTGGGAGATTTTCTTTTTTCAATCCTCAGTGCTATTTTTGTGTACTTGGATTTGAAAATTAATAAAAATAGCTTATATTTCATTACTTAATTCTTAATTCTACACTGGTCAACCCAGAAATAATTTAGTCAATTGTCAAAGAGAAAAGCATGTCTGCAATATCTGAATGACTGACTGTCCAGGTGCTAGTTAAAAGTTATTTTCTCATGTTAAGCACAATGTAAAAGTTATGTTTACTAAAAGTAATTTTTAAACATTTAATTTAGTTTATTGATTATTATTACTGAGGAAACATTTTGAATTATTTAAAAATTTTGATTGCAGTTATGTATTTACATACATTTCTAATTTGCATACATGATGATGTGATTGTTTAAGTGAATTATATTAAAGCTACTCAGAAAATATAAATTGTTACTGGCATTTACATTTTTACTTGAAAATTTCATTTAGTCATTCTTGACCCTGCACTGAATAAAGAGTAGACTTTATATTTATCATTTTTTATGTATAAAGCTCAGATAGGAATACAACAGTAACATAGTAATAATGGAAAGGAAAGGTTGGGAAACACTGATGTAAATGTTTAGATATCTGAGACCTGGGCCTTAGGTGTTGGTTTTAACAAAGAAGGTTTTGTTGCTGGTGGGTCGGTTCAGGATTTTGACTTTGGTGAACAAAAGAATTTGAGAATGAGTCTAAAGTAAAAGTAGATAAAGAAATTTATTGCAAGACAGAAGTACACTCAAAGCCAAGTCACGGTGGGCTGTTGGACAATGGAACAGCTGTGACTGGCTCTGGGGAAGCTCGCTTTATTCATGAAGAGATTGGAAGAGTGTTGCCATTTAGCATGTTGTGGATGGTCTTTTGGTGGCACATGTGTTGTGGTTGTACATGTTAGTACATACATCACATGTCTCATTAGCATCTTAAATCTCCACCAAAGACTATGTTTTTTACTATTACAATAAGCACAGGTCAGCCAAAGGACATTAGTGGGTTTCTGTGCTTGCATGAATTTGGGGACTTTCCCTTTTGCTCTTTTACCTCCTTACTGCAGTACATTCTAACCAGGAGCCCAGGATGCAGTTTTTGCACTGTAGGGCAGTTTGTTCTATCAATTTGGCAAACTTGTACCCCTTTAAGGGAGACTATGACTACCCTAGGTCAGAATTAGTAAAGACTTACCAGATTCTATCCTATGGAAGAGCTAAGACAGGGATTGGGTGGAAAAAAAAAAAAGAAAAAATCTTAGTGAATTCCAAGTAAAGTAGAAAACATCAACAAAAACAATTTCAAGGCAAACTCAATAATGGAGAGTAAAACTATATGAAAGGAGATAGAATTTCTGTGTCTGGCTTTAATCACTCTTTATGTTGGTAATGTCAAAATGTATATATCCCAGACTTCTTTTCTAAGCTCCAGACTAATTTTAGAGACCTTGGTGCCTCAGAGACATTTCAGACTTTGAGACTGAACTGTTATTGTCATTGTTAACCCCTTTATCCCTTGTTCTTCCCTTGACTTTCCAAACTCAGTATTTTGCAGAAACATTCAACCAGTTGTTTGAGCCAGGAGCAGTGTAGGTGAATCATCTTTGATTCTTTCCACTTACGTCATTCCATTAGCAGATTTAGTAGCAAGCATTGCTGTCAAAAGGTTGTCTCAAACATCATCACCTTTTTCTGCATCTCTAATGAACCAATTTAGTTTCTTTCCTTTAATTCTTACCTTCTTCCAATCATTTCTCTACTAACCGACATATCTGACTATAATTTAATAAAGATTTACTGCTGAAAACTCTTCATTGATTTCCCATTACAATTTAAAACACACCCAAGTTCTTTACTAGGCACTGTAAATTTCTTCATTTTTTGGTTCTTGATGATATATTCAATTTCACATCTTGCCACTTTCTTCTCACCCCAGGGATGTCAAACTCACATTCTTTCAGTTCTGTGAAAAAGCCCAGTTCTTTGTTGCTTCAGGGATTTGGCTTAGGTTGTTTTCTGCTGCCTGAAATGTTCTTTTTTGGCCATGCATTAAATAGAAACTTTGAGATGATTATTTTTGTCACAAAGACACATGTCTTATTTAAATCAGTGAAAGAGTATTTGTTCATATTTAGGAAAAAGGTCACTATTTTTAGAATTCTCAATTTAAAACATAAAAACTACAATTTTTCTTAATTTTAAACATTTTTGTACTAATTGATTATGTCAATATCTAAAGAAGTGATGAATCTTTTCTCATGAACATTTAGTAGTCCTCTGTTGCTTGTATTTTACAATATATCCAAATATTTCTGTGGATTAAGTAATATCAGTTTGACATTTATTTTATTTTAAAAATATATGTGATATTATCTGTCAGTGACAGATGTCAAAGGATGAAATAAAATTGTTTTATTACTATTACCAAGCAGAAACTAGACCCTTTCCTGTCACCTTACACTAAAATTAACTCCAGATGGATTAAAGATGTAAACATAAAACCGAACACCATAAAAACTCTAGAAGAAAGCATAGGCAAAACCATCCAGGACATAGGCATAGGTAAGGACTTCATGACTAAAACACCAAAAGCAATGACGACAAAAGCCAAGATAGACAAATGGGAACTAATTAAAATCCAGAGCTTCTGTACAGCAAAAGAAACAATCATTAGAGTGAACCAACAACCAACAGAATGAGAAAAAATGTTTACAATCTACCCATCTGACAAAGGACTAATATCCAGAATCTACAAAGAACTAAAACAGACATACAAGAAAAAAGCAAACAAACTCATTCAAAAGTGGGCGAAGGATATGAACAGATGCTTTTCAAAAGAAGACGTATATGAGGCCAACAAACATATGAAAAAATGTTCATCATCACTAGTCATTAGAGAAATGAAAATCAAAAACACATTGAGTTTTCATCTCACACAAGTTCAAATGGTGATCACTAAAAAATCTGGAGACAACGGATGCTTGAGAGGATGTGGAGAAATAGGAACACTCTTACACTGTTGGTGAGAGTGTAAATTATTTCGACCATTGTAGAAGACAGCGTGGCAATTTCTCAAGGATCTAGAAATAGAAATACCATTTGACTCAGCAATCCCATTACTGTGGGTATATACCCAAAGGACTATAAATCTTTCTATTATAAAGACACACGCACATATATGTTCATTGCAGCCCAGTGTACAATAGCAAAGACCTGGAACCAACCAAATGCCCATTAATGATGGACTGGACAAAGAAAATATAGCACATATACACCATGGAATACTGTGCAGCCATTAAAAACAATGAGTTTGTGTCCTTTGTAGGGACTTGGATGAATCTGGAAACCATCATTCTCAGCAAACTGACCCAAGAACAGAAAACCGAACAGCACATGTTCACATTCATAGGTGGGTGCTGAAAAATAAGAACATGTGGACTCAGGGAGAGGAGCATCAAACACTTAGGGTAGTGGTGGGGGTTAGGGGAGTTACAGCAGGGGCGGGGGGGGGGGGGGAGGTGATGAAGGGGGGAGAAATGCCAGATATAGATGAAGGGGGAATAGAGGCCGCAAACCACCTAGTTGTGTATGCACCTGTGCAGCAACCCTGCATGACCTGCACATGTACCCCAGAACCTAAAGTTAAAAAAAAAAAAAAAAGTGAAAGGAAGCTAAATTGTCTCATAGGCTTTCAATACATTTTTTAAAGTTAATATTTAAAGCTAAATTTTATTTGAAGATGCTTTTCCATGATATATAATTATTAGAGATCTTAAATCTCTAAAAGCGGGGGTGGGTGTGGTGTTTCACACCTGTAATTTTGAGAGGCCAGCACTTTGAGAGGATAAGGCAAGTAAATCTCTTGAGCCCAGGAGTTTGAGACAAGACTGGGCAACATAATGAAACCCCATCTCTATGATAAGAAACATAAAAAATATGCTGGGCATGGAAACACCTACCTGTAGTCTCAGTTACTTGGGAGGCTGAGACGAGAAGTGACAGACTGAGACCCTGTTTCACAAAAAATTGATGTAAATCAAGTCTCTAAAAAGAAAACAATTTAATTCTATGATGAATTTGTTTCATATATAACCTCTGTTTTATAAAATACCTGTATCCACCATTAATAATGTAGATATGTATTAATATAGAAATATAAAATTTCATCAGGATATATTGCACATAACTGAACATTTCTTAAATCTCTTGGAAACTGAGGAGTCTACCAATGAAACTGAGGACCTCCCTGGCATTAAGAAAGTCAACAGATACCTATTAATAAAACAAATTCACTTGTAGACATTGGTATAATGGGGACATCATTGCAGCCATTAAAATACATTTTGTTGAGCATATGTAGACAACTTCTTGCGTTAACTGTAACTGTTTCATATTTTTCTTTTGACAAAATAGCAAAAGACAATCAGCAGAAAGCGTTTTCTGCAAAATAAAGGCAATATGCAAAATGTGAAAAAAATAAAAATAGAAAAAGTAAAATACACTTTGTTTTCATTAACCTCATTTATATTTGGTTTTAAGCTTAAGCCATTTAATTCATCTTTTCTGATTGCTTCATTAATTGTTATCCTTTCTTAGTCCCTTTATCTTATTAACTTTTACAAATCATATTTTTATTATTTTGCCTCATCTATTTTTTGGCCAACTTATCTCTAATAATTTCATGAATATATTATATCATGTCTAAATCTTTCAAAATTGTACAATTACGTTTGAATTTTTTATCTCACCATGCTTTAATATCTAGTACAAGGTTTTATGCAAAGTGAAGATGTCATGAGGGCTATAAATGATTATCTACAACGTTGTCATTATAGATATTTTCACTTTTAGGGATGTATTTGGTTGCTCATTTCTAACTACTATAACTTTTTTATTTAAAGGAGACTCAAATATGGCAACTATTGCGAAAAATCAAGTTAGTTTAGCCTTAAATACAGATACCCCTTTTGCCATTAGATGTGATTTGCTTGTTCCTTTGGTACAGCAAAAAAGCTTTGCTCCTTTATCATCTTGCACCATCAGTAAAATGACCCCTAGAAACCTACCTGAAGTGAAAGAAGATAAAGCAGTTTTCCTGTGATCCACTCCAATCCCTCCCAAATAAGGGGCCACTCCTCAGCAAGATGACATGGTCTATGAGAACTGTACCTTTGAACAAGTTTTGCTCAACAAATTTGTTAGATGGAGAGCTTTTATTAAGGAATGGTTTTAGAAACGATGTCCCTGATTTAGGGTTGCTATGGTGAACAAACCTATGATTAATGGATATATCACTAAAAGCTCCAAGAATAATGTCATACACCTCTCTAGAATATATAATGGAAATGTTTCATAACCCAAACACTCACAACTGTGTATGTTAACATGCCAAACTCATTAAAGATATAACGTATAATTTTGGATGAGAAATTGAGGAACATGCTATAGGAAGGAAGGACTTGGAGATGCATATATGATATTACTAATATTTTACTGCCTTGCCTGAACTTCTTAATTGCTAATATGCCTGTAATCATTAGTAAAGCTTGATATTTTAGAAGATTTCTGATTTGTATGAGTCTGACTGAACAATAACATTATTTATGTTAGCTCAGTTGATATGATGGGCCAGGTTGTCTTTAAAATTCATGAAAAATAGTAGCTAAGACAGCTTGGGGCAAGAAAAAGGAGGGGATGTGAAAATATGATGAAAATCTGATATTTAGGTAACTGCCTATTCATTTTTAATGAGAAGTAGACAAAAAGGTCAGGCCAATTTCCAGGGAATATCTTGCCAATGAAATAAGAAGGTAGATATCCCTCTGAAGGAATTGAGTAGGTGGATTGACAGAGAGTTACAGACAGTGGAAAAGATAGCAACCGTTTGTATGTTTTGACTCTTGCTGGTAGTACCACTGAAAACAAGATCCTTTAAAGAGTGGGAGATGAAAACAGTTGGAAAAGCTTTGAGACTGAGTTTTCCAGACACTGGAAAGTTCCTTTATGTCTCTATGGCTGTGTAGTGAGATGACCTGTTTATTTGCATAGTAATACCAGTAAGGCCATTGTTTACCTGAAAGACCATACAAAGAGCTACAGGCTAAGTTCATGTGACTAGAAATATCAGGGAAACGCTATTAAAGACTTTCAACATTTTACAGAGAAATACTAGACCCTGTTTGGTGAATCCTTATTGGTATAGATTCCTAAAATTAATAAGTGAGTGATGTACTGGGTTGAATACTGTCCATCCAGAATTCCTATGAATGTGGCTTTATTTGGAAATAGGGTCTTTGTAGATGAAGGTCATAGTGAATTAGGATGGGCTCTAATCAAAGGACTATAATACTTACAGAGGGAGGGAAATTTTGTCAGAGACATGCAGGGGATATAAAATAACTTGAATATGGAGATTCAGCAAACTGACACAAGAGCAGAAGATCAAACACTGCATGTTTTCACTCATAGGCGGGTGTTGAACAATGAGAACACATGGACACGTGTTTTTTTTTTTTTTTTTTTTACTGTTGCATTATGATTTAATCTAATTGCACAAATATTGCACAGGGAGGGGAACACTACACATTTGGGTCTGTTGGGAAATAGAGGAGGGACAGTAGGGGGTGGGGAGTTGGGGAGAGAGAGATAGCATGGGGAGAAATGCCTTATATAGGTGATGGGGAGGAAGGCAGCAAATCACACTGCCACATGTGTACCTGTGCAACAATCTTGCATGTTCTTCACATGTACCCCAAAACCTAAAATGCAATAAAATAAATTTAAAAAAATGAAATTGGAGCGATCCTTGCCAAAGAGTGCCAAGGATTTGCCAGCAAACACAGGAATCTAGGAAAAGACAAGGAAGAATCCTTTTGTAGGGCTTTCAGAGAAAGCATGAACTTGCCCACATCTTAATTTCAAGTTTTTAGCTTCTAGGAATAAATTTCTTTTTCTTTTCCTTTTTCTTTTTTTTGAGATGGAGTTTTGCTCTTGTCGCCCAGGCTGGAGCACAGTGGTGCAGTCTTGGCTCACTGCAATGTTCGCTTCCCTGGTTCAAGTGATTCTCCTCCCGAGTAGCTGGGATTACAGGCTCCTCACCACGTCTGGCTAATTTTTTGTATTTTTGGTAGAGATGGGGTTTCATCATGTTGGCCAGGCTGATATCAAACTCCTGACCTCAGGGGATCCACCCACCTCAGCCTCCCAAAGTGCAGGGATTACAGGTGTGAGCCACCATGCTCGGTCAATTTGTTTTCATTTGTTTTACGCAACATACTTTGATAATTTTTTATGGCAGCCCCAGGAAACTAACACAGTGGCTATATTGCTAATTTTAGATTCCACTTAATGAAAGGGACTTTTTGCATTGGCAATTTATTTAGTGTGTTCTGAAAGCCATTGTCAGTACGCACTTCGTTGTCTTTTCATCTTCTCCTGCTGCATTTTAAAGCAATTTCATAGTAAGTAATTTGGCCTAATAAAACATCCTAATAGCAAAAAAAAAAAAAAAAAAAAAAAAAAAGGGGCTCAGCTGGCACACTCAAGGAGGCGGCCACGCTCATGGCTCCAGCTGGACCATCAGGAAGGAGGACTCCCACCCTGCTGCAGAGCAGCCCTTTCTGCCCCCCTCCCAGAGCACTGCGGTCTCTTCCTCACTTGCTTCCTGCAGGTGAGAGGCGGTGAACAGGACCTGTGAGGGTCTGGGCCACCCTCCTGGCTTCAGAACCATGTGAAGATGTGTCTGCTTCTCATTCCTGTTCTGCTATGATCATAAGTTTCCTGAGGCCTCCCGAGAGTCCAAGTAGTTGCAGACTTCTGTTAGAAGATGCTTTTAGTATTATTACACTTAATTTTCTTCAGTTGTTTATAGGATGAGATGACAGAACCACTCAGAGACTGGTAACTGTTTCACTTACTCCATTATAAATGGAATACGCTTTCTGAAGCTATTGGAATGCTGCAAGTATAGATGACTCTAATTAGCTTTATTGTGATGAGCAAGACATGCTTAATTAAATGCTACTGATACAGATGATGTTAGATGTCCAATCTGGGACAATTCCTAATCTTGGGTGCTTCATGTAATCTAGCTGTTAAGAAGCCAAGAGAATATTCAGGAGAAAGCATCTGACCATCAGGCTCTGTTACTGTGCATGGCGGGGATAAAATATTTAGGTCTCATAAAGAAAAGATACACAAAGGGGAGAAATGATAATTTGGGTAAGGAAATAATAACTGACTCAACTGGAAGAATCTGTTTGACTTTTAAAAAACAGTGTACCCATAGTTAAAACTTACAGCACCATGACAATTTCAATCAATCAGTTTTAAATCCAGTTATGAGAATTGCAATTAAGAATTAAAAAATACTTGGATGAGGGCTGAATTTACCTCTGATGAAGACATGGATCCTTAAAAAGTTTGTCTTAGATGCTAGGATCAACTCACCCAACCCACTGGAGGATCTTGGGCTTTTTACAATGGTTTCAGTAAAGCGGTTTGGGCTTGGTATGTAAAACTTCTTAGGATTTCTAGATGAGAGTGTTCAGTAAATAGCAGTGGTTCTCAACTGGAAGCTAATTGGCAATTCAGAACCATTAATTTGACAGTTTATGGCAACATTTTTGCTTGTCACAACAGTGGAGTTGTTACAACCATTGGGTAGAAGTTGCAGCTGTAGGAATATAGCTAAAAACCCTGCAATACAGGGGACAGTCTTTAGGCTACACAACAAAGATTTACCCAGCCCAAAAGGTCAGTAGTGCTGAGACTGACAGAATGTGATACAGGCATACCTTATTTTCTGTGCTTCACTTTATATTACTTAATAGACTGCATTTTTTATATGTTGAAGGTGTATGGCAACTTTATATCTCTGTGATTCATGGAAGGAGGTCAAAATATCAACACTAACAGAAGTTTGGAAGAAGTTGATTCCAACACTGATGGATGACATTGGGGAGTTCAAGATGTCCATGGAGGAAGTAACCACAGATGTAGTAGAAATAGCAAGATAACTAAAATTAGAATTGGAGTATGAATATGTGGCTGAATTGCTACAGTCTTATGATAAAACTTTACAGATGTGAGATTGCTTTTTATGGATGAGCAAAGAAAGTGGTATTTTGTGACTGAATCTACCCCAGGTGAAGATTCTGTGAATATTGTTAAAATGACAAATAATTTGGAATATTACATAAACTTAGTTGGTAAAAGAGTAGCAGGGATTGAGAGGATTGACTTAAAGTTTGCAAGTTAGGTAGAGTGAAATGCTACCTAACAGCATCATATGCTACAGAACAATCTTTCATAAGAGGAAGAGTAAATTGATTCTGCAGATGTCATTGTTATTGTGCTTTAAGAAACTGCCACAGTCGCTCCAACCCTAAGCAACCACCACACTTATCAATCAGCAGGCATCAATATTGAGGCAAAATCCTCTACAAGCAAAAAGGCTATGGCAACTAAAGATTCAGATGATAATAAGCATTTTTAACATTATTTGAAAATTAAGATACATACATTGTTTTTAGACATAATGTAATTTCACACAAACTATGATATCATGTGAAATTAACTTTTATATGCAATGGGAAACCAAAAAAAAAATTGTGTGACTAACTTGACTGCAATATTTGTTTTATTGTGATGGTCTAGAACTGAACCCAGTGTATCTCTGCAGTATGACTGTATTTCATAATATCTTTGGGAAATATAAGTGGTCCTCTGAAAGACAAGAATGTAAACTGGGACAGTATGAAGCACCATTTTGGAGATATTCAAGATAAGGCTGAAGTTATGAATTTGAGAGAGTGACGATGGCGATCATCTGATGATTATGTAATATTACCTTTGTTCTGAGAGCACAATTTGGATGGATATTATGAATGAATGTGAGATATTGCCTTTTTCATTTCCATAGGAAATATCAACTAATTTCATCCTTCACCCAGTTTCAATGCATGAATGTAAACTAGAAATCACAAATCCAATGTGAGAGGAAAATGCTTGGGATCCATGTAAGATTTCCCAGTTTCTTCCTGTTTAGTCTGTGTCTCTTCCTTGCTTGTCTTTGAAATTAATAGTAAATCTTGAATTGAGTATGAGTTCTAGTTTGTGAGTCTGATTTGATGATATGATAATTTGCATTAGCTCAGTAACCATGATTGTTTATTCCACAGCAGCACCAAAAATCATCAATATGAGGTTGGTTTTTCATCATCAATATATTGAGATTAAAACAAATTACCACTGGAGGAGATAGCAATGCATGATTATCCTTCTGAGGGAAATTTTGAACATTTAAAAGCAAATATTTCATTGCATGTTAATGTCCAGTAAGCACTAGGGAAAATATACAAATTTTTAATAGAAAATAGCATGCATATAATACTTGATGATGACATATAACATTTATATAATGTCTTTATTATTTAGAATCCATGGGTAATTTTTTAAAAAATCTAAAACTATCATTTTGATACAGTAGCTCCAAATCTGGATCTGCACTGTATATTGTAGATGTAGCATTAATTTTCTGCACAGAAATAACATTACCTCTTATAATTCTTGCCTGTGTTCCATTCTCATTTCTGGGTAAGAGTGGGGATGAGGTGGGGGAGACAACACCCTCATGAATGTCTTACTTCTATACTTGTCAGTCCTTAAGGCTTTGCTTTCAATCTGCCCTGTGGGTGAGTTGGTTTTTTTTAGTTTTTATTGTTGATTAAAAGAGCAGGAAATTTATCTTGTAAATTTATCTTGTAAAGTGATAAATAATTCCCAAAAACACTATGTAAAGCAGCACTATATATATAGTCTGAAATAAAAGTTATATTTTCATGGAGTTATTTTGAGATTGTCAAAACTAGAAAATTTTCAGTAATTGCTTCTGACATGTCATTTGGATGATATTTAAAATTTCTATCATGAATAACTGAGGTTTAATTAAAGACTTTATCTAATTAGTACTGATAAGCATAACTTTGATTTACACATTCAGAAGATAGTTTCAATTTAAAGTGTTAAATTTCCTTTACAGACATTTGATTAGAATTTAGATTGAGGTGATCACATTTTTAATCTGTTTTTATTTTGCAAGTTTTTAAAAGCCATATTCTATTTAGTAATAATCATTTAAGTTTTCTACAACTCTGTTTAAATGCATATGCCTATGATCAGAGATTTTAAAGAAATAAAAATATGGTGACATAAAATGTTTTAAAACTAGAGTTTATGGAGTTTATAAACTCTAGTTTCATATACATATCAGGTTTTAGTTACACAGGCAAATGTATAAAACAAACTTGAGGATTCTTTTTTTTTTTTTTTTTTAACTCATTGTACCAAACAAAATAATCTATTTTGTGTATATTGTTCTTCTGAGGAATAAAAGTAAAATTCCAGCCTCCCACCCAACTGAATGGATATACTTTTGGCCTAGGGGACCCTGAGAAACCTGGGAAACTGTGTTACTGGCCATAATGGGACAAGAGGTTGGACAAAACTCATTATACCCCCTAATCACTAACCTCCATTAAGTATTGCTTCCTATGGATTAAATGGAAACCAGCCATTTTGAGAGATTCCACACCTATATCAACAAACCCGCTTATGCTTTCCCTCCCTTTTTGCAGCTTCAACACAGCAACTAACTAGTATTTCTTTCTAATAAGACGATCAACCACTTAGTAATTCTGGCAATTCTCTGGAGGATACATGGCAAGGTTTTTTTTTGTCCTTTTTTTGACCTTTTGACATCAGAGGGCCCAAATCTCTACCCTCATTCACATGCTAATGCTGCCATGGGACCCATGAAGAGGCATGAAGCTCCATTGCACATATGCATGGTTGTCCTTTCATAAATATTCATGACTGCTCTTATAGCTTATAAATATGCATATTTGGCCTCCCCATTCAGCATAAACCCCTGTCTTGTTCTGCCAATCCGTGAAGTGCCTGTTTATAGCCTCTAGCCAGAGGCTATGCTTCCCAACCTGTCAGAATGGCCACCCTGCAGACTGCAAGCCATTATGAGAAATAATGCACTCTTTTAAAATTTATGAACCTTGTCATTCTTCAGCTGACATTTTTAACCTGATAAAACTATTAGTACTACTTTTTTGCTTAACATTACAAAATGTTTTTCTTGTGGGAGGGAAATCAAAGGTAAGATGCATCTTCAAATGCAACCTAAAATAGAAACAGTTCTTTTGTAAGAGCCTGTGTTTATTTAAAGTCAAAGAATAAACAGTTTAAAGTGAATTTTCCATTCTGTAGTTGTTTTATCTTTGACCAGTGATTAGTCTGAATTAAGTATTTGCTTATAACTTGTCAAGTTTATGGCTTGAAAACCAAAATGTCTAGATGGATAAGTTTTGTATAACAAATCAAGCTAGGAAAAGTATTCTTATATTCTTTAGATCCACAAAAATATATTTTCTTCCATTTTGGGAGAATATTCTGTCTTCTTTCTTTTGATCAAAATTTAAAAAGCAAAGATATTTATTTTTTAATGAAAGAGTAAAAACATGATGAATTCAAATGTTAAATTAGTCTCTAAGAAAATAAGATGAAAAAAATGAAAAAGTTTGTGGCAAAATAAAAAGTACATGTATTCTTTCCAAAGGGGGACATGTACTATTCAGTGCAGAGGAAAAAGTCTCTGGCAAATGTTTACTTACAGACTCTAAATCTGTGCTAGTTTTTCTGCATTTACCACTGCAGATACTTCTTTAACCTTTTATGCTGTTCTCTCTGCTCTGGTAAACACTCCTGTGAATTATACCTATTGAGTTCACTTTCCCAGTGGTTTTGGTTGAATCGGGCAACAAAAGAGCCATTTGCGGGAGGAAAGAGAGACCAAAGTAATTATTTTCCCCTCCTTTTCCTGCCAGGCTGAGGCTTTGGCAGTGGCTGCTCCTTTTGGAATGCACATCTCCTGCAGGTATAGTCTGCTTGCATCTGGTTACCTCTATCCCCCTTCCCATTGAAGACTGGGAGTTGGGAGTAAGGGCTTCCTCTTCATGACAATTCCTAAGTTAATCAATGAAGATGGCATGTTGTTTCACTTATCTCTCTCTAGACCACTGGGAATAGTTTCTTCCTTAAACTTCTTTCACTTAATCCTTCGATAGTACCATCTATTTCATGGTGGGACTCTTAATGATAAAGTGATTATAGTTAATGTACTTTGGTTCATTCTTGACTATGCAGGAATGAGGGCTCTATTTTGCTGTGCCTTCTACATATTAACATGTATAAAATCAAATCTTTAAACATATAAGCAGAAAGGTGCCACATATCACATTTTTATAGCTTTATGACTTTTTATAAACTTTATGTCCCTAAATGATCCATGCTAAAATCAGAAAGCAGAGGATTACCAAGTCCCAAATTTCCCAACAGTGCTTCTAGTTATTGCTCTCTTAAGTGTAATATCCTAATTTCTAACTGCATGAATTTGTCTTACCTCTTTTTGGACTTTATATAAAGGGAATCACTCAGCATGTACAATTTAGTGTATGGTTTTCAATTCATACTGTTAACTATAATTGAATTATTTTATTCTCGTTGCTTGGTATTTCAAAGTTATTTATCTGTTTTAATGGACTTTTGGGTGCTTCCAGTTTCCTGCTGCTATGAGTAAAGCAGCTATAAACACTCCATGCTTATTTTTTAGCAGATATTTATCCTTGGAATTGTAGGTAAGAAGAAAGGACAGCATAGGTTTGTGATAGTATTTTTCGCATCCTGGGTTATTTTTTAGAAGGGTTAAGGAAAGTAGATTAGGAGTTGTCATGAAATTATGGCAAATAAGTAATTGTATATCTCAATCATTGCTAATCTAGAAGGTAAGACAAAAAATTAGAATTGTCATATGTAAAGAGGCAGTGGTCAGTTATTTGGCCAGGAGAAAGGGACATTTAGTAATTTTTATGATTGTATTATATCCTTGTATTTGGTATTCTTCCATTATGGTCATGAAATAATGCCATCAGATGTTGATATTCTGTTAAATCATTTATATTCAGCAGGGAACATCATGGACTGCTGTTATTTACCAAGCCAGTTACCAGTTGTCAGCTGTCAAGGCTGTTTTGTTATTTCTTAGTTCACCATTTTGGCCAAAGGCAGATAAAGTCAAGTTCCATTATATTAATCTGTTGTGTTCAGAACTATACCATTGCCAAAATTCTATTGACCAGGAGGCTCTTTAGTAGATATTGTTTGCAGTTGAACTGAAGTTAGTCCACCCAGTTCCTTTTGTTTCAGAGTGAATTATTTAACCATCTGATACGGCAATAACTATGCAGAATCATTTAAGATTCTGGCTGGTATGTATCAGCAAACTGCAATGCAGGCAAGTATCAGAGATAAATGATTATTAGTTATTAAAATAGGTCTTGAAACCAGGGGCCTAGATGACTAAACATATACTAAGAAAATATGTTGTAAAAACTAGCTTATATGTTCTACAGATTAAGTTGTATATTGCATGAGTCCTTTTCCGCATCAACTTGCAATAAGGAAGAGCCCATGAACAGGGATGAGATTCCAAAGCACAAAGAAATACTGAAGAAAATTTGATTGTTAATCAAGTATTAGGTGAAAAATCAAGGCTTTGCAAAGTTTTCAGGGTTTAAATATGTGATAACATGGTAAGCTTGCTATTTCTAATTTCTGTTTTTAAATGTGAACCATTAACAAATAACTATTAAATCAGAATTATTCAGTGTTTTTCAAGGGTTTTGAATGAAGTCTATATTATTTTATAAAAGAAGTTAAATGATAGTAGTATTTCCTTTCTGAGAAAGGAAAAGGAGAGCTACTGAGTTCAGACTGTTGCAATGATAAATAATACTATTTAAAGGGGATAAAAGCAATCAGGGAATTGACAAATCTCTAGAGTGTTTACATTATCCCATAAAGTATATTAAATTTAAGTCCAATAGAAAAAAAAATTTCAACCTAATAAACCTGAAAATAAAATCCATCTTTATGATTAGATATTAATATACTGCCTTTATCATAAAAAGTGCTTGCTTCTTGAAACACATTAGTATATTTTATATGTAATTAACTTTAGAAGATTATATAGATTATAACTTTTTTTTTTTTTTTCTTTCTTGAGGTGAAGTCTCACTCTGTCACCCAGGCTGGAGTGCAGTGGCTCAATTTTGGCTCACTGCAACCTCTGCCTCCTAAGTTCAAGTGACTATTCTGCTTCAGGGCCCCCCCACCACCCCCAGTAGCTGGGACTACAGGTGTGTGCCACCACACCTGGCTAATTTTGTATTTTTAGTAGAGATGGAGTTTCATCAAGTTGGCCAGGCTGGCCTGGAACGCCTGACTTCAACTGGTCTGCCCTCCTTGGCCTCCCAAAGTGCTGGAATTACAGGTGTGAGCCACCGCGCCTGGTGTGCATCTTCTTTTTGATTTGTTTAACTTTTAATTTTGAGACAATCATAGATCCACATGCACTTGTAAGAAATATCATGGAGAGATGTGGTATACACTTCATTCAGTTCCTTCCCATTGTAACTTACTACATAACTGAAGTACAATATCATAGCCAGGATAGCAATACCAGTATAATCAACCTATTTGAGATTTTAAATTTTTGCATGCACTAATTTCTCTCTCTATGTGTACATGTCTATTTAGTTCTATGTAATTTTATAACTTGCAGATTTATGTCACTACCACCACAGTTAAGATACAGAATTATGTTATTAAAATAATCCCTTGTACTACTATTTTACAGTCATAGTCACTTCCTTTCCCACCCTTATATTTACCTCCTTGCAAGTATATAACAATACAATATATAGCGCTGGATTTCTTTTTCGCAGCATGATTACTTTGGGACCTATCCAAGTTTGCATGTATCAATAGATTGTTCCTTTATTTTATTATTTTTATTGCATTTTAGGTTTTGGGTTATATGTGAAGAACATGTAAGATTGTTGCATAGGTACACACATGGCAGTGTGATTTGCTGCTTTCCTCCCCATCACCTATATCTGGCATTTCTCCCCATGCTCTCTCTCCCCAACTCCCCACCCCCAGCTGTCCCTCCCCTATTTCCCCCCGACAGACCCCAGTGTGTGATGCTCCCCTCCCTGTGTCCATGTGTTCTCATTGTTGAGCACCCACCTATGAGTGAGAACATGCGGTGTTCGATTTTCTGTTCTTGTGTCAATTTGCTGAGAATGATGGTTTCCAGGTTCATCATGTCTCTACAAAGGACACAAACTCATCATTTTTGATGAATGCATAATATTCCATGGTGTATATGTGCCACATTTTCCCTGTCCAGTCTAGCATCGATGGGCATTTGGGTTGGTTCCAGATCTTTGCTATTGTAAACTGTGCTGCAATGAACATTCGTGTGCATGTGTCCTTATAGTAGAATGATTTATAATCCTTTAGGTATATACCCAGTAATGGGATTGCTGGGTCAAATGGAATTTCTATTTCTAGGTCCTTGAGGAATAATCACACTGTCTTCCACAATGGTTGAACTAATTTACACTCCTACCAACAGTGTAAAAGTGTTCCTATTCTCCACATCCTCTCCAGCATCTGTTGTCTCCAGATTTTTTAATGATCGCCATTCTAACTGGCGCGAGATGATATCTCAATGTAGTTTTGATTTGCATTTCTCTAAAGAGCAGTGATGATGAGCATTTTTTAATGTTTGTTCGCCTCATGTATGTCTTCTTTTGTAAAGTATCTGTTCATATACTTCACCCACTTTTGAATGGACTTGTTTGCTTTTTTTTTTTTTTTAATAAATCTGTTTTAGTTCTTTGTAGATTCCGGATATCAGCCCTTTGTCAGATGGGTAGACTGCAAAAATTTTTTCCCATTCTGTTGGTTGCTGATTCACTCTAATGACTGTTTCTTTTGCTGTGCAGAAGCTGCGGAGTTTGATTAGAGCTCATTTGTCTATTTTGTCTTTTGTTGCCAATGCTTTTGGTGTTTTGGTCATGAAGTCCTTGCCTACACCTATGTCCTGAATGGTTTTGCCTATATTTTCTTCTAGGGTTTTTATGGTGTTAGATCTTATATTTAAGTCTTTAATCCATCTGGAGTTAATTTTAGTGTAAGGTGTCAGGAAGGAGTCCAGTTTCTGCTTTCTACACATGGCTAGCCAGTTTTCCCAACACCATTTATTAAACAGGGAATCCTTTCCCCATTGCTTGTTTTTGTCAGATTTTTCAAAGATCAGATGGCAGTAGATGTGTTGTGTTGCCTCTGAGGCCTCTGTTCTGTTCCATTGGTCTATATCTCTGTTTTGGTACCAGTACCGTGCTGTTTTGATTACTGTAGCCTCATAGTATGATTTGAAGTCCAGTAGTGTGATGCTTCTCACTTTGTTCTTTGTGCTTAGAATTGACTTGGCTACGCGGGCTCTCTTTTGGTTTCATATGAAGTTTAAGGTGGTTTTTTCCAGTTCTGTGAAGAAAGTCATTGGTAGCTTGATGGGGATAGCGTTGAATCTGTAAATTACTTTGGGTAGTATGGCCATTTTCACGATATTGATTCTTCCCAACCATGAACATGGAATGTTTCTCCATCTGTTTGTATCCTCTCTTATTTCATTGAACAGTGGTTTGTAGTTCTCCTTGAGGAGGTTCTTTATGTTCCTTGTTAGTTGTATTCCTAGGTATTTTATTCTCTTTGTAGCAATTGTGAATGGCAGTTTGTTCTTGATTTGGCTCTCTTTAAGGCTATTATTGGTGTATAGGAATGCTTGTGATTTTTGCACATTGATTTTATATCCTGAGACTTTGCTGAAGTTGCTTATCAGTTTCAGGAGGTTTTGGACTGAGATGATGGGGTCTTCTAGATATACAATCAATAAATCCAGGAGCTGCTTTTTTCCAAAAGTCAACAGAATAGGCAGATCACTAGCCAGATTAATAAAAAAGAAAAGAGAGAATAATCAAATAGATGCAATAAAAAATGATAAAGGGGATATCACCACAGATTCCACAGAAATTCAAACCATCATCAGAGATTATTACAAACAACTCTATGCACATAAACTAGTAAACCTGGAAGAAATGGATAAATTCCTGGACACTTGCATCCTCCCAAGCCTAAACCAGGAAGAAGTTGAAACCCTGAATAGACCCATAACAAGGTCTGAAGTTGAGGCAGCAATTAAGAGCCTACAACCCAAAAAAAGCCCAGATCCAGATGAGTTCACAGTCGAATTCTACCAGACATGTAAAGAGGAGCTGGTACCATTCCTTCTGAAACTATTCCAAACAATGCAAACAGAGGGTATCCTTCCCAAATCATTTTATGAGACCAATATCATCCTGATACCAAAACCCGGCAGACACTCAGCAAGAAAAGAAAACTTCAGGCCAATATCCATGATGAACATAGATGCAAAAATCTTCAATAAAATACTGGCAAACCAATTGCAACAGTACATTAAAAAGCTTATCCACCATGATCAAGTAGGATTCATCCCCGGATGCAAGGCTGGTTCAACATATGCAAGTCTATAAACGTAATTCACCACATACACAGAACCAAAGACAAAAACCACATGATTATTTCAATTGATGCAGACAAGGCCTTTGACAAAATTCAACAGCCCTTTATGCTAAAGACCCTCAATAAACTAGGTATTGACAGAACATATCTCAAAATAATAAAAGCTATTTATGACAAACCAACAGCCAATATCATACTGAATGGGCAAAAACTGGAAGCATTCCCTTTGAAATCTGGCACTGCCTTCTCTCACCACTGCTATTCAATATAGTACTGGAAGTTCTAGCCGAGCAATCAGGCAAGAAAAAGAAATATTGGGTATTCAAATAGGAAAGGAGGAGGTAAAATTGTCTCTATTTGTAGATTGTTCCTTTTTATTGTTGAGTAATATTCCATGTTATGTATATACCACAGTGTGTTTCACCATTTATCCATTGAAGGACATTTGAGTTTTTCCCAGTTTTTGGCCAGCTAGTCATGTTCAGATATGAACCTACTTTCATTTTTTTTTTTCTGGGCTAAACATCCAAGTGTACAACTATTCCCAAGTCATACAGTAAGCACCATTGTAGTTTTGTGAGAAAGAGCCACATTTTTTCCCCGAATGTCTGTACCATTTTACATTCCCACCAGCATCTTATGTATGTTCCAGTTTTCCCAAATTTTCACCAGCATTTGTGACTACCATATTTTTTTGTTTTACTTTAGCCATTCTGATCGTTTTGTAGTATCTCATTTTAGTTTTGATTTGCATTTCCCTAATGACTAATTATTTTGAACATGTTTCCATGTGATTATCTTATTTATCAAGAATATTATACAGATATCTTTCTAATGTAATTTGTCAACATCTTTATTATACTAAAATTTAAAGACTTTAAAAATCATTTAAAAGCCCTACGTGTCCTATATTTTATTATCTTGAAATTTAGTAAACAATTCCATTATTGAAATTTATACTTTCTTTTTTATTTTGGCTTTTAGCAAGATTGGATATGCATATACTTTTTTTTTTCTTTTTAGCTAGAATTAGATAATTAATTTTCCAATAGTCCTTCTTAAACTATCCACAGATGTCAACTTACTAAACATAGCTTTTAAATTCTTTTAAGGCTTATACCAATTAACCATTTAAGTTGTTTTTGTTTTGCTTTTAAATTTCTTAATCTCACAGAATGTTACACAGATTGGTAGAGGCCAGGAGAGTTAAAGGGATATGGGCCAAAACAATCTAAATTTTTAAATCAAAATTTCCCTCTCCTTTTTGGGCACTGAAGTATCCTTAATAAAGGCATAGAGATTAGGATATAATCAGTGTTTAAAGTAATATGCAATCATTATTTCTTCCAGGTGGTAATACCTTCTTCAGGAATATTACGAAAATACCATCAGCGCAGGAAATGGAGAAGGTAGGAAAAAAAAGAGAGACATAAATAGGAACAATACTGAACACAATTTAGGAGAATCATCAAGTATAGGAATGTGGTTGGACAAAGTAGAGTGTTGTAAACTAATATGATCAAGTGTTTTCATAGCATTTCTGAAAATTTCTCTATTAATAATAATTTTCTGTTCTATAATTTTTGAGAGGAAGTATTGGAATCTCCAACTGCAATTGTGAAAATTGTCTATTTATCCTTCCAGTTCCATCAGTTTTTGCTTTATGTATTTTAAAACTCTAGTATTGGCTTCTTGCTATATTGACTCCTTTATGACCAGAAAATGACTTTCTTCATCCTTAGTAATAGTTCTTGGTCTGAAATATGCATTGTATGATATTAACAAAGAAATGCTAGCTTTTAAAAGTGTGTGACATATGTTTTCCCATCTTTTTACATTTAATCCATCTCTTTATATTTGCATTGATGTAGTTTAGGCAGCATATAATTATCTTGTTTTTCATCCAGTTTAAAAAGTCTCTGTCTTTTAATTAGAGTGATTATATGATTTGTATTTAATAAGTTCACTTATGATAGAGTTTAAATCTGCCATCTTTCTACTTGTTTTCTTTTTCTTCTATTTTTTGCTCCTCTTTTTTCATATTTTTCAGAATTCCTTAATGTGAATATTTTGATTTCATTTCATTATTGAAATAGCAACTATACTTCTTTGTTTTATTTTTAAATAACAATTTGAAAAGACTGTTTAAATGAGTAAAATCCATTTTATATTTACTATATAATTATATCTCATTATCTGTATTCACTTCTTAGAAAATTTTATCTAGTATCTTTTTTCTCTAAAATTTTCTTTTACATTATTTAGTGCAAATATGTTAGAAATTAATGATTTAACACTGTTTTAAGATGCTTTATTTTGCCTCTACTTTTAGTGCCCTGTTGAATGTATGTTTCCAGTTATTTACTTCTTTCCAGCATTTTAATAATATTGCTCTCTTATTTTTCTAACTCTCATAGCTTCTGATAAAAACTCTGCTGTCATTAGTATATTTTCTTCTATGTATAACGTGTTCTGCTAACCATCATTGACTGTTTTTAAGATTTCTTTTTATTGCTGGTTTTAGAAATTTGATTTTGTGTACTTTGATTTTGTGTACTTACTGTGTTTTTTTTTTTTTTTTTTCCTTAGAGTTTTCTTATTTTCTCAGTTTGTGGCTTTACAGTTTTTCCTTCAACATTATTGTCATTAAAAATTTTGGGCCATTATTTTTTCTAATTATTTTGTGCCCTCTACTTACTTTCTTCTCCATGTACACTACTGATACATATTTATGTTGCTTAATATTATACTGCAGGTTGTTGATGCGTTTCTTTTGGAGGGTCTTTAACCTCAAAATTTCATTTGGAGAGTTGATAGTCTCTTTTTATGTCAAGCAAGTTGAGTATTCCTAATCCCAAAATCTGAAATCCAAAGTGCTCTGAAATCCAAAACACTCCAAATCTGAAACTTTTGATCACTGACATGACACTCAAATGCTCATAAAAGCATTTTTGATTTTGGATTTTCAAATTAGGAGTGCTCAATTAGTATAATATAAGTATTCCCAAATCTGAAATAAATCTTAAATCTACTTCAGCGCTCCATTTTGGATAAGTGACACTCACCTGTATTTCTTTTGAATCATATTTCTGCACTTAACTTTGGATATCTTCAAGGTTCCTAATTGTTTCTCCCGCAGTTTCTAATATGTTATTAATTTCATATAGTATAATTTTTCTCTCACATATTTTCATCTCTAGAAGTTTAATTTTAGCATTTTAAAATCTTTTTCTATCCACATCATATTCATGTGTTTCTCTATCTTCTTAAGATATAATTTTCATCTGTAATAGCTGATTTTACTTACTTGCCTACTGATTCTATGATTTGTGTCATTTCTGAGAATATACTCACTAATTTTTCTCCTAGTTATGGATTATATACATATATTTTTTTGAATGCTTATAAAGTTGTTATTTGATTCCAGAATTATTAATTTTACCTTGCTGGCTATGAACTTTCATCTTTTTCTATAAATATTGCTGGGCTTTATTCTGTGGTACAATTAAGTTACTTGCTTTCAGTATAATCTTTTAAATATTTATTTTTGACCTTTATAAGAGTAAGTCTTATTAGCTTTTAGTCTAATACTATTTGGTCTCACTAATGAGGAAAAACTGTTCTGAGGACTCTATTCAATATGGTCTAATCTATTAGGATACTTTTTTACTCTAGCTGATGGGATCTGTGTACATACAAGTATTTGTATTGTGCCATTTTGTAGTTGTTCTTTCCCTGGTTTTGGGTCATTTTTTTCACATACATGCACGAAATAGTACTCAGCCAAAAGCTTGAGGGAACTCTTCTGTGAATCCTGGAACACGCACTCTCTCTGTGTGTCTTTGTGTAGCTTTGTCCTCTTGAGTGTTTTGTTTCTCTCTTTCCAGCCAGGTTGTTCTCTTAGAACAATGTTTTTATTTTGTAATACAAAAGGCTACTTCTTCCACTCTGTGCTGTGCCCAGAAACACTCTTCAGACAGTAAGGTGAATTAATTATAGGTCTCTCTTCATTGGTTTCTCTTATCTAAGGGATCACTTTGCTGCCAGCTGTCCAACGTGTTAAAACTATTGCATTCTCAGCAAACTGACACAAGAACAGAAAACCAAACACTGCATGTTCTCACTCATGAGTGGGTGTTGAACAATGAGAACACATGGGCACAGGGAGGGGAACATCACACACTGGGGTCTGTAGTGGGGTGGGGAGCTAGGAGAGGGACAGCAGGGGCGGGGAGGTTGGGGAGAGAGAACACTGGGAGAAATGCCAGATGTAGGTGACGGGGGAGGGGATGGAGACAGCAAACCACCATGACATATGTGTACCTATGAAGCAATCCTGCAAGATCTGCACATATACAGCAGAACTTAAAATACAATTAAAAAACAACAATGATTGCTTCCCATATTCGGCCTCATTTATTAGTTGTTTAAAATGAGTGAGCGTCTCTTAACTCCATCATAGCTAGAGTGGAATTTTCTAAGGGTGTCTGTTAGACACTATTAATTTAAGTAAGGTCTAGTTTTTCAGTTTTGTTTTATATGTTAATGTTTTTGTCTCTCATTTTCTCTTAGAAATGATGTGTAATCTGAGATTCTAAGGGCGTCCTCATATATTTATTTCTATAATTGTATTTTTTACATTTAATTTATGATCTATTTCAAATTAATCTTTATAATAGCATTGATAGTGATATAATCTGAGATTTTCTTTCAACCTATAAAATTACCTAAATTTAAATCTGAAAAATGCAATAATTTTGCGACAGTTTATTTGCGCTTATTTCTGAATTCTGTCTTTTAATAGAAAACATTAGACATGTTAACTCTTGGCTATGATGTAGTAAGATTGGATCTAGTCTCCTACTTTAAACAACTAGAAAATTGTAAAAATATAAATTATTTACATTAAAAAATAGACGATGTTTATTAGCTCAATTTCATTCAATCATATTTTATAGAGAGCTGAGAATTCTCTAGATTTAAGTAAATTCTCTATTTTTTTTTTTTTTTCCTTTGGAGCTGAGTCATTCTTTTACTCCACGTAGTTCCATGAAATTTCCTTTGGCTGTATTTTAGTTGAACATATGGATCTTCCTAAAACATTAATTGTTCAAACAAGTCCTATTTATCTTTAGTTGCATTAAAAATTTATATTTATCATAAATTAAGTGAAGTTTAATATATTTTTCTGTGCTTAAGAGATACTTTCTTTTACTTTTTTGTGTATCACTTGTTTATAAATTTTGGCAATATTTTTATGTTTTAATATTTGACATTTTACTTATCAATTTATAGTAGCTCTCTGTATTTCAAAGAAAGCCCCTTGGCTCTAATATTAGTTGTAGATATTTTAAATTTTTATGTAAAAATAAAAATTTAAATAAAATAAAGTAACCCCTTTAGTAGTAGTTGTAGGTATTTTTAAATCTTATTTATATTGTAACTTTTCTTTAAGTATGCTTACAATTATTGTAGGAGAAAAATGGAAATAAATAAGTAAATTTCAAGGCAATTATTAAAGGTACTGGGAAGTGAACACTAAAGGACCAGAAAGATGGCTTACGATAATTGCAAAGGCTTTAGAGTCAGACTGTGTATGTTTCAATCTGGGATCTACCACTTATATTGTAGGTTTGAACAAGTTGCTAAATGTTTCTTGCCCCAGTCTTCTCATCTACAAAATGGAAAAATTATTCCACAAGCCTCCTGGGAAAACAACTTTGAACATGGCTTATTGAAGGTGCTTTGTAAGCTATGTTTGAGTGCTAGGACAAAAGCCTTCTTGTGTACAAAAACTTCACATAGGGGAAAATGTCAGAGGAATAAAAGCTTAGATTTAAAAATTCTTAACACATCTTTCAGAAAACACATTTTTAAAATGTAATTTATTATACTTTAAGTTCCGGGGTACGTGTGCAGATCGTGCATGCTTGTTATGTAGGTATATACGTGCCAATGTAGTGGTTTTCTGCATCCATCACCCTGTCATCTACATTAGGTATTTCTCCTAATGCTGTCCTTCCCCAATCCTCCACCCCCTACTATTCTTCCTCTGGCCCTCACCCTCAGGCCCCAGTGTGTGATGTTCCCCTCCCTGTGTCCATGTGAGAAAACACATTTTTGAAGCTGACTTTAAATTGGGTTAAGGCTGTAAAAATACTATTACAAAGAGTATTTTAAAATCTCCCTCAATTGAATAATTGTATGATCTAATTTAAATAGCCTGTTTTATCTCAGGGTTTTATTGGCATAAAAGAGATTCACATTATTATCACTGTCATTCTTAGTGTCACTGGCTTTATCTGATTAGTCATTTCAGACTAGCAGTGTAAGAGAGGAACACTATTGAGGACCTCATTCCAATTGTGGGCTATTCAGAACTTACTAAATATGTTTTGCCTCGCTTTTTAAATACTTTTTCATAGTCAAAAGTTTGAAAATTAATTTTAGCCACGATATAATACAAATATTAATTAGCATATAATAGCTTTTACTTTTTTTGTAGTTTATTTTTTTTGTTCACAGTTATGGATTTTAAAGTATGTTAATTACCAAAGTAAATGTCAGATGAATCACAAAGACTGGCTTTAGACACTGATTTTATTAATTCATGTAATAAATTTAGCTATATGATAGCCCCTTCCTATTGTGATAAACACTGCCAGTTACATAGTTGACACCCTATTATGAAGTTATTGTGTGCATATCTTATTTATTTAAAATCATTATTGTATACATAATATAGCTACCTTTATCCAGGTAGCTACGTATGTATCCATTCATCCAGATGCTGTGAGATATTACCAATGATTGTCAGCTAAATATATTCCATGTCTCCATTTTTCCCCCTTAAATGTTTACCTAAATGACATTTATGGAACATTCTATCTTTTGGGGCTCAGAAAGTGATACCCTAAGTATGGCATTTTGACATTCTAAGTACTTCAACCTGAAGGACATTGGAGAGAACTCAGAAGCAAAATCTCTTTCTGACTTCCTTCTCCCCTTCCTTCTCCTGCTTCCCTTTGTTTCCCAAGGCAGGTCATAAAATTCCTCTTCCCCTAGAGTGAGTCATAGAAAGCAGAAGTATTGATCTAACCTTTTCTCAGTTGTCTACTTGTAACTTAGAATAAAGAAATTCTCTGACTTGCCCTTGTCTAATCATAAGCCATATAACCATAATTCCAGAGAGGTCCTGCCCCATTTCTGGGAGAAAGAAATGTTACTAAAGAGAGGCCAGGAAAAATATGATCAGAAAACCATTGCTGAATTTCCCCACTTAATCTGTTTCCATTGGGTTATACCCTTTTATCTAATCATATTTTGACACAGCTGTCCATGCTTCATCACACTTAAGCACAAAAACAGTTTTCTCTGAGTTTTTGAGGTTTTTATTTTTGAAGTCTCATGTGTAATATAAAACTTTGATTAAACAAATCTGTTATGCTTTTCTTTTGTTGACCAGTATTTTTTATAGGAGTGTTGCTCATAACCCTTATGATGGATGAGGAGACTTGTCACACCTTTCTGCCCCTACATATTCAACAACAGAAAAATATAAATTATTTTTAATTAGAAAAATAGTATTTCTTATGATAGACCGCACTGTGGATAATAAGAAATGCTTCAGTGCATTTGATAAGAATTCAAATAATGCAAAGTATCATTGATAACAATAGTGGAATATAATTAGAAATCTATAATAGTAGTCTGAAAATGTCCATCTTAGTCTATCTTCTGTTACTGTAACAGAATACAGTCATACATCACTTAAGAGGGTTTCTTTCTGTGAAGTTTGTCTTTAGGTGATTTCATCATTGTGTAAATAACAGAATATACTTACACAGGCCTAGATGGTATATCCTACTACAAGCCTACACTATATATTACAGTCTATTTTTTCTAGGCTATAAGCCTGTACAGCATGTTATTGTACAGAATCCTGTAGGTGATTGTAGCACAATAGTAAGTATCTGTGTATTTAAATGTAGAAAAGGTGCAGTAAAAATACGGTATAAACAATAAAAACTGATACACTTGTATGGAATACTTACCACCAGTAGAGTGTGAAGGACCAGAAATTGTTCTGGGTGACTCAGTGAATGAATAGTGGGTGAATGTGAAAGTCTAGGACATTACTATAAACTACTGTAGACTTTATAAACACTGTACACTTAGGCTACACTAGATTTATTTAACCTTTTTTCTTCAATAGGAAATTAACCTTGTTTACTGTAACATTTTTACTTTATAAATTTAATTTAAAAAAAAACTTTTTTACTCTTCTGTAATAACACTAGGCAGGATTATCAATATTCCTCTCTTTCACTTCCACATCTTATCACACTGGAAGGTCTTCAAGAGCAATAACATTCATGGAGCTGTCATCTTTTATATTAACAATGCCTTCATTTGGAATACCTCCTGAAATACCTGTCTGAGGCTACTTTACAGTTAACTGTTCTTTTAATAAGTAGAAAGAGTATAATCTAAAATTATGATAAAATGTACAGTATAGAAAATTAATAAACCAGTAATATAGTTGTTTTGAAATTTCTATCAAGTATTATGTACTGGGTACAATTGTATGTGCTATACTTTTATAGGACTGACAGTATAATACGTTTGTTTACACTAGCATCACCACAAACACAGGAGTAATGCATTGCACTACAATGTCACAACAGCTATGATGTCACTAGGTGATTGGAATATTCTTAGTTCCATTATAATCTTGAGGGATCACCATCAAATATGTTTATTAATAAAACAGCCTTATGTGGTGCATGATTACAGCATAGACTGGATAATTTATAGATAAAATAATATTATTTAGCTCATAGTTCTAGATACTGGGAAGTCCAAGAGCATTACATTGGCATCTCCTGAGGGTCTTCTTGCTATATCATAAATTGGCAGAGGGCATCAGATGATAAGAAGTCAAGAACAAGAGGGCCAGAGAGAACCTGATTTTATAACAAATCCACTCTTGTGAAAAGGTACCTATTACCATGATTGTGACATTAGTTCATTCATGAGGGCAAAGGAATTAAGTTTCCAACATATAAACTTTTAGGGAACACATTGATACTATATAATTAAAAAAATATTTAGAAGCTAAAACTTACTCATGTACATCTAAATGATTTGTGCGTCAAAGAAGAAATTACAACAAAAATATGGATATATTTTTAGTAAATAGAAATTCAAAACAACATTAAATATGTGAGATGCAGCTATAGCAGTGCTTAGCAGTAAGGTTTAACACACATATTAAACACATGTTTTAGGAAAGTAGAGAAGTTCAAAATCTCTGACTTAATTTGCTGCCTTACATAAGAAAAAGAATTAAATATAAGCAGAAAAGACATAATAATAATGATTATAGGAGAATTTAAAAAATAAAAAGAAACAATAGAGAAATTCAGTGAAAACAACAATTGATCTTTGAAAGGATCAATCAAATTGAGAAAACAATAGCTAAGACTGATTGGGGGAAAAAGAAAACACACAGCACGGAAAGGAACAACCAGTACCAGCTGCTGCAAAAATATACCAGTTCATAAAGACCGTTGATGCAATGAAGAAACTGCATCAACTAATGGGCAAAACAACCAGCTAGCATCAAAATGGCAGATCAAATTCACACAAAACCATATCAGCCTTAAATGTAAATGGGCTAAATGCCCCAATCAAAAGACACAGATGGGCAAATTGGGTAAAGAGTAAAGACCCATGGGTATGTTGTATTCAGGAGACGCATCTCACATTAGAGACACACATAGGCTCAAAATAAAGGGATGGAGGAAGATTTACTGAGCAAATGGAGAGAGAGAGAGAAAAAAAAAAGCATGGATTGTAATCCTAATCTCTGATAAAATGGACTCTAAACCAACAGAGATCAAAAGAGACATAGAAGGGCATTGCATATTGGTAAAGGGATCAATGCAACAAGAAGAACTAACTATCCTAAATATATATGCACCCACTACAGGAGCATCCAGATAGATAAAGCAAATTCTTAAGACCTGCTAAGAGGCTTAGACACCCACACAGCAATTGTGGGAGACTTTAACACCCCACTGTCGATATTAGACAGATCAATGAGACAGAAAATTAACAAGGATATCCAGGACTTTAACCCAGATCTGGACCAAGTGGACCTAAAAGACGTCTACAGAACTCTCCACCGCAAATCCACAGAATATACATTCTTCTCAGCACCATACCGCACCTACTCTAAAATTGACCACATAATTGGAAGTAAATCACTGCTTGGCAAATGAAAAAGTACAGAAATCATAACAGTCTCTCAGACCACAGTGCAATCAAATTAGAACTCAGGTTTAAGAAACTCACTCAAAACTGCACAACTACATGGAAACTGAGCAACCTGCTCCTGAATGACTACTGGATAAATAATGAAATAAAGGCAGAAATAAAGATGTTCTTCAAAAACAATGAGAATGAAGACACAGCATACCAGAATCTCTGGGACACATTTAAAGCAGCATCTAGAGGGAAATTTATAGCACTAAATGCCCACAAGAAAATGAGGAATGATCTGAAATCGACACCCTAACGTCACAATTAAAAGAACTAGAAGAGCAAGATCAAAAAAATTCAAAAGCTAGCAGAAGACAAGAAATAACTAAGAACAGAACTGAAGGAGACAGAGACACAAAAAACCCTTCAAAAAATCAATAAATCCAGGAGGTGGTTTTTGAAAAGATCAACAAAATAGATAGACTGCTAGCCAGACTAATAAAAAATCAAAGAGAATAGATGCAGTAAGAAATGATAAAGGGGATATCACCACCAATTCCACAGAAAAACAGACTACCTTCACAGATTACTATAAACAACTCTATGCACATAAGCCAGTAAATCTATTCTGGACACGTATACCCTTCCAAGACTAAACTAGGAAGAAGTTGAAACCCTGAAGAGACCAATAACAAGATCTGAAGTTGAGGCAGCAATTAATAGCCTACCAACCAAAAAATGTCCAGGACCAGACAAGTTCACAGCCATGTTCTACAAGAGGTACATAGAGGAGCTGGTAGCATTCCTTCTGAAGCTCTTCCAAAACATATAAAAAGAGGGAATTCTTTCTAATTCATTTTATGAGACCAACCCCATCCTGTTACCAAAACCCGGCAGAGATACAACTAAAAAGGAAATTTCAGGCAAATATCCATGATGAACATTGATGCAAAAATCCTTAATAAAATACTGGCAAACCGAATCCAATAGCATATCAAAAGGCTTATCCTTCACGATTAAGTTGGCTTCATCCCTGGGATGCAAGGCTTGTTCAACATATGCAAATCTATCAACATAATCTATCACATAAACAGAACCAAAGACAAAAACAACATGATTAACTCAATAGATGCAGACAAAAGGTCTTTGACAAAATTCAACAGCGCTTTTTGCCAAAAAACTCTCAATAAACTGGGTATCAATGGAACATATCTCAAAATAATAAAAGCTATTTATGACAGACTTACAGCCAATATCATAGTGAATGGGCAAAAACTGGAAGCATTCCCTTTGAAAACCGGCACAAGACAAGTATGCTCTCTCTCATCACTTCTATTCAGCATAGTATTGGAAGTTCTGGCCATAGCAGTAAGGCAAAAAAAAAAAAAAATAATAATAAAGAAATAAAGGATATTCAATTAGGAAAAGTAAAGACAAATTGTCTTTATTTGAAGATGACATTATTGTTTATTTAGAAGACCCCATTGTCTCAGCCCAGAATCTCCTTAAGCTGATAAACAACATCAGCAAAGTCTCAGGATACAAAATCAATGTGCAAAAATCACAAGCATTCCTATACACCAATAACAGACTTAAAGAGAGTCAAATAATGAGTGAACTCCCATTCACAATTGCTACAAAGAGAATAAAATACCTAGGAATACAACTAACAAGGGATGTGAAGGACCTCTTCAAGGAGAACTACAAACCACTGCTCCAGGAAATAAGAAAGGACATAAACAGATGGGAAAATATTCCATGCTTATTGTTAGGAAGAATAAATATTATGTTAAATGGCCATACTGCCCAAAGTAATTTATAGATTCAATGCTATCCGCATCAAGCTACCATTGACCTTATTCACAGACTGGAAAAAAACACCTTAAACTTTATATGGAACCAAAAGAGAGCCCACGTAGCCAAGACAATCCTAAGTAAAAAGAACAAAGCTGGAGGCATCACGCTACCTGACTTCAAGCTATACTAAAAGGCTCTAGTAATCAAACGAGCATGATACTGGTATCAAAACAGAGATATAGACCAATAGAACAGAATAGAGACCTCAGAAGTAATGCCACACATCTATAACCATCTGATCTTTGACAAACCTGACAAAAACAAGCCATAGGGAAAGGATTCCCTATTTAATAAATGGTGTTGGGAAAACAGGCTAGCGATTTGCAGAAAGCTGAAACTGGATCCCTTCCTTACACCTTATATAAAAATTAACTCCAGATGGATTAAAGATTTAAACATAAGACCTAACACCATAAAAACCCTGGAGGAAAACCTAGGTAATACCATTCAGGGCATAAGCATAGGCAAGGTCTTTATGACTATAACATCAAAAGCAATGGCAACAAAAGGCAAAATAGACAAATGTGATCTAATTAAACTTAAGAACTTCTACACAGCAAAAGAAACTATCATTAGAGTGAACCGGCAACCAACACAATGGGCAAAATTTTTTGCAATCTACCCATCTGACAAAAGGCTATTATCCAGAATCTCTGAAGAACTGAAACAAATTTACAAGAAAATAACCCTATCAAAAAGCGGGTGAAGGATATGAAAAGACACTTTTCAAAAGAAGATATTTATGCAGTCAATAAACAAATGAAAAAAAGCTCATCATCACGGTCTTTAGAGAAATGCAAATCAAAAGCACATTGAGATCTCTTGCCAGCTAGAATAGCAATCATTAAAAAATCAGGAGACAACAGATGGTGGAGAGGATGTAGAGAAATAGGAGCACTTTCACACTGTTGGTGCTAGTGTAAATTAGTTCAACCATTGTGGAAGACAATGTGGCAATTCCTGAAGGATCTAGGAATAGAAATACCATTTGACACAGCAATCCCATTACTGGGTATATACCCAAAGGATTATAAATCATTCTATTATAAAGAGATATGCACATGTATGTTCATTGAGGCACAATTTACAATAGCAAAGATCTGGAACCAACCCAAATGCCCATCAATGATAGACTGGATAAAAAAATGTGGCACATATACAGCATGGAATACTATGCAGCCATAAAAAGGATGGGTTCATGTCTTTGCAGGGACATAGATGAAGCTTGAAACCATCTTTCTCAGCAAACTGACACAAGAACAGAAAACCAAACCCCACATGTTCTCACTCATAGGAGGGCGTTGAACAATGAGAACAAATGGACACAGGAAGGAAAACATCACACACCAGGGCCTGTTGGGGGGTGGGGAGACTAGGGGAGGGATAGCGGGGGGTCGGGGGATTGGGAGTGATAACATTAGGGAAAATGCCTAATGTGGATAATGGGGGGACGAATGCAAACCATCATGGCACATTTATACCTATATAACAATCGTGCATGACCTGTACCCATACCCAAGCCCTTAAAGTATAGTTTTTTAAAAAAAGAAAAACTTATTGTGTTTGATTGCTAAATTATTAACTACATTGATTATACTAAGAAATAGAGTCCTTTGGTTTAATAAAACAAACAAAAAGAGTTGAGAGAGTGAACATTATTATAGCTCCTACAGACACTTAAAAGATACTGTGGAAGTATTATTAGCCACAAATAAATTCACCTGCTTAGATGAAATCGATGAATTCCTATGAAATTTCACTTAAGAAAAACATAGATTATGTAACATGCTCTACTAAAAAAAAATACATTTGTAGTTAACACCTTCACACACACACACACACACAACTTTAGGCTCAGGTTTCTGTGCTGGTAAGTTTTATCAAATATTTAAGGAAGAAATAACATGTGTATTACATAACTTATCTAGAAATTGAAGAGAAAGAAATACTTATAAACTTATTCCATGATGCCAGCATCTCTCTACTACCAAAACCTCAGAAGGACATTCAATAGAGAACTACAGAATAATATTTCTCATAAACACAGATAAAACATTTAGACAAAATGTTAACATATTAAAACCAACAGTATGGAAAAATGAAAAAATATCATTAATATTAGCAATGAAATGTTGCATTTATTTATATAATTTACCACATTAACACTGTTAAAAAATAAAACTCATCTCAGAGCACACACACAAAATTGGATATAAGTCAACATATGTATATGAAAAAAAACTCTCAGCAAACTAGAGATCAAAAGGAACCTCAATCTGATATAGGACTTTTTTAAAACTACAGCTTGTATCATTCTAGATGATGAAAGTCTGCTTTTTCTCTGATATGGTTGTGCTTTGTGTCCCCGCCCAAATCTCATCTTGAATTGTAGTCCCCATAATCTCCACGTGTCATGGGAGGGACCCCATGGGAAGTAATTGAATCATGGTGGTAGTGACCCTCATGTTGTCCTAATGATAGTGAGTTCTCACAAGATCTGATCGTTTTATAAGGGGCTTTTCCCCCTTTGCTGGGCACTTCTCCTTCCTGCCATCATGTGAAGAAGGATGTGTTTGCTTCCCCTTCTATCATGATTGTAAGTCTTCTGATGTCTCCACAGCCCTTTGGAACTGTGAGTCAAACCTCTTTCCTTTATAAAATACAGAGTCTTAAGCAGCTCTTTATAGCAGCATCAGAATGGACTAATACAACTCTCTAAGGTTGGGACTGGGACAAAAAAATCTGAACTTACCCACATCGTGTTGGTAGCTTCTGCAATACTCTCAGGAAATAACAATAAATTGTTAACATACAGAAGGGAAAGAAAGAAGTAAAAATCTCTTTATTCTCAGCCAACACAATCATCTATGTGGAAAATCTAAGAATCTACAGAATATATTGGAATTATGAGTTAAAAGTTTGGAGTATAAAAAAATAATATTCAAAAATAGATTTGAGTTCTGTGTACATCCAACCAACAATTGGAAAATTACATGAAAACAAGGCCAATTACACTAGTATGAAGTTACAAAATATTTAGGGATAAATTTGAATGAAAGATATGCAACACCCATACACTGAATTCTATAACAGAATTGTTGAGAGAAGTTAAATATTACCTAAATAGAGATATATACCATGCTTATAGATTGGAAAATTCAATATTTTAAAAATATATTTTTTCCCAAGTTCATATGAAGAGTCAGCATAATTCCATTAAAAATCCAAGCAGAATTTTCTTATAAAAATTAACAAGATGCCAGTCATGGTGGCTCATGCCTATAATCCCAGCACTTTGGGATGAGGTAGGTGGATCATATGAGGTCAGGAGTTTGAGACCAGCCTGGCCAACATGATGAAATCTTGTCTCTACCAAAAAAATGCAAAAATTAGTCAGGTGTGGTGGTGTGCACCTGTAATCCCAGCTACGCAGGAGGCTGAGGTAAGAGAATCACTTGAGTCCTGGAGGTGGAGGTTAAGTGAGCCAAGATCATGCCACTGCACTCCAGCCTGGGCAACAGAGCAAGACCCTGTCTCTAAAAAAACTAATAATAAATAAATAAAAATAACAAGATCACTCCAAAATTTACACGGAAATGCAAAGCATCTAAAATAGCCAGAAAGAGTGAACTATAATGATAAATTTTGTGATTTGCTCTACTGGTCTTCAAGACTTAGAATAAATCTGTAGTAGTCAAGACAACATAAGATTGATATGCAAGCATTGGATTAATGAAACAGAATAGAGTACACAAAGATATGTACAGATATATGACCAACTAATTTTTAACAAAGGTTTCCAGGGTGATTTTATACAGAAAATGAAAGCCCTAAACAAATGATGCTGAAACAATCAAAACACAAAACAAAGAAAGCTTTAACTTTTTTCTTAAAACATATGCAAAAATTAACTTGACATCTGTATAGACCCAAATGTAAACTCTATAAACTTCCAGAAGAAAACAGAAGAATATCTTGGTTTGACAATTTTCTTTTTGAGACAGGGTCTCACTCTCACCCTGACTAGAGTGCAGTGGCCCGATCTCAGCTCACCACAGCCTCCACCTCCCAGGCTGAAGGGATTCTCTCACCTCAGCCTCCCAGGTAGCTGGGCACGCCCCTACCACCTGGCTGATTTTTGTATTTTTAGTAAGAGACAGGGTTTCACCATGTTGGCCAGGCTGGTCTTGAACTCCTGACCTTGAATGATTCACCCGCCTCAGCCTCCCAAAGTGCTAGGATTACAGGCATAAGCCACCATGCCCAGCTGACAATTTTTAAAAAAAGACAGCAAGAAATAGAAAATAATAAACTGGACTTTACCAAAATTTTAAATATTTGCTCTTCAAAAGACACTGTTAAGACTATAAAAAGGCAAGCACACACTGAGATAAATATTTGCAATCTATATAACCAATAATTTATATTTATAATATATAAAAGTACTCTTATAACTCAAGAATAAGTACACAAACCAGACTTCAAACTATACTACAATGCTACAGTATCCAAAATAGCATAGTACTAATACAAAACAGAGACATAGAGCAATGGAACGGAATCGAGAACTCAGAAATAAGTCCACACCTCTACAACCATCTGATCTTTAGCAAATCTGATAAAAATAAGCAACAGCAAAAGGTTCACTATTTAAAAAATGGTGTTGGAAGCACTGGATAGCCATATGCAGAAAATGGAAACTGGACCCCGTCCTTACACCTTATACCAAATTTAACTCAAGGTGGATTAAAGACTTAAATGTAAAAACCAAAACTATAAAAACCCTAGAAGAAAATCTAGGCAATACCGTTTAGGACATAGGCACAGGGAAAGATTTCATGACAAAATCTCCAAAATCAAT
Organism: Sapajus apella; assembly: GCF_009761245.1. Classification (NCBI taxonomy): domain Eukaryota; kingdom Metazoa; phylum Chordata; class Mammalia; order Primates; family Cebidae; genus Sapajus; species Sapajus apella. Next base: position 11,166,675 of record NW_022436968.1, on the reverse strand, counting down.
CACAACAAAAACAGCAATTGACAGATGGGGTCTTATTAAAGAGCTTCTGCTTAGCAAAAGAAACTATCAATAGAGCTAACAGTCAACCCATAGAGTGGGAGAAATATTTTGTAATCTGTCCATCTGACAAAGGTCTAATACCCAGTATCTACCAGGAACTTAAACAAATTTACAAGAAAAAGACAACCCCATCAAAAAGTGGGCAAAGGATACAAGCAGACAATTCTCAAAAGAAAGTATTCATGCAACCAACAAACACATGAATAAAAGGTCAACATCACTAATTATTAGAGCAATGCAAATCAAAACCACCATGAGATACCATGTCACAACAGTTAGAATGATGATTATTTTAAAAGTCAAGAAACAGCAGATGCTGGAGAGGTTGTGGAGAAATAGGAACACTTTTACTCCATTGGTGGGAATGTAAAATAGTTCAACCACTGTGGAAGATGATGTGATGATTCCTCAAAGATCTAGAACCAGAAATACCATTTGACCCAGCAATCCCATTACTGGGTATATATCCAAATGAATATAAATCATTCTGTTACAAAGATACATGTGTGCATATATTTGTTGCAGTACTAGTCACAATAGCAAAGACATGGAAACAACACAAATGCCCATCAGTAATAGACTGGATAAAGGAAATGTGCATATACACAATAGAATACTATGCAGCCATAAAAAGGAATGAGATCATATCCTTCGCAGGGACATGGATGAAGCTGGAAGCCATTATCTTCAGCAAACTAACACAGGAACAGAAAACGAAACACAACATGTTCTCACTTATAAGTGGAAACTAAACAATGAGAACACTTGGGCACAGGGAGGGGAACAACACACATTGAGACCTGTTGGAGTGCTGGGCAAAGGGAAGGAGAGCATTAGGAAAAATAGCTACTGGATGCTGGGCTTAACACCTAGGTCATGGATTGATATGTACAGCAAATCACCACAGCACGTTTACCTATGTAACCTACACATCGGCACCTGTACCCCAGAACTTAAAAGTTAGAAAAGAGTCAGACATTTAACCAAAAAGACATGTGGAAAGATGCTCAGCATCATTAATCTTTAAAGAAATATAAGTTAAAGTTATAATTTGATATAACTTCATACCCATTATCATGGTTAAATTCAAAAAGTCTTATCAAAGCAAGTATTGGTTAGGATGAGATGCTACTGGAACTATTATGTATTGATGATGGGATTATGAAATTATATAATCATTTTGAAGAATTTGCATCCTCTTAAAATTTTATACGTATTCTTACTATATGGTTTACAAAAACAATCCCAAACATTTACCTTAGAGATAGAAAGCGTACGTCTGCATTAAAGACCTGCACCCAAAGGTGTACAGTAGCTTTATTTGTAATAGCCCAAAACCTGAAATGAAAAAAATGTGTCCACCAGGAAGTAAGAGATGAACAATTTGTGGTTAAACACATTAAACGGACTACTTTGCAATTATAAAAAATAATCAATTAACACATGCAAAACGTGGATGGATCCTGAGGTAATTGTGAGTGAAAGCAGCCAGAAAAAGAGTTTGATTGGAACAATACTGTATAAACACTTATAAAATTGTAAAACTCTTATAAAATTATAAAAATTAATACTGATTGATAGTGTCAAAAGTAGACCAGTCTTTGGAGGGAGTGGGATTGAAGAGATATGGATTAGGAAAGAACATAAGAAAACTTTTGGGTGTGATGGAAATGTTTGTCATCAATATTGCGGTGGTAGTTTCATGTGTATATATATTTGTCAAGTATCAAGTTGGATATTTTAAATGTATGCAGTGATTACATGTAAATTATATCTTACTAAAGCTGTTAAATTGATGTTAGCATCTTGTTTGGAGTTACAAAGTATTTATTGGTCAATGTGCAAGAATTGACATCTTTATCCTATTCATCTTTCTTCTTATAAACAAGAGATAATCTCTTGATTTATTTAGGTTTCCTTAATAACTTCCAGTAACCATATGTATATATATATATATATATATGTGTGTGTGTGTGTGTGTGTGTGTGTGTGTGTGTGTGTGTGTATTTTCATATGGGATCTGAAACTGATAGATTTATTTTAGATATTATTATTTACAGTGAACATTCAGCTGTTATACCAAAAAGTCAAACACTACAATGAATGACATAAAGCACAATTACATTTATTTTTCTTATAGTATATATTTGAATTATTCATGAGGAAAAGATATTGAAAAACAGGCCCTCCATAGGGGCTAGTTTAGTGATCAGAAAATTATAGGATTTTAGGAAACAAATTTGTGTTTGACTAATTAATTGATTAAAGCAATTTCGTCAAATACTTAATAGTCTTCTGGGCTACAAGTATTTTTATGGGTCATTAGCTTGCTTTGTTTATGGCTTTTGAGCTTGACCCATCCCAGTTGGCCTTACTTTATTGTTGACTACTGTGCTGGAAAGCGTTAATTCAGCAGGCTTGGTCGTGCAAACTCTGTACCTTCCCAAGAAAGGCTTTGTAAGGACTGTCCAGCTCTTAGGAAATGAGCTCTGTGTCTTTGGAATGTTATGCCTGATAAAGAGTATTTTTATATGCCTGAAATTTGAGGCTACACTGTTCTAATTTTATCAGATAATTTATGCTAACACTGTTATTTATAATGAACACCTGCTTTTTGTATGCCTGTGGCCTTGGGCCATATGGTGCCAGTTTGATCAGATAGTTTACATCTACGATGTAATATATAATGAGCTTCTGTTTTTGCTCTGAATAAATGAAGTCAGTCACAAGTGCTGCAATGACTATGTGACCTCCAGTAAAAACAGGCTCAAATAATCTACCCCAGTTGACAACACTTTGCTTTTATTGCCACTTATCATGACTGAGAAAATTAAGTTTATTTACACAATTCTACTGGGAGAGGACACTTGAAAGCTTGATCTGGTTTCCCCTGGATTTTACTCTGCAGTTTTTCCCTTTCCTGACTTTAATCTGTATCATTTGTTACGATAAACTGTAACCATGAGTATAACAGCTTTTGTGAGTCATATTAGTTCTTCTAGCCAATCATTGAGGCTGGGAGTGGTCTTGGGGAACCCCTGACACAGCTACCTTGAAGCCATTTCTAATGATAGGCATCTTGGGAAGATGAGGTCTTGGCCCCAAACCTTTCATTATTGACTCTGAAGTCTTAATTGGCTTTGAGAAACAATTTGAGCAACAATCATACTCACTGCTCCTTGATTTTTGCAGCTCACAAGGCACATTAAACATTGTTTTTGTTAATGCCTCCGCTCACTGGCTCTCTGTATTCCTACTGCCTTTTAATTTTTCAGTCTCCTCTCCTTTGACTCTAGCCCTGTTTATATGTCCTGCTTTGGCTAATGAGAAGTTAGTAAACATGGTACAAAGAAAGGCTTGTTAAAAAGTTATTTTACCTTTCTGGGTTCTCTCTTGGAACTCAGAGAGACTACGTAGAGTCGAACTGAGTTGCCCAGCAGAGGTCACTTCACCTTGGAAGACTCTTCCTGACACACTAGCTGACTATGACTGTTTGAAAGACTCCCTACCTGCCCACTAGTTGACTTACAAATGTTTGATTAATAAATATTTATTGAGGGTTTTTGGATGGGTTGTTAGGCAGCAGCATTATTGTAGTAATAGTTAACAGTAATAGGCCCTGAAAATGAATTTTTATTATTTCCATTTTTATCAACCTACACTAATAATCTGACCTTTTTTTACCCTCTTCCCTCAGAACTATACACACTCAAAGCACATGGTCTGACTTCCAAGTGATCATAGTGTAAGCAGACCAGGAGAGTCTCCACGTATTATAGGAATTTAATTAGCTTTAGCAATCAGCCTGTTTCACAGCCTCCTGTCCTGCAGCCTGTTTTTCCTCAAACTCTATGTGAAATGCAGTTACCTAGTTCATTGGAACCAGCTTCTGACAGATCTCAGCAAAATAGATTGACCCCAGTGAACTTTCCTTCTCAGCATGCTAAAGTCTCCCTCCCCCATAAGAGCTATGACTTCATTACCATAACATGCAACTTGTGTGCTGTCGTAATGACTCACTGAGTCTGCATCCCTAGGACTCCTCCCCTGCATGCAGTGATGCATCCTCTCCCCTCTCCATTGCCCATAAAACCCTCCTGTCCCTTGTCCTCCAGGACATATCACTTTAGAGAATACTTCCAGTGTCCTCCTTACCTGTGCCTGTTAATCAAGACCTGCATTCTCATGGAGAGTCATTTATTACTCACTAGAAGAATTAACCCTGTTTTTTTTTGGGGGGGGGAGGTAATAAAATGCTATAGTTTTAGCAAATATTTTTCCATGACATATCCTAGCCTTAAACCTACTTTAAAGCCAATCATGTCTCAACAACTCTTCTGCTTGTATCCTGCTCTACATTACTATCATTTCTCAATTCTATAATTTATCATAATTCTATATTTCTTTTTGTTTTTTCCTCTTCATAAAATTATTTTTACCACATAATTTTAGGGTGATTTCTTAAAAAAAATAATTGTACTCTTTTGACCACTACCTTCAGAAAAAAATCCACAAAACTCTCACACACTTGGCCTACTAGTCCTGTATGATCTGGCCCCCAGCTCTCTCTCTCACTTTCTCATCTTTTACTATTATTCCTTTCCCCTTTCCACTCATGTTCCACTAAGTTTTGTGTTCTTGCTGGTCTTCACGCTTATTAAACCAGGAACATCCCCAAGGTCTATGCATTTACTGTTTCCTATGCCTGTCTGACTCATGCCCCCAACATCTACAGGAATCAGTATCACATTTGTTAAGTTACTCTTACCCAGGGCTGAAATTCAGTAAAACCTGTTAGCAGAAGTCTTTATGATTAATCAGGCATCTATATAGTAAATTGAATATGCCTCAGAAGTTGTTAAATATTTTGATATTGTTAGTGTTAACTTGTCACCTTATGTGGGAGACTTTCTCTGTCCATCCTATTGAAAATAGCATCTGCTCTCTGAAAATATTATTCTTTATATCCCTTTTGTCTGTCTTTGTTCTTCACAGCATGACAACAGCTGTATCTCTCAGAATAGAATGTAACCGTATGAGATCAGTGATCTTCATCTATATTTTAGTTTTGCTCTGAACATAATAGGTCCCCAGTAAATACTTGTTGATCAAATAAATGATAATCTACTCCCACCCTAAGCAAATTGTCTTCAAAACCAGTTAGTTCCTTTAGAATAATAAACTCATACAATAGGTTGTTTTATGGTGTTCTTTGTTAGTCCAAGTCCAATGGAACATCCAGTGGTGGGCATGAACCCTACTAGTCTCATTCATTTTTCAACATTTTCCCACCTCTGTGAGTAGCGCACATCCCTCTGTATTAATCCCAGGATCCAGCGTGTGACTGTTATATTACGGTTATATTATATGTGTGCCTGCTACACACACAAACATATACATTCTTACCTTCCAAAGCAATAATTCTCAGCAATAGCACATTATAAACCCATAAGGAGGAAGAAAGTATAGTATGAACTGCCTCTAATTGTGAAACTATTTTCTCACAATGAAATACGAACTTTATTTACATATGTGAAGGAGTTTTAGTTTCCCTTTCCCACCCTTAAATGATTATTAACGAGACTTTCTTTAGTTCTTTTGCTGTACCTCCCATATACTTTTACTACTGGATTCACTCTGCCTTCCCCCAGAGATCCCTTTACCCCAATCTTTTAAAGACAGTTCAAGTCCAGCTGCTTTTCTTGGTGTCTCTGTACCCACAGAATACACTTCTTTGACTAAGTCACTGGAGTGGGGGCTGCCCCCAACCTAGGCATCTCTCTGGGTTTTGCCGATCCTGCCAGCCCTGTATTTTTATATGCTTTTCAGGAAAGTGTTGGGCTTCAGATCTTGTGTCCTTCAAATTCCAGGTGGCACATATCAAGGGATTCTCTACTTCCCTTGTATTCCTTCTCTGGGGATCACAAATCTCAGGCCACCCATTTAGCATTTAGGCCTAATGTGGGAATAATATTTAACTATTGCTCTAAGTTCACCACCCAATAGGACAGGGAACTTATAATTTTATGTCTCATTAAAATGAAAATAAAGAGCATTTTTAATTTGTAAACCCCTGAGTAATGACTTAGAAACAAATTGTCATTTCATTATAACATAGACCTTTAGAATTGATTACAAAATGCTGAAACACAGTAATTGAGTGAGCACAAGTTTGTGAAAGATTAATTTCTTTGCATTAGTCTTTTCTACACATTGTCAATGCTTTTAGTTTTTTTCTTTTTTCCATTTTTTTTTAACTAAAGACTATTACACTTTGTTGATGAATATAATTACAATATTTTGAAAAGATGAGGATTTCTATGTTTTAGGGAACTTTATAATCTTGCATAAATATCCTTTCCAGAGGTAGAGTCTGTTTATGGGAATTTATCAAATTGACAGACATTAATTAAAAACCTATCTTTCAGCAGTCTTAATTATTATGCACACTGCTGATAAAAAATATATTATGAATGTTTGATGCATTAAAGACATTTTATTATGTTCTCAAATGTAGATAGTAGAAAATCAAAGACATAGTTCAGATAAATCACAAGTGAAAGCAATCTTATAGAAGAATATACAAATAAGAATGTAAGATCATAACAAAAACAAAGAATTTTTGTTTCAGGGGGAGAGTTAAAAGCAAGTAATTTTATTCAGAAAACACCCATCCTATAAATATGAGATTCTATAAGAAAAAGAGAAAAAAAAGCCAAAAACATTCTTTAAAATTTTCTCTACAAGGAAAACTACTTTGAATTAACAATATGGGAGAATGAGAAGTTATGTGGATTTCTGAGTCAGTTTTCAAAAGATTTTATTTTTACAAAGTTTTTCTGAATTAAATTTTAACATTCTCTTCTCTGATTAAAAATTTAAAGATTAAATTTTTTGTCTTTAAAAAAAAAAAAAAGACATATGCCTGTCTTGTTTCCTCAGCTATAGAAGTAATAACACCAACAGTGATACTGTATATAATAATAATGTATTTTCTACTGCTTAATTGTATGAGAAGGACATAGTGTCAAAGAGGAAATCATTATGTTACTGTTTATGTTATTTTCTAAATACTTAGAAAATTTACAGATAATTTTGTAGCTACTTTATATAGCTTAATTCCAACTGAAATCACATCACTTCTTATATTTAATATGTTGTTTAATTTAATATATTGTTGGAAAGTATTTTCAAACACTGTAAACTTAGAATACTTATTGATTCCATAACTCAGAGAAATTTTTAATATTTTCCATGCATTAACTTTTGTGATAGTAAGTACAATTGCCTATCATAACTGAACTATTTGAGTATTTTCCTGATGCTTTATTTAGTTGGGATATTAATCCTTGATTTATGATAAAATGTTGCTGTTTTTAACTAAGGGAGAGCAATTCCTTTAACTTTAGGAGATTTATTTATAGCCATGATGTACAGTAGAATATTGTTATGTGAATTAGCCAGATCTTAATTGTAGTCTTCATTTCATTGCTTTAAAACATAAAGTGACTTAAAGCCAAGCATAGTTTTATGAAAAGTAACAGATTTATTTTAAATCCTGACTAATTTTAAATGTGTACGGTTGCTACATGTTGATAAATTCATTGTAAATTTGAAAAATTGAAAGCTGAATCATTAAGTCAAGGATCATCTGAAGTCCCATTAGAATCCAACCAGATAAGTGCTTAGTAGAAATTAATAACTTATCCTATGCCACCAAAAACAAAATTTCATGATAGCAAACATAAAATAATAAATATAAAATTTCTTATTTTGTTTAGACTTATATAGACCAGATAAGAAATCTGTAATTTAATAACAAGAAATTTTACTGACTATGTTTTCTAAATGCTATTGTTATCACTGCCATGTGCCTGTTAGTTTGAGTCCTCTTAGCAGCAGAAGCCAGACAAAAATAATTGTGCAGGTGATGTTCTGGAGAAAATATATGTAAGGAAAAATGAGAGAAATTAGAGAAGGGGAAAGCAATCAGGCTGCAACTTAGGACTGACTCCTGTGGAGGAGATGGGGTAGAAAGGAGGATTGAGGAGGAGGAATCTTAGATTGCAGTACCATTTTAAGAGAAGTCTTGCCAAGTTGGTTGAATGACACTCAGGCCAAAGTTGCTCATAGGAATGGTCCTGCTTTAATATACCTGCTAAACTTAGTTATTGACTGGCAGCAACCTATGGAAGTGTGACTTTGGCAAAGAGGTAGGGTAGATACAGTGGATAGCAGTCAGTTATGCTCCCTGAAATAACAAATCTGAACAGCACATTTTCATGGCCAGCATATGCCATTTTTAGTTTGCTAGAGGATTGAAGAGGGTATTCTTAATCTTCTGGGATATCTCTAAAATTTCCCAAGAATCTGTCTGTCTTTATATTCCTATGGAATGGAATTCAAAATGTGGTGGAGCTTCCTGCCTCTTAGGACATAACTAGGAAGGGACACTGTGATAACTCACCATCTAAATTATATCTACTGGAGAAAATAACCAATTTTATAGGTGATAATTTAGTCTGACATGATATTCAAAGGGCATAAAAGTATCTACGGGGTGGTAGACTTCACAAACAGTTTATGTAAGCAAGTTCCAGAGTCGGATAGATCATAGGAATGAGAAATTCAAGAGTCAGAAGTAGGTAGGAGTTTAAGGGAAACATCAAGTAGCAAAATCTCTGCCACTGGACTGGGATTCAACGACAGGCTCCAGTCCTTGGGAAGTTAACAAGTTGGGTAAGGATAGGGATATACCCCAATCCTAGAGTCTGAGAATTAAGCCATTTTCAATATAGAGCCTGAAGGTTTCAGTAACAGTCAACAAAATAAGGGTTCAATTTAAAAAATTGGGATATAGGATTGACAAAATCTAGAGCAAATCAGCTCAGTCAATTAATATCTAAACAGTTCTGTGAGTAAGAATAGAAGCAACAGTAAGTTGATAATGTGTTCCATGATGTTGGACTCTAATTTCTTAAAATTTTCCTGCTTTATCAGTAACTTTATAGAATTGTCCAGGAATGTGCCACATTGGATTTAAAATTGCTTTAGTCACTGTAAAGGCTAAAGCTTAGGAATGAGGTAGGACCAGATGCCTGCTTCTTCTAAACCAGACGATTGCAACCTTATCATTGTTTCCCTTGCTTCCATCAGAGTCTGTCACAACAGTGAGGAGAAATTTAGATGGACTTAAGATAAAGATACATTTGCTCCTAGGTTGCATATGACCCCACTGAAATTTCTAGATTGTTTCCAGTAACATTAATATTGTAGCATCACTGATTTTCATGCAGTGTTATTGCTGTGGTAGCTAGTTTGTTCTGCAGAATGCTACAAAGGGCTATTTAAATTTTATATTTCAGCAGTATTTCATAGGAGCCTTGTCTGAGCTAATCTTGGAAATCTTCAATCAAGATAGTCTCAGCTTTTCTTCATTAGTTACTAGTATCTGGAACTGTAAGGTTCAATGGCTGTTCTATATTAACGTAGGGCTTGCTAGAAGTATTTAGTTTATTACAATTGTAAAATATTCTTTTTAAAATTATTTTTGTTTATGGGAGTTTGTATAAAGCAATTCAGCAACTATAACAATAGAAAGTTATCAGTCTAAGAACATCTGGTTAGCGTATGCAATTTCATATATTGTCCCATTACTTCCATTCGTAACAAAAACTGGTAATTTGTTATTATGCTAAGAAATACATCTAAGAATCACCAGCTATTTTGTTGCTTATAAATTTTAAAGTTTCAAATAATGTTTATATTATTCATAACTGTGGTATTGGTTTAAATTCTCCTCAAAGAACTACATTAATCTGAAAAGTCACTTCTGATATATTTAGTAATTTGTTTATGTAAACATATTCAAAACTAATTTTACATTAATCCCTTTTTAGCGACTACAATAAAAGTAACACTTTTTCATTTTTATATTTAAAACATGGTGATTTCCGAATTAGCTAATAACTACCTATCTTTTAGACTAAAAAGTGCATGTTCTCTCAAGTGAATAAAAGCTATTTGTTTTAATTTTTATAATTCTTCTCATTTTACAGTTGGCATAATACATTTTATCTACAGAGTAGCTTTCTAAGTTTAAAAAACCTCCCTTCTTACTGCATTTTTAGGTTAGCAGAAAATGATTTATGTTTTTTCATTTTTAACTTTACATAAAGCACAGAATTTCAATGAAAATGCATTATTCTGACAATCTTTCTCTACTGGAAAATTTCCAGAATATCTCTTCAAAAGAATAATGGGCCCTAGTGCCATTATGATACAATCCATGTAAGTATTTGTTACATGGATAATATCCCATTGGGTGCAATTGATTATGGAGAATGTACTTCGATTGATTTCTGGGCTCTCAATATGGAAGCCTTGCTTTAATGAGTATGGTGGATTAAGTAGAAAGACATTTTATTGAAAACAATTACTAGGGTTTAAAACTTTTCTGTAAGTGCATTTATTATCTTTTGCTAGCTCTCCAGGAAATAAGAAGTTCTGACAAGATCTTTTACTATAACATGTACAAACTTACTTAAGACTTGCAAGCAGAAAATGACACGTTAAACAGCTTAGTTATGAATTATTTTCATTCACTGAGCATTAAACATTAATAGGATATTTCTATTTAGAACCAGGACATGCTAAATAATATACTAACATATTTATTCATGTGATTCATATAAATATATTAATAACATTTTTCTTGATCTCTAAAGAAAATGCTCCATTAGCCATTATTTTCTACTGAAAATGAAACATTTTCGTTTGTGTAAGCCTGTAGTGTTTCCTTAGGAAATGCTTAGACATTTTTATATTGCCCAATGAAGTCAAGAATTCTATTCTGTTAAGGTTTTATTGCGTCACCCCCTGAAGGTGGTGAAAGGACAGGGAGAATCACCTGTAGGCATCGAGTGCTTAGATTGCTGGGAACCAGCCAATTCTCAGGGCACCAGCCTAGGGAGCTTATGCCTCTCTCTGGTCTTGGTTGACTCACAGGCATTAATGCCAAAAGTAACTATAGGATTTATTGTTCACTCTGAATTGATGAGTGTTAGTGGGAGAAGCAATTAGCAGTTGCAGATACTCTCTAGAGCAGTGCTTCTCAGACTATAATTGGCATACAAATCTTCCTGAGATCTTGTTAAATTATGGATCTTGATTCAGGAGGCCAAGGTGGGGCCTGGAATTCTACGGTTCTAGCAGTCTACTGAGTGATGCTCATCACAGTGATGCAGGCTCATACAATCTACACTGGGAGTAGACTGTTCTGGAGCACAGCCGGCTCAAAGTTACCTGTGCCTGAGGCATAATCACATCCCTAGCATATCCCCAAATCTTCCCACAAGATGGACATAATCAGAATCATTTGAAGTATGTTTTCTCATTATAAATCTGTGCTTTACAGTAGAAGTCTTTTTGCAAGGGCAAGATGGAGACATTTAACTCTATTTTCTTGGAGATCAATTTGTTACCTAGTCAACTGCTACTATTCTACAGTTTCTATATTGTTTCTCTTTCTCTGCTTCTTTCTTCCTGCCGAAAGTCTGGCCAAAGTGTACAACTACTCTAATGCCTTCTACTTCTACCTGGATAATTCAGATGACCTTCCCTTAAGCTATTCAATAGATTCTCCTGCAGCTCAATACAAACTCAACTTAATCCATTAAGGATTATGAAAAATATTATGTCTGTTTTTAATGTAAACTCTACATATTTATCTGGACAGAATTTCTTAAAAACATGATAGAAAAGAATAAAAATTCCCAAACATTTCTGAGAAAATATACAGTTACAAAATAAGCTTATATTGGATATAAACAATAAATCATTTTCTAGCCCTCTGTATTCCTTTAAAGGGATTTCAAGTTTGTTTTCCTATGCATACCTTCATAGATGCAGAAATGACAAATTTGTGAAATAATTTTCATATCACAAAGAACCACATAGGTTATTTTTATTTCAAGCAATTGATGAGAAAATTGGGCTCTGTCATTGCTCATGTGGTACACTTTGAAGGATATTGAAAGTTATTTCTGCTTCTATAACATAATCCTTTCTATTAGACTTGCAGTAGTGCCTAAAATACCACTTAGGTTATTTGGGTGGGTAAGACATACAAGTCTTAATAGTTATAATTAAAAGATTAGTACAAACTAAAAGGTATTGTGAAAATTTATCAAGTTTGTTTTAGTTACATTTTCCAGCTAGTGTCTTTTACATTCTTTACTTTATGTTTATACATTTATCTCATACATTCTCTAAATGTTACAAGTCTCCAAGAATCTTTCTCTGATATTCTCTTTTTCTTGTGTTTTTCCAGCTACTGTTAACACAGGCTCATTTTCTTTAGCCGGACTTTTTTTTTTTTTTTTTTTTTTTTCAGGTATAAACAATAAACTAAAGACTCTGAATTCTTACTAAGGCTGAAATAGTGTTCTTGAGCTCCAGAAATATATTTCTTCTACCTACTTTACATGTACAAAAGCTAGATGAGAATTGGGATTTTAGAGTATTAAAATTATTAAAGATTGTAATAGTATGTTAGTATAACATATTTAGGTTAATATGCTTTTTAGTGTATATCCTATGTTAGTTATAAGAACATATTTATTACTACCAACTCCTTTATCAAGTGCCCTGATGAACTTGTTTATTATCAATTTTCTCAGAATGTTCCTCTCACTAACACTGAAAAACACAACTATAAGGAATGATCATAAAGTATATACACTTTCAAAAGGATAAATATTTTTTTAATTTGAGTGTCTGAATTTAATTTCTTATATATAAATTGAATTGTTCTTTTATAGCAAAAATACATTGCATGATTTAAAAGTAGAATGAATTCTGAAAGTTAATAAACATTCATTTAATTGATAAAACTGTTGTTTGTATTATCTTATTGTGGCATAGTCTGTTAGTAATGTCTGTTGCTGAACATAAAAAATTGTTTCCTTGGTAGCTGTTGCCCATTGTGCTAACTGGGAGCCTGAAGACAGGCCCACGCTGCCCATTGCAGCTGGCATCTGTGTGCACCAACAGGCGGCCTGAGGTCAGCTCTATACTACCTGAAGTCATCATCTGTGGCACCCTCTCAGGTTTTCAGGGGCCTGAGGCTTGATCCATTCTATGTGCAATTGTTGGCACCTATGCATGCCATTCAGGAGTTGACAACAGACCTCTTCCACTGACCACTGCTGTTGGTGCCCAAACATATTGTCTGGGGATGGCCTGTGATTCAGTCTTCCCTGCCCACTGCTACCAGCACCTGATCCACTATCTGGACTGTGAGAGCAGGTCTGCCCTCTCTACTACCACTACTGCCAATGTCTGCATCATTTGGGGCCGGAGGATTGACATATCCCACCCAGCACCATTAGCAGCATGCCTCCTGGGGGCCTCAGGATAGGCTTGCCTGTGTTCCACTGCCATTCACATGCATTGTCCAGAGGCCTGGAGATACCCACCCTACCTGTTGCCAGTGCCCACCCATCCCTCTCTGGCACCTGTGGACTGGTTTTCTCAGTCTCCAGCTACCATCACCACCATTATCCTCTTGCATGTATGACTGGGAACCTGGGGATTAGAGTGCCCAGCTTGCCACTGCCACCAGTGGCACTGACACATGTTACTCAGGGGTCAGAGGGCTGACCTGCTTATGCTACTGCCACTGCCACTGCTATGCATTCTTCCCAGGAGTTCAAGGACCTGCCCTTCCACACAGTCCATCGCTGTCACTACTGGCACTTTAGCAAGCTGTCTGGAGGCCCAAGAATGGGCCTGCCCAGGTTTTCCACCAACAGAGCCCACTTAAGTCACCTGAGAGCCCGAGGACCAGTATGCCTGCCTGCCATAGCCACTGTTACTTTGTTAAATAGGTTTTCAGTGACTTTGCCCATCTCTTCTTCTTCTGGATCTCTCAAAATTCAAATAGTTGGTCTATTTGAATTTGACTGTATGATATGATATATGTCACATAGACTTTCCTCACTTTTAATCTTTTTTTTGTTTCTTTGTTTTTTGTTCTGATTGAGTTATTTCAAAAGACCTGTGTTTAAGTTCAGATATTCTATCTTCTGCTTTCTCTAGCTCACCTATCACCCCCAGCAAAGCCTCACCACAACCTCCATTAACAACTACAGCCCATGCTACTGGGAAACTCAGATACTGCTAAACTGATTACAGCAAAACAAATCATACAAAGACTACTGTACTAAACCTACCTAAAACCAAAGCCAAAGCACCCTGTTCAATCAACAGAATAGATACATCTATAGAAAAGTGTATTTCCCAGAAAAGTCAATCCACAAAATTGGAGTAAATGTTTGTTACACCAAATGTGCAGACATCAATGTAAGAACACAAGAAAAGTAAGAAAGCAAAGAAACATAATAGGAGCACAACAAGCTTTCAGTAATAGATTCAATTAGAAAGGAAATCTATAAAATAACTGAAAGTTCAAAATAATGATATTAAAGAAACTCAATTAGATACAAGCTAACACAGATGAATATTACAATAAAGTAGGAAAACAATTCATGATCTGAATGAGAAATTCGGTGATTGTTAGTTCTCATGAAAAAGAACAAAACAGAAATCCTAGAATTGAATAATTCAATGAATGAAATAAAACATAGAATTGAGAACTTCAACAGTAAACTAGATCAGGCAGAAGAGAGAATGTCTGAACTTAAAGACAGTTTTTTTTTGAATAAACCAATAAGACAGAATAAAGAACAAAACAGAAGAAATAAGGACTACATGACAAACAGGACACTATACAGTGACTAAATATTTGAATTTTGAGAGTTGGAGAAGAAGAGATGAAGTCATAGAAAAGCTAATGGAAAAATACCAGAATGCTTCCCCACTCTTGCAAGAGATATAACCATCTAAATACAGGATATTCAAGCATCATCAAATAGATTCAATGCAAAAATGTCTTCTTCAAAGCACATTATGGTCAAACTTTCAAAAGCCAAAGGCAAAGAGAGAATTTTAAAAACAGGAAAGCTGTCAAGTTACACATGAACCTCAGGAATTATCATAAGACTAACAGCATAATTTTCAGCAAAAACCATACAGAGAATGAAAGAATGGTATGATATAGTCAAAGTATTTAAAAGATAAAAAACTGTCAACCAAGAATATTATTCACAGCAAAGCTACCCTTAAAAAATATAGGAGAACTAAATTGTTCTTAAGCAAAAACAGAGATAATTCCTCACCACTACATTGACTCTACAAGAAATACATAAGAGTCTTACATTAGGAAGTAAAAAGATGATATCTATTAATACCATCATGAAAATACATAATAAAATTCACTCATAGAGCAGATACACAAATAGGGAAAAGAAAGGAGTTAAAGATCACCACTACAGTAAACCATTAAAATGAAATGATAAACAATAAGAAAGGAAGAAAGGAACAAAGGATATACAAAACAACCAGGAATCAATTAACAAAATGACAGGAATGTATTCATGCCTATTAATAATCTTAAATGCAGACACATTAAATTCCCCAATTAAAAGACTGGCTGAATATAAAAATACTATAAACACTGCCTACAAGAAAGTCACTTTACCTAGATGCATATGAGCATCAAGAAATGAAAAGCATCCCTTGCAAATGGAAACTAAAAGTGAGCAGGAGTAGCTATATTTAGGTATAATAGACTTTAAATCAAAAATAATAAAAATAGACATGGTCATTGTGTTATGATAAAAATATCAATTCAGCAAGAAGTATAACAATTTTAGATATATATGCACTCAGTACTGGGGCACACAGATATATAAAGCAAATATTAATAGATCTATTCGGAAAAATAGACTCTAATACAATAATAGTTGGTGACTTCACCATGACACTCTCAGCATTAAACAAATTATCTAGACAGAAAATGAAGGAAGAAACATGGATTTAAATTGCATCTTAAACCAAATAGACCTAACAGACATTTACAGAACATTTCAACCAATAACTACAAAATACACATTTTCTCATCAAGACATGGAACATTATCCAGGATAGACCATATATTAGGCCACAAAATAAGTCTCAACAGTTTTTTTTAGAAAATGAAAACTATATCAAGTATATTGTCAAACTACAATGGATTAAAAGTAGAAATCAAAGAAAAGAGGAACTTTGAGCATATACAAATAAATCAAAAATTAAAAAAAAAACATGCTTATGAATGACCATTGGGTTAACAAATACATTAAGGAGAAATTTTTTTAAAAAGCAACCTAAAACCAGTGAAAATGGAAATATACCAAAAACTATGGAAAACAGCACAGACAATGCTAAGAGGAATGTCTGTAGGAATGAAAACTGTATCAAAACGTAAAAAAGTTTTAAATACTCTAAAGATGGACCTCAGAAACTAGAAAATTAATAACAATTCAAAATTAGTAGAAGAAAGGAAATAAAAAGAATGGAGCAGAATGAAACAAAAGACAGAGAAAAAATTGATTAAAAAACCAAACTTTTTTGAAAATAAAAAAATTATAAACTTCTGGATACACTGATAAATAATTAAAGAAGACCCAAATAACTGAAATAAGAAAAGAAAAAGGAAATTCTAAAACTGATACTACATCAATGCGAATGATCATTGGAGGCTCTTATGCTTAACTATATGCTAACAAATTTAAAAACCTAGAGAAAACAAACAAATTCCTGAAGAATTACAGTGTACCAAGATTGAACTAAAAAGAAATAGAAATCCTTAACAGACTAATAGTATGTATAAGATTGAATCAATAATAAAAAAGTCTCTCAAGAAAGAAAAGCTCAGGACCAGATGACTTTACTGATAAACTCTACCAAACTTGTGAAGAACACCAGTTGTTCTCAAACAATTCCAAAAACACAAATAGGAGTGAATACTTCCTAACTCCTTCTATGAGGCCTACTACCAAAACCAGAGAAAGACACAACAATAAAAATACAGACTGATATCCCTAAGGAACATAGATGCAAAAGTCCTCAAGAAAATAATGGCCCAAATTCAACAACACATCCAAAAGTTAATACACTGTGATCAAGTGGTGTGATCCCACGTATGCAAGGATTGTTCAATCTACACAAATCAATAAATGTGATATGTCATATCAACAGAATGAAGGTCAAATGTTGTGTAATTATTTAAATAGACACAGAAAAGAGCATTTGATACAATTCACCACACCTTTGTTATAAAAACACTGAACAAATTAGGCATAGAAGGCACAAACCTCAACATAATAAAGACCATATTTGATAAAATCCCAGCTTTTTTATATCTTATGAAACAGGGAAAAGCTGAAAGTTTTTACTCTAAGAACTTGAACAGAGGTCCTCATTTTCACCACTCCTATTCAACATAGTACTGGACATCCTAGCTAGAGCAATGAGGCAAGAGAAGAAAATAAAAGACGTTCAAATTGGAAAAGAGAAATCCAACTTATCCTTCATTGCAGATGTCATGCAAAAACACTCTAGAAAAAATCAGTAATGTTTCTATATACCAATTATAAATTAGCTTAAAATAAAAATGAAATCTCATTTAAAGCAGCTACAAGAAAAATAGAATACCTCTAATACGCTTAACCAAAAAAGTGGGAGACTTTTATTTAAAAAATTAAAAAGCACTGATGAAAGAAATTGGACGCAAAGGAAAATACATCCCATGCTCATGTACTGAAAGAATTAATGTTTCCCTAAAATAATATACACATTTGATGCAATCCCCACTAAAAAAACTGATGACATACATCACAGAAATAGAAACAATAATATTATTATTATTTTTTAAGACAGAGTTTCTTTCTTGTCGCCCAGGCTGGAGCGCAATGGCTCAATCTTGGCTCACTGCAACTTCTGCCTTCCGGGTTCAAGCAACTCTCCTGCCTCAGCCTCCCTAGTAGCTGGGATTACAGGCACCTGCCATTGCCCCTTGTTAATTTTTTTTTTTTTTTTTTTTTGAGATGGAGTTTCACTCATGTTACCCAGGCTGGAGTGCAATGGCGCGATCTCGGCTCACCGCAACCTCCGCCTCCTGGGTTCAGGCAATTCTCCTGCCTCAGCCTCCTGAGTAGCTGGGATTACAGGCACGCGCCACCATGCCCAGCTAATTTTTTGTATTTTTAGTAGAAACGGGGTTTCGCCATGTTGGGCAGGCCTATCTCAAACTTCCGACCTCATTTAATCTGCCCACCTCAGCCTCCGAATGTGCTGGGATTACAGGCGTGAGGCACTGCACTCAGCAATAATCTTAAAATTTGTAGGGAACCACGAAAGACTCTAAATAGTTGAAGTAATATTGAACCAAAAAGAACAAAACTGGAGGCATCACACTATCTGACTTCAGAATATACTACAGAACTATAGCAGCAAAAGCAAGATGGTACTAGCATAAAAACAAACCAATACTCTGGAAATATAGTAACCAAAGCAGCATGGTACTAGCATAAAAGAACACACACAGTACAATGGAACAGAAGAAACAACCCAGAAATGAAGCCACATATTTACAGCCAACTGAATTTTGACAAAGGACTCACAAACATTCAGTGGGGAAACGGCAGTTTCTTCGATAAATGGTACTGCGAAAACTGAATATCCATATGCAGAAGGATGAAACTAGACCCCTGTATCTCACCATCTAAAAGGTCCAACTCAAAATCTCTTAAAGAATTAAGTGTAAGACCGAAAACTTAAATACCATTAGAAAAAAACATAGCAGACAAGCTTGAAAAAACTGCTCTAAGCAAAAATTTTTTGGCTAAAACATAGGCAATAAAAGTAATGGATAGGACTACAGTACATTGAATGCAAAGCTTCTGTACAGCAAAGAGAACAATCAACAGAATGGAGAGATTACCTATAGATTGACAGAAAATACTTGCAAACTATTTATCTGATATGGAACCGATATTCAGAATACTCAAGGAACTCAAACAATGCAACACCAAAAACAAAACAAAAACAATTCCATTAAACAGTGTGCAAAGGATCCGAGTAGACATTTTTCAAAAGAGGACTTGTAGATGGCCATTAGGTACACAAGAAAATGCTCACTATCACCAATCATTAACGAAATGGAAATAAATCTCAAATGAGATATCACCTAAATCCTATTAGAATTATTAGAAAAAGACAAATAACAGATGCTAACAAGGAGGTGGAGAAAAGAAAACTCTTGTACACTGTTGGTAGGAATGTAAATTAGTACAGTCATTATGGAAAATTATGGAGGTTTATTAAAAAAATTAAAACAATTTTTTGCAAGGTGGATTTCATGCAATCAAGTAATTCCACTACTGGGTATTTATTCAAAGGAAAGGAAATCAGCATATCAGGGATACCTGCATCTCCATGTTTACTGAAGCAGTATTTACAATAACCAAGAGATGGAATTGACCTACAAATCATCCACAGAATAATGAATGAAAAATACACACACACTCACACACGCACACACACACACACACACACACACACACGAAAATACTCTTCTTCCATAAAAAAAATCAAGTCATTTTCATCAACATGTATGGAACTGGAGAAGGTTATGTAAATTAAAATAAGCCAGGCACAGACAGACAAAATATTTTATATTCTCATTCACATATGGAAGCTAAAATATTTGACCTCTTGGAGTAGAGAGCAGAATAATAGTTATCAGAGGCTGGAAAGGGTTGAGGAAGGGATGAAGAGGGATTGGTTGATGGGTGCAAACATACAGTTAGATGGGAGGAATAAATTTTATTGTTTGATAGCCCACTAGTATAACTACAGTTAACAATAATTTATTGTATGTTTAAAAATAGCTAAAAGATGTTTGGAAGTTCCCAACACAACAAAATGATAAATGTTTGAACAGATGGGTATCCTAAATAATTGGATTTTATAATTACACATTGATGCATGTATTAAAATATTACATGTATCCCTTAAATACAGATAATTATGTATCAAATTTTAAAAATAAAAAATATTTTATTTAGAGATAGGGTCTTGCTCTGTTGCCCAGGATGGAGTGCAGTGGTGCAATCATACCTCATTGCAGCCTTAAACTCCTGAGCTCAAGTGATCCCCCTGCCTCAGATCCCAAGTAGCTGGGACTAAAAGTCTGTACAACCATTCCCAGCTAATTAAATGTGTGTGTGTGTGTGTGTGTGTGTGTGTGTGTGTGTGTGTGTGTGTAGGGGTGGATCTTGCTCTGTTGCCCAGGCTGGTCTCAGTCTCCTGCCCTCAAGCGATCCCCAAACCTCAGCATCTGAGAGTGTTGGGATAACAAGTATGAACCACCATACCCAAAAAAAAATGATTTACCAGTAGTCTTCTAAGTGTAGTAAAAATGTTTATATTTCATTATTATAAAAATTATTTATAAAGATAGATTCTATTTTGCACATTATTAAGTGGGTTTTTTATCTTCCTTAGCAACTTCTTTCATTTAGCATTACAAATGAAATTTTAAGTTTGGCATGATATCTGTCTATTTATTTATTTTTATTGTACTTTAGGTTCTGAGGTACATGTGCAGATCATGGAGGATTGTTGTATAGGCACACACATGGCAATGTGGTTTGCTGCCTCTATCCCCCCGTCACCTACATCTGGCATTTCTCCCCATGTTGTCCCTCTCTGACCTCCCCCCCCCCTCCCCTCACTGTCCCTCCCTTGGCCCCTCCAACAGACCCCAGTGTGTGATGCTCCCTTCCCTGTGTCTGTGTGTTCTCATTGTTCAACACCCACCTATGAGTGAGAACATTTAGTGTTTGATTTTCTGTTCTTGTGTCAGTTTGTTGAGAATTATGGTTTCCAGATTCATCCATGTCCCTACAAAGGACACGAACTCATCATTTTTTATGGCTGTATCGTATTCCATGGTGTATATGTGTCACATTTTCCTTGTCCAGTCTATTGTCGATGGGCATTTGGGTTGGTTCCAAGTCTTTGCTATTGTAAACAGTGCCACTATGAACGTACGTGTGCATGTGTCTTTATAATATAATGATTTATAGTTCTTTGGGTATATACCCAGTAATGGGATTGCTGGGTCAAATAGAGTTTCTGTTCCTAGGTCCTTGAGGAAGTGCCACACTGTCTTCCACAGTGGTTGAACTAGTTTACACTCCCACCAACAGTGTAAAAGTGTTCCTATTTCACCATATCCACTCCACTATCTGTTGTCTCCAGATTTTCTAATGATCTACATTCTAACTGGCATGAGGTGGTATCTCAATGTGGTTTTGATTTGCATTTCTCTAATAATCAGTGATGATGAGCATTTTGTCATATGTTTATTCGCCTCATATATGTCTTCTTTTGAAAAGTGTCTGCTCATATCCTTTGCCCACTTTTGGATGGGTTTGTTTTTTCTTGTAAATCTGTTGTAGTTCTTTGCAGACTCTGGATATTAGCCCTTTGTCAGATGGGTAGACTGCAAAATTTTTTTCCTATTCTGTTGGTTGCTGGTTCACTCTAATGATTGCTTCTTTTGCTGTACAGAAGCTCTGGAGTTTAATTAGGTCCTATTTGTCTATTTTGGCTTTTGTTGCCAATGCTTTCAGTGTTTTAGTCATGAAGTCCTTGCCTATGCCTGATATTTATTTTCATCATCACTATTTAATTACCTACTTTTATTAATAAAGTTATTGCCTAAATTATAGAGCAAACCTTCTAGGAGAACTGAACTTTTATCCTGTAAACTTTACCATAATTTTTGAAAATCAATTTAAGTAATTAGGGGAGTAAAAATATTTTTAAACCTGAATTTTTTAACTAGTTCAAAAGTTTGGAGATAATTACCATCTACAAAATAAAGAAATGTGATAATGTACCAGTCAATAATGCCTTAAACTTGTCTGAAGTACAGCATTAAGATTAATGGCTCAAGGAATCATGAACAAATGAGGTATAGTCATTTCATTGCACAAAGGTAAAATATATTTGTAGAAACAGAATAGAGTAATTTTTTAAATGGTATTTATTAATTAGAACATTATAATAAAAAAGAAACTAAAAACAGATTTTGGAAGCTTTGTAACTACATAAAATTGCTATTATATATTACAGTATAGGTACTTGTAATTTGCAACACAGAACATCTTAATATTTTGTTCAGAAATTAGAAGATCATTAAAATTTTGAGGTCAGGTATATCAGATGTAGCAGCTAATATACATCATCATCTAAGAGCCATGAAGCTGTCTGGATATCTTTCCCAAGTAGTAACCTAACATTCCTCAAGGGGATTCTTTTCAAAGAGCAGCCATAATATAGGCAATTCTTGCTAATTTAATGACCATCTTCAAGCTGTATAAGAGTATAATAATAAGGATGTCTTGAAGATGCCATTGTCATAAAAATACATGTGTCTGTATGTGAGACCTTTAATAAAACCTTTATTTTCTTTGAATGACTTACTGATTTACAAATTACCTGTGTTAAAAGTAATAATAGAAAATATATTTTTTAAAAGTATATATATTGCTACAAATCAGTGAAACTGTACATTAGAAGGCCTTCGTCATATAGAACATATATAATAACTAGCATATGCAACTTAGTGTTTGCTTTGCCCCTCCAGTCACCAATACAAGTCCGCTGCACTGCTGGTTCTTCCTTTGTCGAAAGTCTTCGCATGTCATAGACAGCTGTGCTGTGAATACTAAGATGGGCTCTTGACTACAGGTTTTAGCTATCAGAATCAGGACTCTAATGGTACAGGAATTATATAAAAAAGAGAAACAGGAGGGCAAATACTAGGAATTTCCTCAACTCACATAACAATCAAATACTGAATAAAGCTCAACTTAAATTATTAATATTTAAATAAATATATAACATATGTATATATTTATGGTGATTAACCTATTCCTACTTTACTCTCAAACCCCACAGGCTCTGTCAGAGAAGAAATGTGTCTTTCAGATAAAATTTACCAGACCAAAAATAGCCAAGTGCACCCCCAGAGAATGGAATGGTAGACAAAAATTCTGGTTCATGAGTTAGAGTTAGTGCTCTGATGGAAATAGGAGTTTGTCTCCCTAAAAAGGCAGATTATATATTTATATATATAATCTATTAATTAATTTATTAATATAATGTTTATTATAACGTATTGGTGTTAATATAATTTATTCATAGATTAATTTTTATTAATTCATATAATATGTATAGAGATATTTAATGTATGTTAAATATATAATATAAAATATTTATATTTAAAATTTTTATTTTAACAATTTGTCAGTTTTTTTTTATGAACTTATATGTGTTGTTTTTGTTTTTTTCACACATTAGAAATTGGTGTTTAAACCCATCACCCTATCTCTCTTTATTCTAGTTTTATCAGCTAATATTTTGCCAGAAATCTAAGCTAGTACAGCTCTGATCCTGGGCATAACCAGCATCCTGAATAGACACATGCCTGTACCACTTGCTGGCATTATATTCTGAATTTAGATTTGATCAAACACTGTTCCTGGATTTTGGCAGGAACATAAGACTCCTGAATCAAAGGTGAAGGACTTTATTACTCGTGGCCCGGAAAATAATATGAGCATCAGTATACTCATGTCCATTTTTTTTTTTTTACTGCTATTTTAGGAGGTAATGTAGATAGTCTCACATACATATCTACATAGTGGGATATGTGATTAAGAACCCAAAGTTTAAGAACCCAAAGTTTAAGAACCTGAGTCTTTGTACTAGGCAATAAGCATTCCTGCACTTTCCTCTGAAGAGAAATCCTATTTCTGTTTTCCAGTGCTGAAAGTGCTTATAAATATAGCAGTTAGTGCCTCACTTGCAAGACATGCAGAAATTCAAGGAACTCATGGAAAGTTGTTCCCCAGCAAGTTGAAGAATATATGATTATTTTTAAAAAAATTAAATTCTTGCCAAATTCCTTCCTCTTCTATCACCGCCAGCAACCCACTTCACCTTTTCTGTGGACTTCAATTAATAGATTAAGGAAAATATATTTGGTCAAATAGGCATTACAATGTTATGTCTGAGATTTTATAGAAATTTGGAAAGAATTGGAAAAATTTATAAAAGGGTACAAGAAAAATATGGCTGTTATGAAAACAGTGTAATATTTTATCTGTTATGATGAAAAACTGCTGTTCAGGGATTCTAGAAGATAAACAATTTCAAGAACTTTAACATTTCAACTTGATTAGTGGTCGGTTGCTAAAGTTTATTTTTTAATTGTATGAAAATAATATCAATAGAACTAAATTTATACATTAATGTGTATTTAAGTAAACACAGTCTCTCATACTTTCTTCTTATATGTTTAATACTGTAAAACTTAAGCATTCATGTCAAAATTAGAAATAAAATGGCCACATTTTAAGGGTTGTCATTTGTTTTGTTTTGAAAATTAGAGAAAGTTACTTGATGAATTGTCTACATTATATAAGAGACAAAACTGCACATGGAAACATTAAAAAGTTAGATGGTTCAAAACTTATTAATCCAAAATTTGTAACAAAGTTATTCTTAATTTTGGTGAGAAAAGCATACTTTTGAATAAGTTTGTTACTCATAGTAATTTGACCACTCTACCATGATAGAACCATTATTTTTTTCTTATTCAGTTTTTTTAAAGATTTGAAAGCAGTGGCATTAAAATTGAACAATCATGAAAAATCCTGATGATAATCGCAGAAAAATATAATCATACATAACAGTAAGTAAATGTTTGAGGTTTCTGTGTCTCTGAACCAAAAGAAAAAAAAAGAAGAAGAAATTAAAACTGTTAGTTAAATTTGCTAAGTTGGTTTGAAAACCCAAGCTGTTAAAAACTGTAATAGTTGACAAAATATTTTATACTTTTGAGAGAAAGCAATTGATGCAAAAGCAAGGGCCAAAAGAGACTCAAGCATAATGTTGGTATTATTAGGCTGCCTCTAAAATAGTCTTCATTAACAATACAAAATTACAAAATTGGATTTACTTTGTTTCAATAAGCTCTGCCATGATATAAAGATATTTTCCTTGTTTTGAAGTGTCTTTTCTCTTTCTTTTATCAGTATAGATTAAGTTATTTGAGAAGTTTCTATTACTGAAAAAGAATCGAAGAATGAGTATAAAAGGAAAATTCTACCACATTTTGGCTCTTTCATCACACGCCTGCTCATACACACCCTCCATTTCATATATTGGGTAATCTACCCTTGTAGGGAGACAAATCCCTGATTCCATCAGAGTACTAAATCTAACTCATGAACCAGAATTTCTGTGCCTATCATCCCATTCTGTGGGTGTAGATTAGGTTACTATTGACCTAGTAAATTTTAAACTAAGGGACACATTTCTTCTCTGACACAGCCAGTAGTATATGGAATAAAGTAGGATTAGGTTAACCACCATAAAAAGTCATATTTGAAAAAAGGACAATGAGAAACACATGAATTTACGGGTGCATAATTATCACAACCCAATACCAGAAATAATAAAGATCTTCTCCTCTGAGAATGATGTAAGTTTCTCAATTAGCTCATCTAGCAAATCCTTATTTTGCTTTATGAAAGAAACTCCTTTCCATCTTTCTCTCCACTCTTGGTTCTGAACTTTGAGAGAAATGATCTTAATCATTTTTTTGTTTATATTTTTCATGTGTCCAAATTGAAGTAGTTCATATTCAAGATTCCACACGATCCAAGAAAGTCACTGATGCTACAGCTATTTTCTTCACATTTCATATATGAAGAAGGGGTAAAATTGGGAAGCCCAGTGAAATGACATCTGCTTACATCCGTTGGTCATCTCTAGCTGCCAAGGAAGCTGAAAAAATATAGTGGTTTTTTTTTTTTTTTGGCCAACTATGTTGTTTATTAGCATAAAATTATGGGGCTGCAAGTAAGATTGAATGGAAACATAAATATTGGCACAGTAACTAGTAATCTACGAAACAAAGCATAACATCAAATTAATCCTCTTTCTGCAACTGTGGTGTTCTCTTCCCGTTTTCCTGGTGAATCCTTGGTAACACCATCCACTCTATGAGCAACAGAAATCTGACAGTAATTTTTGATGTGTATTTTTCTCTCTTACTCCATATCCAAACATGAAAATATTATCAGAATTCTCTTTCTTTTTATAATGTCAGCTAGATAATGTGCTGATAGCATAATAAGGTTCGAGGAAGGGATATCTCACACATAAGCCTGAAAACCCAGTCATCACACTTATGAACTACAAAAAGATCTCTCAGGATGCTTAACTACCTTCAACCTGGGTCCCTTAATTGCATGACACTCTAGCTCCAGCTACATGTTTTTTCCTTGCATTTTCAATCCAAAACCACTAAAACCTATGAGATATACCCATGATCAGTTTCTCATTAATTTCTTAATCCTTTGCAATCTGTTTTCTGTTGCTTTTCTCCAATCTGAACAAACACCCCTTTACATGGTATTCAAGGGCATCAACTTTCTAAATCAAGTAAAACTTCTAATTTTCATTTTATTTATTCTCACTGAAGCTTAAGACTCTATTGCTCACCTCCACCATCTTGGACCTTTTTTTATCCTTTTCACTCTACTTTTACCATCCATTCATTCTTCCTTCCTATAACTTTATAAGAACTCCTCTTTCTCCTCTATGTCAGTTAACTCACTTGTATTTAGGATACTATTCATTATTGTTGCCTTAGAAAGGATAAATAATCATCTCTCTCCTTTATATTTGACAACTTTATATAAAATAGGTAATCTCAACAATATTCAAATATACTGTATTAAGCAGAGTGGCTCTCAAAAAATGTCTATACCCTGATCCCTAAAATGTATTTGCATATTAGATGAACTAGAATGGATTTTCAAATGTAAATAAGGTTATAGACTTTAAAATAAGATGATTATACTGTATTATCCAGTTGGTCCAGTCTAATCATGTAAATCCTTAAAGGGAGGAGTGTAGTAGAAAAAATGATGGAGTAATTTAGAAGTATAAGAGAGGCTTGACTTGGCCAAACTGGAAGGGGTAAATGGAAAGCATGCACATAAATGGAGACAATCCCTGGGAGCAAACATTTGCTCCCAGATGACAGAAAAGAAATGAGAACCAGAGTTCTACAACCTCAAGAAATGAAATTCAGCCAATAGCCTGAATAGGCTGAGAAGCAGATATTTCCTTAGAGGTTCCAGCAGGGAAAGCAGCCTTGCAAAAACTTGATTTCTGTCTCTTAGAGTTTTGACCTACAGATATTATGTAATAATATATTTATGTCACTTTGAGCTGGTCAGTTTGTAGTAATTTGCCATGGCAATAATAAAAAATTACACACAAAATACCTTCTCATCTTAACACAAATAAAGGAAATTCTGGGAATTTGGAGCCTGAATATGGCTCTCCTCCACTCCCCAGCCGTACTTATGTTATTTTGTCTCTCCTGAGCCCAGTGGACTTAGGAGAGTCCACTTGCAGGCTATTAGGGGTGACTGAGGCCTTGAAGTTTGTAGAAGTCCCTTTAAAGAGTGATGTGGGGGACAAGAAATTTCCTGCAATAAGATCAAAAAGTCCAGAGGCCTTAATGGAAGAAAGAGCCTCTTGCCAGGAGCTTTTTGTGGGGGAATTAGTGAAATCTGGGCATAATGCCATAGCCTTTCGTGAGTGTCAGAATGCTAGAAAGTTACTAAAAGTGCAAGCTGGGTCTTTTCAAAATGCCAGAAGGGAAAAAGCATGTTTGTCTTCATTACATATAAAACAGGAAAGTATAGAAAGGCCCACAAGGGGAAAGATAAACTGCAAGGGCCCTAAGCAGAGGCTAGCACTTTGCCCTTAGTTCACAAATGCACAGTGTGGCCAGTCCTTTTGATTTTGTCTGACATTTAGACATGAGTCCCAATATATCCAACACATAAGTTCATAAATACATATAAAAGTGCATACATAAATGCATAAAAATCTGCTCTTTTGATAGGCTCCTCACATAAATAAAAAAGAAACAGACTGAATAATCAAAACACATACCCAGTAATGCAGAATTAGTAGGGGGAAGTTATCAAAATCTTGGATTAAAAAACAAACCAAACACTCAAGCACTTAAAAGTTCTTTATTTTTAATTTTTAAATTTTATTTATTTATTTTAAAGACAGGGTTTTGCTTTTTCACACAGTCTGGAGTGCAGTGGCATGATCTTGGCTCACAGCAGATTCGACCTCCTGGGCTCAAGTGATCCTTTTGCCTCAGCCTCCTGAGTCACTAGGATGACAGATGCATGCCACCATGCCTGGTTATTTTTTAGGTTTTAGTTTTTTGTAGAGATAGGGTCTTGCCATATTGTCTAGGCTGGTCTCAAACTCCTGGCCTTAAACAATCCTGATCTCAGCCTCCCAAAGTGTTGGAATTAAGGCTGTGAGTCACTACGCCTGGCCAAAAGTTCTGGCTGCAACATTATAAAGTGTTCTGGGAGCATAGTCAAATTTAGAAAATTCAGTTTATGAATTAAAAGAGTGGATGATCAGGATTGAATGCTGAATTGAATAACCGAGAAAATCAGATGCAAGAAATATCTCAAAGAACAGATAAGTAAACAAGCTGAATGACTTACACAATAGATCTAAGAGGCTGAATGTGACTAATAAGTTCTGATGGAGAAAAGGGAATAGCAGGAAAAGAGTAAGCAAACAATACAAGAAAATTTCCTTGAGCTGGAAAGAAGTCTGAATTTGCAGGTCTATAGTTTCACATATGTTATAGGCTGCATAACAGAAACCTAACTATAATGACTTAGACAAGTACAGTGTTTATTTTCATCACATTAGAAGATGTCAGATTTTTAATCCAGACCTGGAATGGTGACACAACAGCTTATGGGGTATCCAGAATTTTTCTTTTTTCTTTTGTTTTTGAGATGAAGTATCTATCTTGTCACCCAGGCTGGAGTGCAGTGGTGTGATCTTGGCTCACTGCGACCTCTGCTTCCCGCTTCCTGGGTCAAGTGATACTCAGCTTCCCGAGTAGCTGGGACTACAAGTTCTTGCCACCAAGCCCAGCTAATTTTTTGTATTTTTAGTAGAGATGGGGTTTTACCATATTAGGATGATCTCTATCTCCTGACCTTGTGATTTGCACACCTCGGCATCCCAAAGTGCTGGGATTACAGATGTAAGCCACCGCACCCAGCCATCCAGCATTTTTCTACCTTTTGCCTCTGTCCTTGATATGTGCCATTTGTCTTTATGCTCCCAAGATGCACAGTATCAGAGCTTCCTACCAATAGTGAATCATGAATGCCAAGAGCTTTCACCACATAAAATCTTATGTTTAAAATGGGAAGTGTAATATGCTACTATGACAACATTTACGTCATAATTGTTAGAATGATAATAAATGCTCTGTTCATAAATATTTGAAATAACATAAAACCTGAAATTTCAATAATTCATATCAACAAACATATGTCTGTTTATTTGCTGCACATTTCTTTTCACTTGGTATCAGGCAAGAGGAGCAAACCATATTTTGTTTCTGCTTAATGCTGTACCTGAGGCAGAGAGAAAAGATTAGGTGGTAGAAACTTCCAGTGTTCCTTAAAGTTTCTGCTTAGACATAACATGCACCACACATGTTCACAGTCTGTGGATCAAGGCAAGTCACATGGACAAGACTGACAATTAAGAAAGAAGTATATTTTGTCTGAAAGGAGTTGCTCTCTGTCACATTGCAGTTCATACAGATGTCTGATCATCTCAGAGAAAAGGAAATAAATGTTAGGAAAATAATTTTTCCCATGAGTATAAATGTATAATTAGAAGAAAATTTAGTACAGTAAATGATACAGTGAGCTTTGAGGTCAAACACACTTGATTTAATTCCGGCTCTGTTGATTATAGGTTGCTTCTAAGCCTTCAACTTCTTATTGGCAAAATATGTTAATAGCTATAATAAATGTTCTATTATAAAACATTTATGCCTTAAAATCCTTTGAAAATGACAGGCACAGTTACCGCCTAACAATTTCTTATCATATCTTAGACCATATAAACATAAGCAATCTTATTTTTCAATGGGAATATCAACCAACTTGCTGATAAGTTTGTGGTAAATATACGAATTATCTGGATTTTCATGCTATATCTTGTTCAGACAGAAAAGGTTAAAGTTTTGGCATTTGTATGGGAGATTAGAAGTTAAATAATCTAAATAGCAGTGTAAACAACTCATGTTAAATTCAAAAAGCTGAATATTTATATAATCATATTTGGCCTTACACAACTGTATATCATTTATGAATTTTCATGAAATGACTTTATTTCAAGAATATAAAGATTGATTGCCATTTTTCAGATTGGGAACAATCAGTTAAATATACATATGCATATCCAGTCATTCTCTGATCTTGCAGAAGATATCCAAAACATATTTATAAATTTAATAATAAAAGGTACTACTGATTATTCAGGATTTCAGCCCATTTATTTACCTCTATGGTAACAATCTTGTATAGTTTTTCAAATTACTCATAAACAACTATTGACAAAAATGAGATGAGATTCAGTGTTGTGGCTTCTGATTTTGGAAAGAAACTAGGCTATTAATTTATGCTCTTTTAAGTTTCTTTCTTTATTGATTAGTCCATTTTTCCTTAGCTCAATTTTTTGATGTGGTTTGTTTAATTGACAAATTTAAGAAACTATAATGAGATTAAATTAAATCTTCATTCAGCACTCTTTTCATTATCTTTAATTTTGCACTCCCTGGTACAGATTTTTTTTATTCTCCTATTTATGCAATTAATTAGACTCCCCAGAGCTTTCTCTTTCCTTTATCAGTATGATGGTTTAAAATTACAGATGTATGTAGTACTAAATAACTAAGGATATTCAGCTCATCATATTAGCACTGAAGTAAAATATAGCATTTTTTTCTGAAAATGCAAATATCTGGACTGTTTAGAGACTAACTTGTGAAAATGTTTATAATACACATTATAGAAAAATTTTTTAAAGTAATTTGGCACAACAAATCGGATTTCATATTCTAATGAATGTCCCAAGGATCACAAGGTAGCTATTGCATTTGACTGTTACGTGCCTTTTTTTTTTAATCCCGTTTTTCCTCTTCTAATCAGAGATCCAGCCTTCTGACTATAGGTATAGATGTGTGTTTTAGACTCAGACACTTGTAGTATCTCATGCTTTGGAAAATCATTAATGCTCTAGAGGAAGGCCATAGACCCAAGCAAGACCAGAATCTGTTTCCTTGGGGTGGTTATGTAGACATTTAAAAAGAAACTCTTATTTCTGCAAAAATTGACATGCTAAGAGATATGTGTCTGAAACCTTTGGTAACTGACTAGATCCTGGTTCTAGTCTCGAGGTTCAGGAACTTGCAGCAGTTCTTTAGATCTGGTAGCAACCATGAGATCCACCCAATCAAGAGAACCAATGTATTTGTTTTTTACTGCATGTGTTAACCAAGTCTCTGTCATTTGTAGTCAACACAGTCATTTTTAAAGTAAATTCAAAGGGTTCTCACTTTGATAAATTATTAATTAAGTATCAATTTCCAGAACATTAAGAATCTTTCCTGCCCTTGGTGAATTGAGAGTGATTGTCTCAAAGACCTGGTTCAGGTCAAGAAAAGATGAGTAAATGGTACATGACTCTGTTGTGTTGTACATTGCAAGTGGAGAGGATGGGAGGCTGCACCTGCATAATTTCTGAACTTGTTACAAATATTTTATTTTTCAACTAGAAATAAGAAAGGTAATACAGTAAATCTGTGTCATAAATTAATTTATATTGATTCAAATATACCTGTCTCTTTACTCCTTTTTCATATTCAACAGTAAATAAGAGAAAGGGAAGGAGGGAGAGAAAGATGAAGAAAGAGAGGACCTTTGTTATTTGTGTGTGCCTGTGTGTGAGGTCAAGTAAAATCAAATCCAGAGAGATGAAAGAATATGGTTAATACAGAAAATTTTACAATTCTTGAACTTTTTACCCTACTGTTCTTTTTTACTCTTTCCTCTCTTTTTGTTTATTTGGTTAAAATATAATCTAATGTTTATTTAAAGATGTTATGATGTCCTGAATGATATTGCCTAGGTTCTTCTAGGGTATTTATGGTTTTGGGTCTTACATTTAAGTCTTTAATCCATCTGGAGTTAATTTTTATATAAAGTATAAGGAAGGGATCCAATTTCAGCTGCCTGTATATGGCCAGCCAGTTTTCCCGACACCATTTATTAAATAAGGAATCCTTTCCCCGTTGCTTGTTTTTGTCAGGTTTGTCAAAGATCAGGTGGGTGTAGTGTATGGTGTTACTTCTGAGGCCTGTGTTCTGTTCCATTGGTGTATATCTCTGTTTTGGTATCAGCACCATGCTGTTTGGGTTACTGTAGCCTTGTAGTATTGTTTGAAGTCAGGTAGCATGATGCCTCCAGCCTTGGATATGCAGGCTCTTCTTGGTTTCATATAAAGTTTAAAATAGTTTTTTTCTAATTCTGTGAAGAAAGTCAATGGTAGCTTAATGGGGATAGCATTGAATATACAAATTACTTTGGGCAGTATGGCTATTTTCACAATATTGATTCTTCCTATCTATGAGCATAGGATATTTTCCCATTTGTTTTTGGCCGCTCTTATTTCCTTGAGAAGTAGTTTGTAGTTCTCCTTGAAGAGGTCCTTCACATCCCTTGTAAGTTGTATTCCTAGGTATTTTATTCTGTTTGTATCAATTGTGAATGGGAGCTCGCTCAAGATTTGGCTCTCTATTTGTTACTGGTCAGAACATAGTCATGGGCAAAAACTTCATAACTAAAACACCAGAAGCAATGGTAACCAAAACCAAAATAGACAAATGGGATCTAATTAAACTAAAGAGCTTCTGCGCAGCAAAAGAAACTATCATCAGAGTGAACAGGCAACCTACACAATGGGAGAAAACTTTTGCAATCTATCCATCTGACAAAGAGCTAATATCCAGAATCTACAAAGAACTTAAATTTCAAGAGAAAAACAAATAACACTATCAAAAAGTAGGTGAAGGATATGAATAAACATTTCTTAAAAGAGGACATTTATGCAGCCAACAAACATGAAAAAAAGCTCATCATCACTGGTCATTAGATAAGTGCAAATTAAAACCACATTGAGATGACATCAAATGCCAGTTGGTATGGTAATTATTAAAATGTCAGGAAACAACAGATGCTAGAGAGGATGTGGAGAAATAGGAACGCTTTTACACTGTTTGTGAGAGTGTAAATCACTTAATCCATATGGAATATAGTGGGCGATTCCTCAAGAATCTAGAACTAGAAACACCATTTGACCCAGCAATCCCGTTACTGGGTATATACCCAAAGAATTATAAGTTATTCTACTATAAAGACACATGCACACGTATGTTTATTGTGGCACTATTTACAATAACAAAGACTTGGAACCACCCAAATTCCCATCAATGATATACTGGATTAAAAATAATGTGGCACCTATCCTATACACCATGGAATACTATGCAGCCATAAAAAGGATGAGTTCATGTCCTTTGCGGGGACATCAATGGAGCTGGAAACGATCATTCTCAGCAAACTAACAAAAGAACAGAAAACCAAACACCATACGTTCTCACTCATAAGTGGGAGTTGAACAATGAGAACACATGGACACGGGGAGGGGAACCCATACACTGGGGCCGGTTGGGAGGCTGGGGGCTAGGGGAGGGATAGCACTAAGAGAAATACCTAATGTAGATGGGTTGATGGGTGCAGTAAACCACCATGGCAGGTGTATGCCTGTGTAACAAATCTGCACATTCTGCACATGTATTCCAGAACTTAAAGTATAATTTAAAAAAGACATTACAACACAAGATTTTATTATCACATCAACTATTGGTACACCATTAAGACGTTATCAAGGATAATAATTTTGACTCCACTTTATGATTTAATTGTAGAATCTAAATCATATGTAAACTGTGACTCTTTTGTTTTGAAAGCTGTTTCAGCTTTCTAAGTCCATGTTAAAGAAAGCATAGATAAGTAAAGGAGTAGGAAGCAAAAAACATGGAAAAAAATTAGGTTTTGACTGAGTTTAGACACATTTTTAAAAAGCATTGCAAACTCAGCGCCAAAAGGGTTCGTGTCCACTCTCATGGCCCAGAGTAGTAGGAAGACATCTCACAATGAATTCATCAAGGAATACTTAGTTCTGACAAACCATTTTAGGGGCTTATAATTAATTAATAAGTGTTCACATTGAAGAATGAATTGTTATTCTTGCCCCCAACTTGTTTGTTTACCAAAGAATGGGTTAAGTGAGTAGCTTTGTTAGGTGTTGTATTGCTCAAAACTTTCCGATTAATAACTTGTTCCAATATCGAAACACACAAAAAAGAGAAAAATTGCAGAAAAAGGTTTGGATAAAGCTTCTAGTAAAATATAAAGATGAATAATAATCTAGTACATTTTAATATATTACAGAAAATTTCAAACACTCACTAGATAAGATAATATGACAAAACCTTATGACATCATACAACTTCAACAATTACATGCCTTGAGCCAGGAAAAGGAGAGAAAAATACAGCACCTAACAATCAGAAGGTTTGATTGGTGTTTTGAACAGTCAGAAAATAACCAAGCTTTGACTTCATGATCAGTTCTAATAGACATAATGAGAATCATAATAACTAGAGACTGTTTGATCTATATTCAGGACTATTCTTGAGCCAGGTAAAGAGTTAAGATCAAGATAAGGCTAGTGACTGACCAGGGTTTTAGGCATGATGCCCTACACTATGGAAAACAGTCAATCAATGATTTAAGACTAAGTGATCTAATTCATATTATTTTTCAACTCTGACTTAAGATGCAAACCATTTCATTGTGAAAGTTACCAGCAGGAAACAGAGTAAACCAGAAATAGCACCCGGAACTCAGAGAACACCAGTCATTATTACAGAATATCATACGAAAGGGATCAGAACAGTAAAAGTTAGAATGTCATTTCCATGTTTTTCTTTTTTTCTTTCTCTAGGATTCTTTTAGATTTTTTCTTTCTTTTTTTATTCAAGCTTGAATTGCAATTTTGAATTGTGTTAGAGAATCTGGGCTATAAAAAGACTGCTTAAACTCATTAAACTGTAAAACTGCTTGTATGCTTGTATCTTTGCCAATTTTCAATCTGAAAGACTAAAAGGCATGTTTTTAGCTATGAAAAATGAGTAAGATTACTTATTGGAATTTGGGCTCGTTGTTCTTTGACTTAGAAAGAGTCTGAGAATGGCATCAAAATGAACAATAAATGCCTACCGTAAGGCTTTCTCTGTTCAATACTTCTTGCTCATGACTGTTCTATTCAAGTTGTAGAATAATAAAGCTTAGAGAATGTTCTGCTTTGAGGAAGCTAAGATTCCATAAACTTTATATTAGTATAAAGATACAACCAGGAATTAAAATGTATTTAGCCCTCTCGATAGTCCTTTGCTAAATTAGATCTTCATGTCATTTCTCTGCTTTCTATTATAATTTTTAAATTAATAATGTTTTACCATTTACTAAGGTCCTGTATACATACATGGGACAAGCACTATTCAAAATGATTTATATTTAATAAATTATTCCATAGTCACAGCAATCCTTTAAGAAGTACAATATTATTAGGTTCCTTCTTTGTACTGATAATGAGAGATTTCTGAAGCACAGAAATGTTAAGTATTTTTCCCCAGAGCATAGAATTAGTAAGGAGCTGAGCAGGGATTCAAATTAAGCAATCTGTTTCTAGGCCCTAATCATTAACCTGGACAGACAAAAAGCAGCAACACAAAAATAAACAATCAAAAGTTTAAAACATTTTCAGTTGGTAGCTATTTATAAATACAACCACTAGCTTCTATAGTTCCTAGATTCAAAGGAGTAACAAAGGGAGACAGAAATTGCAAATGCAAACATTTATGGCTTTTTCCATTTCAGTGGTGACAGTAACACTTTGTTTTAGGGTTTATATAAGATGATTAAAAAAAAAAAACTGTAAGGATAAGACTAGACAGCCTCCTCCGCCCACCAAAAAAAGAAGGGATGGATTTAAATAAATAAAAATTCAAAAAATCATTTTGTTTCATTTCTTCAAAAAATGTAACAGTTTTCAGATTTTTCAAAACACTTTTTGGGGAAATAAAAAGAACTAGAATCAGAATCAGTCAAAGTAGAATGTGTTAGCAGAAGGAAGGCAAAGGAAGACCTATACATTTGTATAGAATGATGGCAGATGCTGTATGCTGTGCTGTGCCTCTTGGGATTCACCAAGTCAGAGGTGCTAGAGAACTGACAACCATTGTTCTGCAGTCATCAAACAATAAGTTCACATATAAGTATTCCAGCTCGCTCATTCTTCAAGTAGCATAACTAAGTTTGACATCATTTCTCAAATTTTCCTCATAGGATTAAGCTTCATTCACTCACAGTGATAGCTGGCTTGATGATACCTTCTTTTTATTTTTTATTTTTTGGAATATTTATTGGTGTCTAACAAACTACTTCTAGTATTCATGGCTTCACCAGCAATAATTTTACTGAATTTTTCAATTTTTATAAATCACACATTTGGACAAAACCCAGCTGTACATTTCTTCTGATTCGGATCGTGTACACTGGGGACACTCAGTGGTATTCAGCTGGTGGCTGTGATGGTATTGAGGATCCAAAATACTTTTGCTGACTTTGCTCACATTCCTAGTGCCTCTGTGAGGACAGCTGGAAAAGTGAGCCCAGCTGGATCTCTCTCCCCCTCCGTGAACTATTAGGACCTTCCCTCTTGGTCTCTCTAACAGGCAATTGGTCTTCATACATGGCTGCTTACTGCCTTGATGCCAAGTGTTTCAAGAGACAGAGGTGAAGCTGCCAGTCTCTTAAGTCTTTGACCTAGAAACTGGCATGGTGCCCCTCTGCCCTAGGTTAAGGGAAAAGGGTATATGCTCAATTGAAGGGGTGACCTCTCAATCTTAGGAGCAGAAATCTGTGTGGACATCTCTAATCTGCCACATTCCTTTCTCCTTCCTCTCTTTCACTTTTTCACCTCCTAGTGATTTAAATTTGTATAACTCAAAAACTACCTGCTCTAAAATTACTGTCTCAGTGTTTGTGGTGGAAACCATACCAAGAGGAGGACGTTTGTGTTTGGCCATATTCTTTTGATTCTTATCCATGGTGAAATGGCTCTTACTACTTCTTTTTCATTAAATAGATCATGAGTGAGAGATGTTAGCTGATTTATCTAATAAACACTTAGGACTTGAATGAAGTTTTTCAAACCATGACTGTAATGTTTTTGCCACTGTACCTAAGGATGAAATAAGGAGAATAAACCTGAAAAGTCATTCAGTTAAAGCTGGAAATACCAAGCAGTTACTGGCTTTTATTTTTTAACTCACTTGATTCAATTCAATTTGATTGTTAAAAAAAAAAAAAAAAAAAAAACAAAAACATTTCTTTTCTGATAATTTCTCCAATGATCCTATCAATTGACATGGAGTTAAAGGGTTGGATAATTGACTTACTCGACTGCAGCATCCCTGATTCTTTGATTTTCCCAGGAAGTGGGAAAGAAGGAGGATTAAAATTTACTGCATACTTCCACTATTTCAAGCACTGTGCTGTTCACATTCACTGCTCTTTTATTTAATCCTCACATCACAGATAATATCCACATTTTTTTTAGATGAAGAAACTGCTTCAAACTAAGACAGCAAGCAGGGATTTTGATGCAGTCTGTCTGGCCACAGAACCAGACAGATTCAACTATATTTTACTCTTCTCAATAAGAAGAAAATGCTTAGTGGCAGTTTCCCTGTAGGGGAAGTGAATTGCAGGCCTTGGGAAACCATGAGATTCTTTTGCACTGCAACTAGTAGTTTTAGTGTCCTGCTGGGGAAGTTGAAGCAATTTTCTCCTGCATGATAGGTCCATAGATTTTATTATTATTTTTAAACAGCTCCTATTGAGGTCAAGTTTGACCTACTCCTGATCTGATTGCTTTTCTGCTTCTCCATGTTTTCTGTGCCTGCTTTTATTCTTGACTGTGCAGTCTTACAAATTAGTGGTTTTTATTTTCTAAATATTCATAAGCTAGTTCTTGCTCTTGCTCTCAAGTTTATTCTGCTTCATATGTCACTGTAGAATCTTAGCACTCCAATTAGAGACAGTAAATTTTTAAAACTCTGCATGAAGAAGTCCCTGATACCCTTGCTAACATGTTATAGTTTGTTAAAATTTGTTACCAATATTTTGGATTTAAAAAGTGATATATTATTGTTTTAAGTGGCATTTACCTGATTACAAATAAAACTAAACTTTTCTGTTTTCCAATTTTTCTTCTTTTTAGATTTGGATTATTTTATTAACATTCTCAAATTAATTTGTAAACTTTCTATGTGTATTAAAGATTTGTATTTTGACTGACATAGAAGTTGCAGGGTTTTTTTTCATAATTTGTAATTTGTCTTTTAATGCTGTTTATGGTATAGTTTGTCATTGAAATATTATAAATTTGTATGAACTCAAGTTTATTAATATTTTCCTTTATGAGTTCTGGCTTTTCTATTTTATTTAAGAATAAGTAACACAATGTGATAGAAATATTCTATTCATTATATTACATTTAAATATTTTGTCTTCGATGATTATTTCTAATATTAGCTAATTATATGTATACTCTATCTTTCCCGATAAAATCAAACTTTATTGAAAATCATATCCTTACTTTCTCTATATGCAAATATAATCCCGTATCTTTAATTCTGGTTGCCATTCTGTTCCAATTATTTTTCTTTTTCTTTTTCTATTTTTCTGTAGTGCAGTGGCATAATCATAGTACACTGTAACCTCAAACTCCTATGTTCAAGTGATCATCCTGCCTCAGACTTCCAAGTAGCTGGGACTACAGACAGAGGCCAACATGCATGACTAATTTATTTTTATTTTTGGAGAGACAGATAGGGTCTTGCTCTGTCGTCCAGGCTGTTATGAACTCCAGGACTCAAGTGATCCCCCTGGTTAAGTTTTGCAAAGTGCTGGAATAACAGCTGTGTACCACCATATCCAGTCCTCTTTCTTTTTAATAGCCATAGTTGCAGGATTAAACTCCTCAATGCACTGCTTTATTTGATCTCAGAATCTTTGATATTTTGTATTTTCATTATAATTTAGTTTCAAACATTTAACAAGTTCCACTGTGAAGTCTAATTTAACCTGGGAGTTACTCATAAGTGTGTTTTAATTTCCAAATGTTGAAATCTATCTGGTCAAAAAAATTATTCTTGTATAGTTTTAATACTTTTAAATATATGAGAGCTTGTTTTATGGCTCTGCATGTGCTTTATATAGTTATCTACACTCTTAAAAATTGTGTATTCTAAAAGTCAACTTCACAAAAACAGAGTAGAATAGGTGAGGGGAGGCCATTACCAGGAAGTTTGGGGAAGGGAAATTGGGGAGATGTTCATCAAAGGGTACAAAGCTTCAGTCACAAAATGAATAAGTCCTAGAAATCTACAATAACATATAGTACCTATAATTAAAAATGCTGTATTGTAGGCATTAAGATTTGTTAAAAGGATAGCTCTTATGTTAAATGTTCTTACAACAACAAAAAGAAACAAAAATTTTTACAGGTGATTGATATATCTTATGGCATTGCTTATGGTTTCACAGGTATATACTTTACATTCAGTAAGGTATGTACATTAAATATGTACAAGTTTTGGTATGTTAATAATTAAAAGCAAAAAGATTATTTTAAAAACCAACAAAATACAACAAATGTTAAGAATAGTAGTAGCCTTATTTGTACATTTTAATAGTGTTTGTAGGAAAAATATATATGCATATAAGTTTCAAAAGTTTACATGCATAGAGAGTCATATATGGAATGACACATACCGAACTTTGATACTTGTTTCATTTGAGAACATACAGAAATGAAGAGAAAGAAGAATTTATGTCTTTATTTTTGTATGTGCTACTGCATTATTTTATCTAAATGCATTATTTTTGTACTTTGGATATCAGTAAGCATAAAGCTAAGAACTTCATTGTAATCATAAAAAATCAATAAGTAAAAATAATTACGTAATTACATTACATTCCTTTTTTTTCATTTTTATAGTTTTCTCTTTTTATCTTTTGTAAATATGTGTTTCTAAATAAATCACAGGTAAACTCGACTTAGCCAATATATATAAAGGTTTATATAAATAATATGGGGTGTTAAGAATAACAAGGAATCTGTAGAAGACCACGTTACCTAATAATAGTGTACACTGGGAAATATTGAAAATTCACATAGCTATATTTAAAGTAATAGGCATTATTTATTGAATTTTGAGCTTTAACATTTTAAAATTATTAGCTACTGATAGCTTCCTAGATGTGATTTAGTATTTGTCCATAATATTTCTGGAAAATATTTACAGTAACCTTCAACTGAATGCAAGTTTAATTTTGAACCATTTCTTATAGATACCCAAATGTTCCATCACACTTGACTCAGTTTTGAATGTTAACCAGCCAGCACTGGCATTCTGGCTGTTTTTGCAATTAACCTCCAGCCTATTGACAACAGCACTTTTAATTATTATATTCCATATTTATGAAATAGACTATCTTAACTGAAATAATAGGCTATTGATTTGAATAGCCATTTTAAATGCAATTGAAAATCCAATCAGTTTTTGTAAAACTACTGAATATTCATTTACTATACTTTTGTGCTCCATTAATAACAGACCTTGATTCATCTTAGAAACGTTTGACAATATTCTATTTAGTATTCATTAGATAACAAACACAGGACTACCATTTTGTTATTTCATCAAGAGTTGAAAGAAACTGCCTTTATGGAATATCTTAAATATGCTTTTTGTTCCTTTTGATACAATTTATCAAACTGTATTTGAATGTGTCATCTGTTGGTGGAAAATATATCCACTTTCAGGACTAAGATTCTCCATATTCAGTTTGACTCAAAGTTAGAGGATCAGACATAGGGTTATTCAAATTACTTCATGTGCTACATTGATACATTTTATTTGAGTAATTCAGGGAGTGGCTGTGTGAAGAAATGCTTTCTTTTATATCTCCTCTGAGTTTGTCATAGAGTCTTTAAGGTATCTGATCACATTTTACTCAAAAAGAAGTATTTCTAAATTCAATGAATAAGAAAGTAAAATTTTCAGTGTATTATTTTACATAATATCTCTAAACAACATTTTTTGAGAGCTTGTTATGTGCTAAAATTTGTGTTAAACTTTTATGGATTATTTCATTTAATACTATTTTAAATCTTTAATTTCAGTAGTTAAAAAATCCAGATTTTTTTCTTCAATGACTTTAAGAAAATATTCATTTTAATTATACAAAGTCATGTTATTGAAGGAAGTATTATTTTAAAGAGTGGTAAACAAAGTATATGTTTGGTTATTTGTGACAGTGGAACCAAATCAGATTCAATTTCTTCCTTTCTGTATGTTAAAGTCCAGAACATATGACATTTCTCATCCATCTAATTCTCAGACATTTCTTTATTCAATAAATATTTATTTTGTCCTATTATGGCATTTGCAGGCACTGCTTAAATGAAGATGAATTACAGTCTATGATCTGAAGGAGCTTATATCCAGTAATGTAAATAAAACATTACAATTCATTTTGAGAAAAGATGCAACAGTAGTATGTGTAATGATCACAAAGGAAGGAATGATGATATAGTATGACCATGTGCAACTGCAGTGAATGAATTCCTAGTAAAGAAAAGGAATATAGACATTCCAACATTGTATGCCAGAACTCAAAGCATGGAGAATTTCTAGCAATTCCATGTGCACCTAAGTATCAGGTTCAAGAGGAGAAGCAGCAAACAAGGACTTAGGTTTAATAAATAAAAAGGGTGAGATCCAGAAATGCTCTGAACCTAGGAACTTAGATCTATCTTGTAGTTGTTAAGCAGATTGAGTGTTTTGCAGTAGTTAAGTGGCTAATATTTTATTTTGAGATACCTAATTCCAGAAGTTTAATGCATATTAAAGAGGACTGAGAATGGAAACAAGGGGAAAAATAGGAACTTTCACTTGCCCAGATGAGATTAATGAGAACTGCTATGATGACTATCTTAACTCACAGAAAGAGATGCGATA
Source organism: Sapajus apella (assembly GCF_009761245.1). Classification (NCBI taxonomy): domain Eukaryota; kingdom Metazoa; phylum Chordata; class Mammalia; order Primates; family Cebidae; genus Sapajus; species Sapajus apella. Next base: position 11,124,440 of record NW_022436968.1, on the reverse strand, counting down.
AAGAGACATGGAGAGGTAGTGTAAAGAGAGTTTGGTCATAAATAGGATGGAAAAATGGAGTACAAGTGTGTGAGCTACAGGGGAAAGTCTACGACGATTCTTAGGTTTCTAGATTGGATGCAATTATGCCACATTAAAATGGCAAATGTTGGTATCCCATAAATGACATAGGAAATTCAAGAAATGGTTGGAGGACAAAATGAACTCGTATTTGGATATGTTAAATTTGAGAGGTCTATGTGAAATAGCAAAAAAATATGGAAAAATAGGAATTTAATCTTGGAACTGAAGATCGTTGTGAGAGTACGTATCTAGATACAGAGGTCATTGAAATGTAAATGATTATTGACAGAAATATGTGAGATCATTTCTGTTGGATGTATAGTAGAGAGGAGATATAATGAAAATGCAGTCATAGCTTTTAACAGACAGGTACGGGAAGTGGAACCAATGGTAAAGAGTCCTTCATAAAGGTGTGATAAGATCCATGAGCAAACCATGTCCTAGAAATCAGTGGGAAGGAAAGTTTCAAATGAGAGGCAGAAGAGCAGAGTGAATGAAAATGTGCATCCTAGTAACAAAGGGTTTTATCTCCAATTACAATTCCCTACAGGTGTGCTCTTGGGCAAGACTTCGTGGAGAGTGATTTTCTCTCTCTGTCTCATTTTCTCAGCTGTAAAATTGGAATAATAATGATTTCTGTCCTTTATAATTGTATTAAGGATTAATAAGATAATGGACAATGCCTGGCATATGATAAGTAACCAACAAAATCTTCTCAATATTATTATTAGGAAGGTAGTTAATCATGCCAAAATTTCTAACAGGAAAATGAGAGAAGTCTCCATCTTATTTGGCATGCAAATGACAATAGGTAGTTGTCTTATACTTTCTTTTCAATGGCAAAACTCATAGTATACAATGAAATTCAAAATGTAGATCTTAGAAATTCATTCTGTTTTATTTTTTCAAGAGTAGAGGCTAATCTTGCTCACTGTAGATTGTCAGAGATATGAAGGTCCCTTGCTGTTTACATAAAAATGCAGGCACTTAGGGAGAAAGCGCCAGTATCAGAAGAAAGAAAATTGTCAATATGAACAACCATCCTAAAACATCTAAGGGCCGTATGAATATATTGATATGGTTTTGATGTAGGAATAACTGACACTGCGTTTCATGATTCTCTGAAGGGAATATAAGGCAATGGAGAATGTTTCTCTGATCAATCTGTTGTATTTTTCTATTACTTCTCTTGCCACTTTCCTCCTGGGTTGAAATTACACAAGGAATAGGAGAAAAAAAAAACAAAAAACAAAAAACAAAACTAAACAAAGCTGGTTTTATTACTTGACTGCCTCATAAAGGTGATTGCTACTATCAGCAATGCCCAGGGCTTATTTTATTCTGTGAAAGTTGAAGCAGAAAAGAGAAGCACAGGGCACAGCTGCATTGCTAGCACCATTGCAGATGGGAAATAGAGAAGCGAGCTTATCTCTAAACAGCGTTTAATATGTTTGATGAAGATTGTCTTTGATGTACATAGATTATACTCAATGGGTTATGTTTAATACAATTCAGAAAATATATGTATTCAGTAATGATAATGAATTATGATAATCTTTTGCAAACCTGATAAGACATCATTCCAAAATCAGTAGTACTTATCTGTTCACGCTGTGTACCAGAATTTCGAAGGCAAAAGTAAATTTGTGTTCTTAAAGTCCAGATAGCTACATAAAATTATTCCTTTAATTCAAGACTTTTCAAATTAACAAAATCATTGATGAAAAATGAGTAAATCAACTTTATAAAATGGAAACAAGATGCCATTTATATAAACATGATTATTTGTTTGACAAATTGTAAATAGTATATACATGGCACTCATATTAACTTCCAGTTTCTTCTTACTATGTAAATGCTGAAAATACCTGTGCAGATACTGTTTAAAATGTGGTCTTTGTTCTCATTCTCTCAGTATTCATTTCTGTCATTGTCTGCATTTTGATGAGGTTTTTTTGTAGCTCATGTATTTTTTGTATTCTACAGTGAAACACTGCCTTTGTTGTTTATTTAGTGATACAAGAACACTAGCTTTTTTGTTAGGCAAATGTGTTCCTAGTATTAGCACCACTAGAGACTGGTGGGCAAGTCACCCACCCATTGTGGCCTTGTTTTCTGCGAAAGAGGATATGGTATACCTTAAATATTTATTTGAGGGCTGCATAAAATAATGTCTATAAATTGCCTACCGCAATGTTTGACATGTTATAAAAGTTCTGTCATTATTATTATGATCATTATCTTGATCCTTTTCCCAGTTGCACAATATTCTTAATCTCTGCATCGGTACATGCTCAAAGTTCAGGTTTTCACATATCAAAGTCTTAAATGTATTAAAGATTAATGTTACTTCCTCTAATGGTTTTCTCAAAATGCCTTATGCCAATAACTTACTATTTCAATTTTTTTTTTCAAATTAACATCCAGTTCTTTAGTTTATTGTCTCATTCTTCTGGTGATTCTTTGAATATTTCCACTTTCTCAGTTTTCTCAGTATAATGTCCTCTCTGCTGTGATATCTTCTAGTTTACAAACTTTCCTTTCAGATGGAAAGCATAACTTTTAACCTGCACCTGTTCTTAAAGTGAACTCTCTCATGCTGGAGAACAATGGGTACCTTTATACCTTATCTGTGTTTTAGCAATACCAAGTTTTATTGATTATTTCATATTTATAATAAATATGAAGCATTTTCTTAACTATATGTCTTTCTTCATTTTGAGTTTTTTTTTTTTCCAGAAAGAAAATAGAATAAGGAAAATGCAGAGACAAAGAGCACTGATCACATTGAGAAAAAGCCATATTTGTCATCTAAGAGTGGCAATATTGCTTTACCAGGACAGTGGAATTTTGACTCTGGATTTTTCTGGCAGTGATACTGCTATAGACTTCCTAGAGGGAGAGGGATATTTTGTAAGGATGATGCTTTAGCCATTTCAAAGGAAATACTAGAGCCTTGCTCTAGACTTGATTGATGATAGTATTTCAAAAAGTAACCCAAATTATCAGTGAGAAAGACAAAAGAGTGTGACTTTTCTCTGGCTCCTGTAGCTGGACCAGCAATTACTTGACAGGATGCATTCTTTTAAGTTGTTCATTTTCATGCAGAAAAGAAGGTTACAATTTTTGGCTTTTTCTACATAAAGGAAGTGAAATGGGCATTTGAAAATTTGTAAAATAAAATAGAGATTTTCTCTTAGGAAATAGAGGTTAAATTGAAGGTTGAATGACCATTTTTTCAGTATTGATAAACTGATAGCATTTTCTTGTGTGGATATAGTTTGTGTTCCACCTGTTAGCAGTCTGTACATATGCCTCTTCAAAATAGCATGATGACATTTCTTGTATTTCCATAGGACACTACTTAATATGGTACTGAAAAGAAATTTTCATCAAATAAAACTTTTTGCAGATTCTTGTCCTAAAAATATGCTTTCCTCTGTGAAAGTTTTCTCCTTCAATGATTCTTGGTTATCATAAAAATGGATTGCTGCAATCACATAGAATATACCTATGTAATGTTTACAAATGACACATGATATTTGACTAAGTTATTTAATAGAAACTTTTAACTCTATGGACTGTGTAGTACTGTATACTAGCAATGCAAGGTCTGCTCTTAATACATTCATTTTCATGTCCATTAACAGTAATCACTTGGACATATCTTATATTAATTGCAATTAATATAAGCATGCTTTCAGTCTTTGCCCTTTTCATAATAAGTGTATAAGAAACACTTCGCAAAAGAGATAATGTCTTGAATAAATCACATTGTCTCAACAGAAGCTGACTGGAAAAAAATTGTCAGGGAGTTTTTATAAAAACAATGCTATATGTAAAATTTTTATATCTAATACATGTTTTCATCTTTTTATGTAGTTTATTTTTAACTATAGTGATATGTTCATGTATATTGCCTTGAAACTGTAATTAGGATATCAGTAGGACATATGTTCATTAATGAACATTTCTATAATTGTTATCATGTCCAAGATGCTAGTTTTACACAAATATATGTTTTAAATATTGGTCAGAATACAAATATTAACTTTTTAAATTAAAGTAATAATACTAAGAGGTAGTAATTCTTATTTTACAGATGAGGAAACTGAGACACACGGCAGTGAAATAATTGTCTGAAGTCATACACCGAGTAAGTACAGTAAATACTCAATATAGTTGATAAGTTCTTGGAAACTGCAACTTTAAGTGAAGCAATGTTTCACAAAGCCAGTTTTAGTATATATAGGTTAATTGATATAAACAAAATTAGGTTAGTTCCTATGGCTTATTTCTGGTCATGCAAACATCTCCAAATTTTAAACAAAAATGTATTTTAGATTATAATTTATAAAAAAATCTATTTTAGATTTTTGTTTAAAAGTTTCGTGATGTTTGCATGTCCAGAAAAGATGCATGATTAGAAGTATTTTACTTCTAATGTTAAATGTTGAAGAACATATGAATTATACATAAATTTAAGAAAGATTAATTAAAATAAGTAAGATAATAGTTTACCTGCTTACTTTAGTTCAGGGTCATAGATCGCTGGTCTGTCTTGGCAGCTCAAGGTGCTAGATGGAATCTAGTCTGCATAGAATGTTCTTCCATTGCAGGGCGCTCTTGCACACATGCGCGGTCTCTCTCTCTCTCTCTCTCTTTCTCTCTCTCTCTCTCTTTCTCTCTCTCTCTCTCTCTCTCTCTCTCTGATGGAGGCCATTTAGACATACCAATAAACCTAAGGTACACATCTTTGGGACATGAGTGGAAACCTGAGTATATGAAGAAAACTCACGCAGACATGAAAAAGTGTACAAACTATACAGCATTTGTGACTTTTATGTCCCTTAACTTTCCAGCAGTATGTTTTTATCAATTTCAGCAGTGTCTAATTCTGACTTTCTTAACTTAAATGGTTTTTCAGTTACAAAATGTGCTCTGTTGGATCGTTTCTCACTCACGTCAGAGTCAAGTAATATTATTTTTTAAACTCAGATCTGAAACAGTGTCCCACACACATTGATTCACTATGTGCTTGAGATCTGTTAATAACTCATGAAATTTTGTTGCTGGATTCCATGATATGTGCTAGTGATTGCCTCTATTTCAGATACTGCACAGCACCCTCCCAGACTTTCCATTGATCTTCTCTCAGAACTTGTTCTACCCAGACCTAGTTATTTTCTCCCAGTGACCCTCGTGTCCAGATTTTAGCTAAGTGATTAAAAAATGCATTTAAATAGACTGATATTAGAGACTAATGGCTTCTTTTTAATATTTATATTTGAACATTTCTTAAATTAGAAGAACAGGTGAGGCAGCAGGGTAATAAAGAGAGGTAATATGCAAAAATATACAGCCGTGGTTATCAAAATTTTCAGTACATTAGAATCACCAGAAGGACCTGTTAAAATAGATGGTTGGGGTCCCATTCCCAGAGTTAATTTCTGAAATGTTCCCAGGTGATGCTGATGCTACTGATTTGGGGAACTACACATTGAAAAATACCGATATAGAGTTTCATACATTGTCAAGACACAGAATGAGACCTGCACCTCCCTGTTACTACTTTCTTGTAATTTAAGAGGATTAAGAGCTGTACTGTATATCATCTAATTTCTATCTTATGTTAGCAAAGACAGAATTTAAACTTCTTCAAATACGGGTTCCTATCTGCTAGTTGTCTATCATTTTTAAGCACAGAAAAGAAAATTAAGCTTTTGGTGTGGGCAGAGGTGAGTCAGAGGTGAAATGGTGGATAATGATGTCTTAGGGGTCTTTGGAAGTTCACAGGATTAAAATGTATTCAGTAAGTAGGAGGTTTGCAGGAAGTAGAAAAGATGACTTTTTAAGGCTGCTCCATTAATATCATTTTCCATAAAATACAATATAGCAGACACTAGGAAATATGTATAAGGACTTCAAAGAGGAAATTTGGAGAAAAATGAAATATGAATGACGATAATATTTAGAGAAAATACTTTTTCTGCTCATAAAAATTTTTACCATATTTTCTATATTGAAAAGTAGCTCAGAAAGTAGTTTTTTCCCCTCTATTACCTTTCAGGGTATATTTTTGTCAAATTTTAATTTGAATTTATATTACTTATTTAATAAATAATCTTGGATATTCACTCTGTTAGAAAGCATGGTATAGACTGGGCCAATATACTCACAGTATTTAATAAAAGTGTTATAAATTAAGGATCTGAAACAGTGCCTGAACACTGATAGCTGGTTGATAAATATTTTTAAATTAAGAATAAATGAATGAAACTAAGTATTTAAAGGAATACGTGGTCAGTTTCTTAAAGGCAGTGTGTTAAAGAGAAATATTCTTAAATTGAATGATGTCTCTTCTTGGATGCAAACACGCTGGGGTAGCATGGTTCTGAGCTGCTTGGCAGGATAAATAGCCCTCATCACTGGTGCATTTCACAAAAGAAGACCATTCTAAAGAGATGTTGCTCAGACATTTTACTCTGTCTAGCTTCAGTGAATGTCTACATGAGCTCACATAGTTTTGATGGCAGATTCCTAAGCAGAAACTATATGCTTGTTTCTGTGTCGAGGCAGTTACTTATGTTCCATTTCAGATTGCAAGCTAACCTTTTCAAAATGTCAACACACTTACTTCCCATCTTTACAATCACCAGCAATTTACATTTATTCAGTAGCTGCACAGCTTGAGCACTGTGTAAAATTATTTTATTCTCTGAGAACCTATGTTCCAAAGAGGAACCATCCACCTCATATTTAAGATACTTACAGATAACTGGCAAATAAATCTGTACAAACATTTCAGCCTACATTTCAACATGCTACTCTCTTGGGGATAGGAGAATTCTGTCATTTTTGTTGATAAGTGAGTGTTTCAAAATGACAATCTACTCATAAATTAATTGCAAGCATATAGAGAACTGACATTGATTGAAGCTAGTGTGTGTATATCTCTCTGAATCCTTATTCTTAAAATGAAGTGTCCTGTGCAAAGACTATCGGAAAAAAGTCAAATGGCATAGTTTCTGAAAAAGTTTATATGACATGGCTTTGTAATTAAATTAATGTCCAGTAAATTATGCTAGCTCAGACATTTGACTTATAATTGTGTAAATGTTGGAAGGCCAAATTACATCAGGTTGCACAGACAGCATGTTATTAAATAAAACATTAGCAGCTAAAACATGTTAATATCTGTTTCTTAAAGTGTTCTGTTTTGTAGAAGTTAGGCATTGAAAGTTTTTGTATCACAGAGAACCATGAAATTAACTATATATGAGAATTATCCTTAAGACATATCTTCAAAAATTGTAGGACATGATCTAAGAGTGGGATTTCTATTATATGTTTGCCTTTATGTCAATTGAAGAGAAACATATATTGTTTATTATTACCTTGATTTGAGGACACATTTCATTGGCCAGTGAGGTTCAGGTCATTTTATTTCCACCTCAACTCAAGAATCTATTTGACAAATAGACAGTTCTCGCCACCAGGATGATTTATTATCACTCTTTGTATTTCTTCACCACAAAATATACTTTTCTAGTTCTAAAGGAAATGTAAATGGTAAAGAAAAAGCAAAATGATATGTCTCCCAGTGTTGTGCATTCTCCTGTTCCTACAGTGGCTGTCACAGCACCACTGTTGAATTTATCAAACTGACTACTCCAGCAGCCCAGGAGAGGAAAAATTACTATGGTACTTTTCTGTATGCTGCTATATTGTTACACACACTTTAACGACAACAGTGATTTATTAATATTACAAAACTGATACATTTATTTGGTTTATTATTTACTTCTCATCTGGATTTTAGTATGCCAATTGCTTTTTTAAAAAGTTAAAGTAACTACTTACATGATGATACATTGCATAAGGCAGTCTACAAAATGTGTAATTATTCAAAATTAACAAAAAAGATACTCTTTAACCATTTTGCAAGCTAATTATCAAAAGGAAAATAGTTTGACTATTTGTACATTTTGCATAAACTTAAAAAAGGAAGAGAAAATCATTATATAATATCCAGCCCAGGAGAATATCAGTCTGGCTCCTATGAGCAGATATTGCTATAGATTCAAGCATGAAACCCCTTCATGTTCCCAAGGGATCTGCAACCAGTAACCTTGAAGATTTTATTACAGTGATTGTTTTTCTAATTTGTGCTAAGTAAAATTTATTTTTAATTAATTATTGATTTTTATAGGAAATATTCTGATCCCATTTTCCATAGCCCTAATACCTCACATACTTAAAAAATAAATCAGCCTCCATGATCTCACAGACCTTTGCCTTTACTTAAAGGAATTATATAAGATTCTTTATTTTCCAAATCTAGTGAATATTTGAAGTCAAATTCTTAGTGATTGGCTTTATATAAACCAATACTATTATTATAATATTAAAATAATGTAAAACAACTACCTATTTAATTAAAACACATGGGACTAGAATGTTAGACTGAACTAACTTTGGTCACTCCCTCATATCTACTATGGTCCACTTTTAGGATGACAATTTTGACTAGATAAAAAGTAATAAATTTTCCTTCCTGTCAGTACATGGCATAGAAGTCACAGTTGTTTCTGGAGCCGATTAGTATCCCTCTGACCTTATGGAGTGAGATAGAGGTACTGAGGAATCTTGAGATGCACACACACACAAATCAGTCAGCTGAAAGAGACACTAGAAGACAGTAGGGAGCCAGAAGGACCAGCTCCTCCCTTTTTTAGACAAAACTGTCCCTAAGCTACCTGTTTTTATTTATTTATTTTTATTTATCTTTTTGAGACAGAATCTAGCTCTGTCACAACCCAGGGTGGAGTACAGTGGTGCAATCTTGGCTCACTGCAAGCTCTGCCTCCCAAGTAGCTGGGATTACGGGTGCTTGCCACGACGCCTGGCTCATTTTTGTATTTTTAGTAGAGATGGGGTTTCACCATGTTGCCCAGGCTGGTCTTGAAATGGTCTCAAAGTGCTGACCTCAAGTTATCCACTTGCCTTGGTGTCCCAGAATGGTGGCATTACAGGAGTGAGCCATTGTGCATGGCCCCTAAGGTACTTTTAAACAATAGTTCTCTCAGATACTTTAAAACTGAAACTAGATCAAAACCCACTTTTAGCATTAGATTTATTCATTTTACAAATCAACGAAGTAGCACAGAAGAAAAACTCTTTCAACCTATGTGGAGGAGGTTGCAGCCTATATCAATTTTTATCTGATATTCAGAAAATAACTACATCTTCTCCCCTTGAGGTAAGCACAGAGGAGCTTTCGCATGTTGGGTGAGGGCCCTTTTTCATCACAATTCCTCAGGAAGGTACCGAACAACTTTGATTTTACCCGATTTTCTTTCACTGTTTCAAAAGTGAATACATGAATAGTAGTAATTTATGTAAAAGTCATATAAGTTTGTGTAAAGGCCAGTGCATTTACACTAGATGGCCCCGTGGGCAACTTTTTGCAATTTGTATATCTGTATGTCTCTCTGTCAAATGCATTACTTTTAATAGCAAACCAACTTCAGGATGATACTGCTGTCATCTTTGGGCTCAATATGAAAGTTTGAAACTTGAAGAAGAATTCAAGGTTATATTTTAGTTGGCCATTACTGATACTTCCTTTCTTGTTCATCTACATCAAGAGACACCATATAGATAATTCTCAAGATAAGAACTTCTGCCTTTAAAGATGTATAGAGAGAGATATGAAATGTTGTTATTTTTGTAATCATGTTATTGCCAGAATTCTTACCAAAATGATGTTTTGGCTTGTAATATATTCCTCTTGTATAAACTAAAATTGCTCTGGCAATGTAGCTTTCACTGGAATGGGGACTATGCCCCATTGACAGGGGTCCATGCCCCTTAACATTAACATATCATTCTGCTCAATGAGAACAGAATGTGCTAAACAATAATTAGAAAAAAAATGAGTTATCCAAAATTCTGTTTCTTGTGATTAAATAGAACTTTGTTCTTTAAAAAAATGGTTTCAGTAAGCATTAATATCATATTCTTATTAGGTTTACAACCTATTTTGTGACTAGAATTCATCATTTAGTAAATGGTATCACTGGCTATTAATCAAATAAAATGCTTGAAAACTTTTAAGAAGACCAAAAAAAGTAATCAGCAAGTATATGAAAACAGTGGCAATCAAAAGAAGAGTCCATTTTTTAAAAAATTGGGAAATGATTATAATCTTTGTCTTGAACTCCAGGCCCAAATTTCAAAATGACTCTTCTTGGTATATACATACCTTAAATGTCCCCACCTGAGTACTGAATGTAAATTCCTAGACAAAATACATGTTACACAGAAAATCACTTAGGTACAAAGAAATGAATGATTTTAGGTACACTGTGCCACAGAACTCTATCAACTGTATTCCCTTGTACAGGGAATTAAATTTGAAAGAGGTAAAGAGTAATGGTGAATACTAGAGAAAGTTATGAAAAATTGGTGTGTGTTTTCAGTTTCATTGCATTCTTCACCCTTGAACTTAAAAGTGATTTATCCATGTCTGAAAACAATATCTCAGATTCACATTTACTGATGTCCAGTTGAATTTTAGGGGCTGATTTTTTACATTCCAACTACCAAAATCAGGTGAGAATATCAGACTTTACAAAAATCAAATAAATACTGGAGAAGAAAAGTGGTTTTACATATGAAAACACATAGTCTTTTTAATCTTAGTATCTGTAGATTGTTAAAAATATAATATTTTATTTTGGCTGGGCACGGTGTCTCATGCCTATAATCCCAGCACTTTGGGAGGCTGAGGCGGGCAGATCACGAGATCAAGAGATCGAGACCAACCTGGCCAACATAGTGAAACCCCATCTCTACTAAAAAATACAAAAATTAGCAGGGTGTGGTGGCGTCTGCCTGTAGTCCCAGCTACTAGGGAGGCTGAGGCAGGAAAGTTGCTTGAACCCAGGAGGTGGAGATTGCAGTGAGCTGAGATTGCTCTACTATACTCCAGCCTCGCCCCATGTGATAGAGCATGTTTATGTATATGTATATATATATATATATATATATATATATATATACATATATAATTTTAAAATCAAGGCTTCATACTATTTTTACCTGGACACCTTGCAAAAGATGTTCTCTATTCCTTGATGTTGTGGTAGGGACACATAATTTGTATGCTTATAATATGTTCTCCTTGCTTTACTTCTGCTGTACTTATGCAACAAATAATCAGAGGGGAGGGTTCACTTTACCTCACAATCTGCATTAACAAGACAGATGTGTTGAGTGACATTGTTTGACATTGGTGTTTAAGTTATTGTTTATCAGTGGAAGACACAAGATGTAGCCAGGTATGGTAAACATTGATGGCTCCCAGGAGAAAAAATAACTGTCAGTGAAGTTGAAAGGAGCAGTGGGAACTCAGAAAGGGCAAAGATTCTATAGTGATAATGCAGAATAAAATAGATACTAACAACAGCAAAGTAAAGTGAGCAGCTGTTACACATATACGTATACATACACATTTATCATTGTAATACCCCATTTAGAGGAGTTTCATTTGCATCTATGAAATCTAGCTATAAAATTACTCTCTGATTAGAAAGTCTAAGAGAATGCAAAAATCTAAAAATGATTCTTATCAGTCGTATTTTTTTTTTAAAAATTCCAAATATCAAATATTACTGTAATGTGTCAATGATGGCATACAATTAAATTTAAGCCTCAAGACACAATGAAAGTGCCCAAAGGTTTAGTCATGTAGACAGTATTAGAGCAAGTTTCTCAACGATGTCTCCCTTTACAATCTTTTATGCTTGTGCAGATCCCTACAGTGGTGTTTATCTGACTCTTCTCCATCTCTGAAATGCCTCGTGATTTTCCCAGAATGATCTTATTTATGTTGACACTCTTTGGAGGCTGATTCTGCTCTCAGTGGGTTCTTGTTCGGAGCATTTACACAAGAGAGCCTATTGTGATCTTCTCTGGGACATTTATTTTTCATTAACTTTACTTGCTTTATTAAGATAAAAATTGCTTTATATTTTTGATTTCTCAGGCTATATTAATCAGCAGGCCTAGTTCCAGAAGGTGGTAGCTATACTGTTTTATCTCGAAGTCTCCTGGATGCTTAGGAACTTGAAAAAAAAAAAGGAAGCCATTACTATTTGATGGTAATAATTTTTATATAAGTGACATATTTGCAATATTTTTCTGATTAATAGAGAATTATTTTGAAGTTTTGAACACTTTTAGGATTGACATAGTCATTTGGGATATTTTGTGGATGCTCCTAATATATTTAATGATTTAATAAAAAACATAAGTTAGAACCCAAATAGTTAGATAGTCATATATTTGCTGAATGATCATTCTAATTTAAGTGTTTTTCAGCATTTTAGTGAAATTGCCAATGAATATCAAAAAAATTAGAATACAGTACTTTCTGTTAACTGAACATTCTAAGATGTTTACAAGTTTTTACAATGTATACATCATCATAGTAAAACTAATAAAAAGCACAAATGAAAAGGAATTTTTAAGGAAGAAAAACATTCAAAAATTGTATGGTTGTTTCTGACATTTTACCCCATGTGATGCTATGGAAATCAGCATGCAGTCTGTAATTACATACTCTTAAAATCAAGTATAATAAGAAATAATTGCCATGCCAGATCATTTCTTGTCATGAAGAAGGTTGAGCAAGAAATAAGAACATACTACCTCTGATGTTCACAGAGAGTAACCAAAAACCAGTATCCAAATATCTATAGAGAGAATAATAAATTCATTAGCAGTCGTCAAAAAGCGGTCTGAGTCTTACATTTATTTTTTTCTTCGTTTCATAATGAAGTATTATCAAGTAAGTAATCAAGAATCAAACTGATTTTGGTAATTGCCACCTTGATAATTTCTATATAATGCTGGTGGGTCAGCTAATTCCAGGTCATGGTAATCTTAGAGGTGGATAATCAGGTACTATTATTATTGCATTTACTCAAATTACAAATGATTGATTTACTGTAATAAAAAGGCTATACGCACTGAGAAAGAATCATGTTAAAGGTATTTGGACATATTATTGTTATCTAGAAGATTCCCTAGTAACCAGCATAGTAAAAATACCTATTTCCTTCCTGATCTTCAAAAAAATCTTACTTTTGCATAAGTGGTATTAGCAGACTAAAACAATCTGTAGAACTCAATCTCAGACTCTGCTTGGCCAGAATTACACTTTATTTTATAAACAGAGAAAAGATGTATTTCAGTTAGGTTGGAAAATACAAATGAAGTAATAGAATAGTGACTCAAATGTCTGCTTCTCTTTGGCTAGGGAGATAAATGCTGTGCTTGCTTGGTTACAGTTTCCAAGCTTCCCTCCTAAGTTGTATCTGTTGCTTAAATATTATAAAAATAAAGAATACTCTACAAGTTGAATTAGTTATCAAAGCTTTCACTTCTTATGCTAGTTCTGGACTAATTCCTCTGTGAGCCTTAACATTTTCAAATGCTGGTATCACTCTATTGATTTTCATTTCCATTTTCAGATCTCACAATCTAAAAAGGTAGGATTTTCTGACTTTTATAAATAACTAAATTGATGTAGCTATTGCCTTTACTATATCACCTTGATCTAGCTATTTCCTTCTGTCTCCGCAGCCACAAGCTTTATCCTAGCCCTTGCTATCTGTTACCACAAATAGACCAGTGACCTGGTGGCTCTTTGTTGTTGGTCATCCTATTATCTTTATTATATATCGTGGTCCAAGATTTCTATAACAACTTTCTCTGCAACTTTATTTCCTCTCTTCAGAACAATAAACTGATTCCTGAAATGGTTCAACCTAATAAAAACTCTGATTCCTTTCAGGTTTGCCTTTAATCTTCAAGTTTATACATACTCTTTTTTGCCCATCAAACAATTAATTTTGTTAAGATTGGATTGCATATGAATACCAGGCTAGGCCTAAGTTGTTCTTCAAGTTATCAGGAACAAAGCTATATGAAAAATAGACCTCTTTCCTGGTCAAGAGCATTGTATATCAACTAGACCTATTTTATTTTACCATCTGTAGCTCATTGTTCACTACTTTTCTAAATACAAATCAATTTCAGTCGGCTTAACCTTAGTCTACAACACCATCTTTTGTCTCATCTTGACCTTTGCTGATAGTCCTTCTTTCTTTAGATGGTGTCTAAATCCTTGCTGTCTTTGAAGCATAATGGAACAGAGCCATTCTTTCTGAATGATCATAAGTTATATCCCAGCTCCAATTACTTTAACACTACTTAAGTTATATTTTCTAGTTCATTCACATGCCTGCACATTAACTGAGTTTTCAACTAATTCAAAAGAGAGAAGTGAGCCAATGCAAAGGAACTTAAATATTTATGTCCTAACTCTTCAGGTCTTGAAGGTAATTATCTATTGTTACTCCTATTGTGTAACAATAAGCCAGTGGTCCTTAAACTTTCATTGTACATAAAAATCTACTCATCTAAATAAGAAAGCATTATATAAAATGCATAATTTCTGACCCACCTCTTGAGATTGCCGTCTGAGAATGTGCATATTAAATCGCACAGCCAGTACTACTCTTAGAAATCCACACCTAAAAACACTTTGTATCTGTTTGAGGAAGATGAGACACAAAGGAACAACTTCACATTTGGTGTATATAGACTGCTTGAGTGAGTATAGCTTACATGTTGGTATGCACACATTGTACTTGCTTGATTTGGTACATGGTGAATCAGTTTGCTGCCTCATTTTTCTTTATAAATTATATTTTCCTTAGAGAGTACCTTACTTAGAAAAAAAAATCTGATAATGTCACAAAGTGTACTGTATGCACAGTGGGATTTAAATGCTGTGATTTTACTAGTGACATTTGTGTTTTGTTGAACAACTTCTTTGTACCAAACCTATTTAATATAGTTTGCAAATATTGTTTTGAATTGATGTAAGAACCTTGTAAGATAACTCTAAGTGCATTCCATATTATAGACAAAGAAATTGAAGCCCCTAGAGGCTCATGAATGTTATTTGTAGACAAACATCTAATAAGTGGCTGCACTAAAATGTAAATTTGACTCTTGATTCCAAGCTTTTCTCCATGTCAGATAGCTGATTGTGTTTGATTGATTGCCTCGTAAGATGAATTATGAATTTGCATTAGGGCTTTTTTTATATGAAGTATTTTAAGTCATTATATCAATTTATCTTTGGTTTTAGTAAAAATATAGACAAAACTATTTAGCATGGCAAATCATAGCCAAAGAATTTCAAATACTGTCGTATGATTTTGTTTTTTGTGGTTATCACACTTGAAAGTGACCTCCTGAACTCTGTCTCCTAGAATTCATGCCTTTGTGTATCATCTCCCCTGTGATTCTGATTAATGATATGCACTGATCGTGTTTAGGTGATTATATAAGATTGTACTTTTTTTTTTTTTTTTTTTTTTTGAGATGAAGTCTTGCTGTGTCACCCAGGCTGGAGTGCAGTGGCACAATATCAGCTTACTGCAACCTCCGCTTTCCAGGTTCATTCTATTCTCCTGCCTCAGCCTCCTGAGTAGCTGGTACTTCAGGAACTATTTCCTGTATTGCTGGAGTTTCTTTCTGTTGCTAGCTTCGAATGAATCCTACACTTTCAAGAAAATAAATTATGTCAATAATCTTAGGAAGTTTGGAAATAGTTTCTATTTCAGTCAAGTCTCTGATGAGATCTCAGCCCTGGTGAGCACTTTAATTTCAGCCTGAGACCCTTTAGCAGCTAACCCATTTAAGTCATACCTGGTCTCCTGACTTACAGAAACTGAGATAATAAATGTATGTTGTTTTCATCCATTAAGTATGAAGTAATTTCTTATGCAGCAATAGAAGGCTAATATGATTTTGATTTATTTTTATCCTTTGAGTCTAATTGTTAATTATCTAAACAGATACTGAGTTTTTCTCCTTTAAGCATATGTGAATTCAGGTAAAACTTTTTTCCTGTGTCTTAAAATCATTATAAGAATGAATATGTCTATGTTTTATTTGGATATGGGACGTAATTAATTTTTCTCTTTTTAATCCTTTTAACCCCTAATAAAACCCTCACTAATTGACTAGACTAAGCATAACTATATGCTTCAGTGAGCCTGCTCTACGTTAGCTAATTTTTTTTTTTACTTTATGTTTCCCTGCTGTGTTTTAAAAATGTTTTTCAACATCTAGTAAATGTGTTCATAATATTTTTTACTGTCATTTAAGGTTACACACATTTCCTCAAGTTTATTTAACTAGAGCTTTAGTATTTTATGAAACTTGGGGTTATGATTACACATTTTAAATGACTGAGAGAGAAGACATTATCAACAAATGAAGTCTTGACCTCTACCAACCTTTCTTGTCCCCCCACCGTTTCTCCAATATCTCCCCATTAGAATATGAGATTTAATATCTAAATAAAATGTGGGTAGGACATGTATTAGTTGGGGTTCTCTAGAGATAACCAATTATATGTATATAATTGTCTATATATATATTTTCATATATATGTATAAAATAAGTTGTATTTTTTGTATAAAATATTTTAAGTCATTATATCAATTTATCTTTGGTTTAGAAAAAATATAGACAAAATTATTTAGCATGGCAAATCATAGCCAAAGAATTTCAAATACTGTCATATGATTTTGTTTTTTTGTGGTTATCACACTTAAAAGTGACCTCATGATCTCTGTCTCCTAGAATTCATGCGTTTGTGTATCATCTTGTGTATAGTTCAAAGGCCTGAGAACCAAAGAGGCAATGATAGATTTAAGTCCAGGTCTAAAAACCTGACAACCAGGAGCACTGAGGGCAGGATATCGGTGTCCCAGTTCAAGCACAGAGTAAATTTAACCTTACTATAGTGAGACCCTTAACAAATTGGATTACATCCACATACATTCAAGCAAATCTTTTCTGGAAACAGCCTTACATACACACCCAGAAATAATGTTTAGTCAGCTATCTGGGTATCCCATGCCCCAATCAAATAGAGCCATAAAAGAAAAAAAATTAGTAAGTATACACATATGTATTTGCTATGCATAAATCCTATATATTTTTACAGAGTCAAGCTTCAGTCTCAGGAAAGACTGCTGAGTAAATTTAAGAAAAAATTAAATTGCCCAGTAAAATGAGAAAATACAAAACATTTTAACATTTAAAATATTTAATATTTTAATATTTTTTCTCCTGCCGTCAATCTTATTTTTAAAAATATGTCCTCTTTATATAACTTCTAGTTCTATAGTTTTAAATTATGAAGTGATCACACCAACATTTATAGCCTCCCTATAGTATGTGCAAACCTAGAATGCCAATGTATAAGGAATTTTTTTTCAACTTTTAGAGTTAGGAGGTACATGTGCAGGTTTGTTACATAGGCATATGGTGTGATGCTGAAGTTAGGAGTAGTATAAATTAATCTTTAAAACAAGTAGGGAGCATAGTACCCAGTAGGTAGTTTCTTTCCATCTTACCCCTCTCCCTCCTTCCTTCTCTTGTATTTCACAATGTCTATTATTCCCATTTTTATGACTATGTATACCTAAGGTTAAGCTCCAGCTTACAAGTAAGAATATGTAGTAATTGTTTTTTTGTTTCTAAGTTAGTTAGCTTAGGATAGTGGCCTCCAGGTGCATTCCTGTTGCTGCTAAGGACATGATTTTATTCTTTCTCATGGATGTGTAGTACTCCATAGTGTATGTGTATCATATTTTCTTTGTCCAAACATTTGTTGATTAAGTAACTGGGTTGCTTCCATGTTTTTACTACTGTGATGAGTGCTGTGATAAATATACAGGTGCATGTGCTTTTTTGGTAGAATGATTTTATATTGCTTTGGGCTTATACCCAGTTGTGGGATTGCTGAGTCAAATGGTAGTCCTAAGTTATTTGAGAAATTACCATATTGCTTTCTACAGTGGCTGAACTAATTTAAATTTCTACCAACAGTGGACAAATGTTTCCTTTTTTCCACAGCCTCACGAACAAATGTTGTTTTTTGACATTTTAGTAATAGCCATTCTGACTGGCATGATATGGTATCTCATTGTGGTTTTCATTTGAATTTCTCTGACGATTATTGATGTGGAGCACATTTTTTTTTAAGTTTGTTGGCCATTTGTATGTCTTCTTTTGGGCAGTGTCTTTTCATGTCTTTTGCTCACTTTTTTATGGTGTATTTTTTTTTGTTTGTTTGTTTGTTTGTTTTTGCTTATTGATTTAAGTTCCTTACACGTTCTGAACATTAGATCTTTGTCAGATACAGTTTGTAAATATTTTCTCCCTTTATATAGTTTTTTGCTTACTTTGTGGGTAGCTTTTTGATTGTTTGTTTTTGTTTTCCCGTGCAGAAGCTCTTTAATTAGGTCCCATTCAACAATTTTCATTTTTGCTGCAATTGATTTGAGGACTTAGCCATAAATTCTTTGCTAACACTGATATTGAGAATGATATTTCCTAGGCTTTCTCATAAAAGTTTTATAGCTTGAGGCATTACATTTATTTTTTTTTACTCCATCTTGAGTTAATTTAGGTATATGGTGATGGATAGAGGTCTAGTTTCATTCTTTTGTATATGCATAGCCCATTACCCAGAAGCATAGGGAGTCTTCTCCCTTTTGCTTATTTTTGTAGGCTTTTCTGAAGGTCAGATGGTTGCAGGTATGTTGTTTTAGCTCTGGGTTCTCTATCCTATTTCATTGGTCTGTTTGTCTGTTTTTGAACTAGTACCATGACATTTTGGTTACTGTAGCCGGGTATCAGAATTTGAAGACAGGTACTGTGATGCCTCCTGCTTTTTTTTTCTTTTCTTTTTTTTTTTTTTTTTTTTTTGTTAGTTTAGAATTGCCTTGGCTATCGGGCTATTTTTGGGTCTCATATGAATTTTTGAATAGTCTTTTTTCTAATTCCTTGAAAAATGTCATTGGTAATTTGATAGAAATAGCATTGAATCTGTAAATTGCTTTGAGCAGTATGGTCACTTTAATGACACTTATGCTTTCAATTCATGAGCATGGAATATTATTCCATTTATTTGTGTCATCTCTGATTTCTTTTGGCAGTATTTTGTAATTCTCCTTGTAGAGACCTTCTTGGTTAGCTGTATTCCTAGGTATTTTAATCCTTTTGTGGCTATTGTAGATGGGATTATGTTCTTGATTTGGCTCTCAGCTGGGATGGTATTTGTGCATATTAATGCTACTAATTTTTGTACATTACTTTTTTTTTATCCTGAAATTTTACTGAAGTCATGAACTCTAGGAGCCTTTTGTTGGAATATTTAAGGTTTTCTAGTTATAGAATCATGTCATAAATGAAGAGAGATAGAGTGACTTTTTTTTCTATTTGTGTGCCTTTTATTTCTTTATCTTGCCTGATTTCTCTGGTTGGGACTGGCAGTACTGTGTTGAATAGGAGTCGTGAGAGTGGGTATCCTTGTCTTGTTCCTGTTCTCAGGGGAATGCTTCCAGCTTTTGCCTGTTTAGTATGGCATTGGCTGTGGGTTTGCCATAGATGGCTCTTACTATTTTGAAGTATGTTCCTTTGATGTCTAGTTTCTTGAGGGTTTAGATCCTGAAGGAGTTTTGGATTTTATCAAAAGATTTTTCTGCATTTATTGAGATGATCATAATATTTTTTAAAAATTTTCTTTATGTGGTGAATCACATTGGTTTGTATATGTTGAACCAAGCTTGCATTCTAGAAATGAAGCCTATTTGAGCAAGGTGAATTAACTTTTTGATGTGCTGTTGAAATTGGTTTGCTAGTATTTTTTTTATGATTTTGGCATTTATGTTCATGACAGACATTAGTCTGTAGTTTTCTTTTTTGTTGTTGTTGTGTGTGTACAAGGTTTTGGTAACAGGGTGATGTTGGCTTCATAGAATGAATTAGGGAAATGTCATTCCTCCTCAAATTTTTGGAATAATTCTAGTAAAATTGGTACTAGCTCTTCTTTGTACATCTGGTAGAATTTGGCTGTGAATCCTCTGGTCAAAAGTTTTTTGGTTGGTAGATTTTTTATTATTGATTCCATTTCAAGTCTTGATATTGGTCTGTTCAGTGTTTAAATTTCTTCCTCAGTCATGGGAGTTGCATGCTTTCAGGAATATACCTATTTCCTCTAGATTTTCCAGTTTGTTTGTGTAGAGGTATTCATAAAAGTCTCTGAGTATCTTTTTTATTTTTGTGGGATCAATTGTACTGTCACCTTTGTTGTTTTGATGTTGCTTATTTGGATATGGTCTCTTTGTTCATCTAGCTAGCAGTCTATACATCTTGTTTATGTTTTCAAATATCAACTTTTGGTTTTGTTGATTATTTTCTCTGTATTTTTCATTCTCAACTTGTTTCATTTTACAATAATTTTAGTTATTTCTTTTCTTCTGCTAGGTTTGGGTTTGTTTTGTTTTTGTTTTTCTAGTTCCTCTGGTGTAACATTTGATTGTTAATTTGAGATCTTTCTAACTTTTTGAAGTTGGTAGTTAGCATTTTAAACTTCCCTCTTAATTCTGTTTTTTTTTTTTTTTTTTTTTTTTTTTTTTTTTTTTTTTTTTTTTTTTGCTACATCCTGGAGATTTTGATATGCTGTTTCTCTGTTTTCATTTATTTCAAAGAATTTTTAAATCTTTGCTTTGATTTTGCTATTTAAAAGACATTCAGTAGCAAATTTTTAGTTTCCATGTCACTGTGTACTTTTGAGAGATCTTCTTGGTATTGATTTCTATTCTTGGCTGTGGTCAAGAGTATTGTTGGTAGGATTTCATTCCCATATTTTTTTTTTTTTTTTGTATTCACTGACATTTCCCCAAGGAAATGTATGGCTCATCTACTGGTTAGGAATTCTTTTAGTGCTTGCTTAGAAAAGCTGTTATTACTCCTTTGCTTCTGAAGCTTAGTTTAGTGGGATATGAAATTCTTGGTTGAGATTTCTTTCCTTTAAGAATGTTTAATATAGGTCCATGACCTCTTTTGGCTTATAAGGTTTCTGCTCAGAAGTCTGTTTTTAGCCTGATGGGGTTACCATTGTATATGTTCTGCTCTTTTTCTCTAACAACGATTAAGATTTTTTTTCTTTGGCATTGATCTTGAATAGGCTGGTGACTATATGCCTGTTGATTTTCATTTTGTATAGTATCTCACAGGTGTCCTCTGGATTTCTTGTCTCTGGATGTCTATTTTTAGCAAGATTAGGGAAGATTTCCTAAATTAGTTCCTGAAATATATTTTCCAGGTTGTTTACACTTCTATTTCTTTCAGATATGCCAATAATTCGTAGGTTTGGCAGCTTTACATACTTTCATATTTCTCAAAGACATTTTTATTTTTTAAAATTCTTTTTTCTTAAGTTTTTGTCTGAGTGTGTTAGTTCAAAAGACCAATCTTCAAGTTCTGAGTGTCTTTCTTCTGCTCAGTCCATTCTGTGGATGAAGCCTCTAATTTTTTGTTTGTTTTTCAGTTGGCATCTTACTCTGTTGCTCAGGCTGGAGTGCAGGGGCAGGATCTTGGCTCCCTGCAATCTCCACCTCCCAAGTTCAAGAGTTATTCCTGCCTCAGCCTCCTGAGTAGCTGGGATTACAGGCATGAACTACCATACCCAGCTAATTTTTTTTTTTAAATATATTTTTAGTGGAGATGGGGTTTCACCATGTTGTCCAGGATGGTCTTGAAGTCCTGACCTCAGGTGATCCACCCTCTTCGGCCTCCCAAAGTGCTGAAACTACACGAGCAAGCCACATTGCCCAGCCTAAAATGTGTTTTGAAATTCCTTAAGTGAGTTTTTTAAGCCCAGAAATTCTCATTGATTTCTTTTAAAGATGTTTATCACTTTCTTCATTTCCCGGATTGCTTTAGGAGTGTCTTTGTGTTGATTTTCAACCTTGTCTTAGATCTCATTGAGCTTCCCTGCAATCCATAGTTTGAATTATTTACCTGTCATTTCTGAGTTTCCATTTCAGTTAAGGTGTATTGCTGGAAAGCTAGTACAATCCTTTGTTGGTGTCGCTGCATTCAGATTTTTTGTGTGGTCAAAATTCTTGCACTGTTTTTTTCTCATCTGGAGATCCTGGTACTTCTAATTTTTGTAATTATTTTTGTGTGTGTAGGATTTTTTCTTTTTCTTCCTTTCCCTATTATGGTATCATTATTATTTTCTTATTTCTCTTTCCTTTCCTCTTCATTTCTAGGAGTTATATAGCATGCTGGTAGAGTCTTTTGTCTTTGTTTCTGTAGTGCTATGCTTATCTTTCAGCAGGTTTTATATTAGGCTGTGGAGTCTGACATGCAAGTCCTTAGATGGTGCTTACTGGTAAGAACAGGCTGTGACTGACATGGCTGGGTATATACTTGATTCTTGTTTACAGGCAGCTCTCTGTTGCCTCAGGCATTGCGATGATTTATGGAGTATGCAGTAGTTTGAGCTCCCTGTTCTGCCCTCAGAGCAGGAGCTGAAGGGTGAGACCAGAACAGACAAGTTGACCTATGGGTTCCCCCATGCCAGGCAGAGGCACCACCACCGAGGAAGAATCCAGTGAGTAGCCACCAAGTACCTAAAGGTGTGCCTCGGTGTGGAAGTAGGAAACTACCTCAACTCCAAGTTGTCTGCACAGGGATAAGGGGTGGCTTAGACTTCTAATCTAGCAAAGTGGGTGCTCTGGATGTCTGGAGATCTGCCTGGATTTGTAGCAGAGTGAGTCTTGCTATAGCAATATTTCTGCACAGGAGGGTTTGGGCAACTCAGACTGCTTATTCAGGTAATCTCGTGCTCCAAATATCTGTAAATCTGCCTTGGTTTGGAGTGGAGACAGCCTCCCTGCACTACAATATTTTTCGGAAAAGTGGGGCAGCTCAGGCTGCTGAACCAGGCAAATAGGTACTTAACAAGTCTGGAGATGATCCTGGGCATGGAGCAGTGAGGGTCTCTTTGCATCAGGAAGTCTGCACAGGAAGGTTGGGGAAGATCAGAATGCTGATTATGAAGAGCAGTGATCTCAATGACTGGAGATCTGCCTGTGCATGGAGCAGAGAGGATCCCCCAGCACCAAGATCTCTGCATAGGAGGAGTGGAGCAACTCAGGCTGCTGGAATAAACAAGCAGGTGCTCTGAATGCCTGGAAAACTGCTTGGTTGTATAGCAGAGAGGATCCCCCTGTGGCAGGATCTCTGCACAAGAAGGATGGGACAGCTCAGCATGCTGATTCAGTCAAGGTAGGAGGATCTACCTGGGAATGGAATAGAGAGGGCCCCTCTGCACCACAATTTTTTTCCAGGAATGGTAGGGTGGCTCAATCTGCTGAACCAGGGTAACATGAATTATGAATGCCTGGCTATCTGCCTGGGCATGGATCATAGAGCCCCACTGCACAATCTATGTCCAGGAAGGGTTGGATAGCTCAGGCTGCTGGTCCAGGCAAGCAGATGGTTCAAATTCCTGGATTTCTGCTGGGGGTAAAGCAGAGGAGACCATGATTTCCAAGGAGCAGCATGGGATACTTAGCAAAGTCACACACAGATGAGTTCCGGGTTACAAAACTGGCCCTCTGTGCAAACTTAACCCAGGAGAAACAGCAGCTGTAGGAGCTCTCTTCATTCCCTAGGCCCCCTACGGGGAGGGCACAATTTTAGCCCTGCTCCTGAGGCACCTTCCAGAGTTCTGGCTGTAGAAGTCCCTACCCCACTCCAGAGCATATACGATACTCTACTCTCTAGCCTGACACTAAAATGTCTATGCAACCACACTGCCAGATAACCAAGGAATGGATAATGAAATAATGAAAGCATCATTATCTGCAAGTAATGTGATTTTATAGGTAAAAATTTCAAGACTCTACAGCAAAATTATTGAAATTGTTAAGTTAATGTATCAAGCTGCTGGGCTCAATTATGTTTTACAATATATTATATGTTTATATACCAGCAATAAATTTGGAATGTGAGAAAATAAGAAATTTGGTTTTGCCAAAAAATTAAAATATATAAATTACCTAAGAGTAAATCTAATTAAACATGTACAAGATCTCTAAACTGAAACTACAAAATATATTGAAGAGTAAAGTAGAAAAGTATCTTCATTATTTTCGGTTAAAATTTTTTCCTGGATGGGACAGAAAACTATTAATCATGAAGGAAAAAAATACAAATTAAACTATGTGAAAATGAGAAACTTATACTTACTAAAAAATGTCACTTAATGAGCAAAAATGCAGGCCAGAGAATAAATGGAATTATTTGCAGTACATTTATCCAATGAAGAAAATTTTATATCCAGTGAAGAAAATGCAAATTACCCCTACAAGTGATTGAAAAGAAAGTAAAAGACCACCTGATAGAAAATGATTTTAAAAGTCTATGCATGAAGCACTGCTCCTGCATATCAAAGTATAATGCTTGTCTCAAGAATAAACCCCACTGAGACTGCTTGTATTATGAGCCGAACTAGCTGTTTTTCTTTATGGAACACCATTTTCACTTGAAAAGTAACAAACAAATTATAATTATTACAATTTAGATATTTATCATAAACTCTTGTTAATCATAAAATTTGAATTTTCAGGGAAAAATTAGAATTTTAGAAAATTTGCATTATCCACTGTAAGCTTGAAAGCTTACAGTGTAAAACATTTAGCTTTCTGATTAGATCATTACTAATGTTAATAAATGTGGGGGTTATATTGTATGATACATATGTCAAATTTTCTAAGAACTGCATAACTCAGTAAACCAATATTTTGCAAATGACCAATGCATGAAGTAACAAAATCTAGCAATGGTTAAATTCCATTAAAATGAAAGAGAGATCAAGAGATTTTAAGATAATGGAAGACAAAAACTGCAGTGATATTTAGATTCCACATTGCAACTAAGCTTAAAAAACTACTATTTGTTGAGTTTTGGCATATTATCAGAAAAGAATAATAATTATTATCGGTAAAATCTGAAAAGATTTCTCCACTTTCTAACCATATAACCACATGAGGAGAGATTCTTATTATATACTTCAACCAAAACAGTATGTTGCAGAAGAAGATATGAGAAACCATCTGTCCCCTCTTAAGCCAGAAATTAAAGAAATTTGAAGTATATATATATATATAACTTATATATAATGTTATATATATATATATAAAACATTACCACCTCTTCCTAGTTTCTTTCTGCTTTAGGAGATATATTTTTAAAATAAAAAGACTGTGACTATTTAATGGTGCTATTATTTTAAAAGCTTTAATAAACATTTTTAAATCTGTTAGTTTTAATTTCTAAAGCAGCAAATATTAACAGATATAACCCACATAAACAAAAGCTCATTGGAGTCCACACTGACTTTCAAATTTATAAAAGGATATGGAGACCAAAGGTTTTGAAAATCATCATTGTTGAGCTGTGAAATGAAGAGAGAATCTGAGAGGCATGTGGTTTGAGACTGCAGAAGTCAATAGAGAAAAATCCTGAGTTCTGAGATTGGTAGAGTACCAGGGTGCTGATGGGCCTTTAGATCTGGTTTGTTATTTGAATGACATTACAGATTTCAATGACTCTTTACTGTTCACTACTGAGATGCTTTCCTAAGTTTCACCAGTGGTGATAAATGAAAAAGTACTGATTATTCACTTAAAGCAACCAACAGCTGCCAGAGACATTGAATCATATTACTTTTCTGCCTGAATATCTTCAGTGGCTCCGTGGTTACTGTTTTATGTTGGAACTCCTTGGCATTATACAACAGGTCCACGATCTGGTCTCTTAATATCTGTTCAGTTTTATCTTTTTCCACTGCCCCTTCACATATTATTTCCTAGTCATCTATTTCTGTTACTCACATATTTTTCACTTTATCACATACCTTTTCATAGGGAGAGAACTTTGTTTCTGACTGGAATTTTTTTCACTGTCAACTCACCCTTTGTTTAAAGAAAAAAAAAAATCTCCTGTTCTTCATCCATATTCACCTAAGGTATCTCTTCTTTATGAAGCTTCCTGATTTGGAGTTTGACTATCCTTTCTGTGTTATCTTTGCATATCATATATTCCTCCAAAATAGCACTTACCTCAATATATCCATTCATCTTTATCCTGAACTATGAAATCTTGCACACACAAGTAGTAATTTTTATGTTAGTATCTCTAGCATCTAGTATCTTTCCTGGCACATGTAAGGAATAAACATAAATGAATGAACCAATTGTGGTAGATAAAAGAAGGAATATAGTAACATTAGGCTTTGGAATTCATTACTGCCCAGAAGAGTCTACAAAGGAAAGCATTAGGAGGAGTTGGAATAGGAATTATAAATTGAATTTAATCACTTTTCCATACTTATTCAACAACATCTAGTGGAATCAAGAACAATAAAATAATTTAATAGAGTTCCTGCTGTCAAGTAAATATTACAGACCAAATTAAAGAAAAAAGGCAAAATTGGTATGCTTTGAACAAAACTGTTCTTTCTAAATTACAGTCAGACAAACCTATAAAAAGCAATAAATACGTCATCAAAGTCTCCTCTTTACAAGTTTATTTGGAATCCTTTTTTCTTTTCTGGAGAATTTTAGCTGTAAGTATTGATGTTCCTTTATCTAATCTTTTTTTTCCTATTTTTGGCCTTTATAAAGCCACTTTTCTTTCATTCTTGTTTGAGCCTCTATTTTTCTTTGCCACCTCCTCTGCTCTTTTCTGTTTAACACCCTTGGAAATCTCAAGACCTCACTGTTTGAGATGTGATTGATGTGGAATGAGTCATTATCATCTCTCACTTAGACCATTGCAATAACCTTCTAAATAATTTCCATTTCTTTCTCTCCCTTTGGAGAGGTAAGATTATTATTATTTCCTATCGTTATTCAAAATATTTGTATGTCTTTGTTAGGGTTTCCCTCCTCCCTGTGGGAGAATTATGCTCTTGTCTTTTGATGTCAGAATTGACCCCATGATTTGCTCTGGTCAGTGAAATGTGATTAGAAGTAACTCAGGGCACTTTTGAGCAGAAGGTTTAAGAGCCAGCACCTGGTTCATTCTGTCTTTTTTCCTTTGCTATGAGACTGGCAAGGTTCCAGATACCAACTGTTCTAGCAGCCTGGGTCCTGGAGAAAAAGCAACATGGGGCAGAGCCACAGATAAGCTTATGTAATGGAAGTGAGGTAACTGTTTTTTTTTTTTTTCTTTGCTTTTTAAGTCTCTGAAATTTGTGTTGTGTGCTACCACAGTATAATTTAATCTACCCTCCCCATCCCCCAGTATTTTCTCAACACAGTAGCCAGAGTAAGCCTTTTAACATCATAAGCCAGATTATGCAATTTATCTTATTTGGACTTTGAATGCTCCCCTATTCCAAAAGAGTAAAACAGTCTTTCAGTAGCTGAGGAGACCCTGCCTATCTGCCGTCTCACTCCCTCCTCAGCTGTTCCAACTCAATTACCTCCGTTACTGAGCATCAAGCACTTAGGCCTTCTTGTTCTTTCTTAAGTGAACTCCTACATTAGGAACTTTGCATTTACTGTTTCCTCTTTCCTCTCGTGAACACCCTGACCTGCTTCAAGTCTTCACCCAGATGTTGCTTTCTTAATGACTCCTACCTTGACCACCCTATTTAAAATTGCAACCTATTAACCAACTTCTCTCACACTGCCTGCACATTTCATCTCTCCTTTGGCCTAATCCACATTTTTCTTCATTCCTTCTCTCAACTTTGAACAGGCTATGCAGTCTATGTAACTATTTACATTTAGTTTTTAAGGTTTTATTGTCTGTGAACACTCAACAGAGAGCTTTGTGAAGTCAGGGATTTTTCTGTTCAAACAATAGTGAACTAGTATAGTGGCTGATATGTATTAGGCATTATTTAGTGATAAGCATTGGAACAAAAACATTTCTGTTTGCTGTTCACAAGACTACCAGGGGCCGGGTGCGGTGGCTCAAGCCTGTAATCCCAGCACTTTGGGAGGCCGAGGCGGGTGGATCACGAGGTCAAGAGATCGAGACCATCCTGGCCAACATGGTGAAACCCCGTCTCTACTAAAAATACAAAAAAATTAGCTGGGCGTGGTGGTGCGTGCCTGTAATCCCAGCTACTCAGGAGGCTGAGGCAGGAGAATTGCCTGAACCGAGGAGGTGGAGGTTGCGGTGAGCCAAGATCACGCCATTGCACTCCAGCCTGGGTGACATGAGTGAAACTCCGTCTCAAAAAAAAAAAAGACTACCAGGATAAGTACATAGTAGAAAAGAGAGTTTTACTGGCAATATCAGTTTAGATAATCTCTGGCTTACACTGAAACTGTTCTCTCTTAAGAATATAGAGAAGGTTACAGGTTTTATAAAAAGGAGAAATATTATGTATTGCTCTTTGAAAAATTTCATTGGCACTAGTAATGTTTTGAGGAGTTGGCAAACTCTGAAGGTAAGTGACAGCCACATCCCTGGGCAAAACTAGTCTGAGAATTGCAGCAGATTGTTTCAGTGGCTATTAGATAAAACAGTTTTTAGGTTACCCTAGGCAGTTTCAGCTTCCAGGCCTGCAGAAAATTACATCTGTGGAGCAGTGTTAAGCGCCCTGAGTGCTTCCCCCACCCTCACTGGCTTCTTGACTGTTTAGGTTGCATGTGACAACAATGACCCAATTCATATGATCAACTTTCACATACCCATCACATTTTTCCTAAATACCTCAGCTTACCTCTGAAGTCCTGGTCTATAAATCTTCATGAAAATAAATGTGCTATAGAAGAGACTGGACCTAAAGCCAGAATACATGGTTCATATGTGGTTTTCTGTGGTCTGAGGGCCACAGCCTCCAACGAGAGCCCTAGAAACAACAGGAGTAAGTAAAGTTTGTATTTGGCTTTTCAGCTCTTTTTCTGGTTTTTGTTTTTGTTTTGTTGTTTGAATAAAAGAGGTAGAATTATAATTTTTCAGGTGAACAAACATAGATATCATTTTTGATTTCTCTTATTTTACACATGACAAAATAAAGAAAATAAAAATATTAAGTAACTTTCCTATTGTCCTTCTTCCCTTCACTGTAACCCAAGAGTAAACAAAATGAGTCAGGGTGAAGAGATAGAATACCCAAGTGGGGAAACTGATGAACCCAATCATGGCCTCTCTTGTACTAAAGATTCTGATCTTAAGGCATAGAGTGCAAGAAAGCCTAGATGAAAAACTGAAGCCTTGATATTCAATTGTACTGGTTTTTACTCAAGAAAAAAATAGTGTGATGGAGCTAGTTTGAAGGATGGTAATGAAAAAGAATCAAGCTGTGCTTAATCCTATTTAATCCAACTCAGTCATAATATGGTCATGCTATTATTGTTTAAAGGTTGTATGTGCCTAATTCTGTTTAATGATGACTTCCTAACCGGTCTTTGCAAGCTCAAAGATCAATGCACCTTGATTTTATAGACCTATTTCAATACTAAATACATCCTTCTTTAATGACTATCTTGTATAATTATAGGGCTATATTTTCTTAATTTTGATGTTTAATAATCTTATGTGAGGCATTAGAAAGTATCTTTTAAATTACTTTATCATAAATTTTGTTTTATTTGTTACCTTTGGACAGTTAACTCTCAATCTCTCAATCAGGTTATTTAAAATCCTAGGGCAGGTCAAATGTTAGACTTTCCCCTCGTTAAAAGAAAATTTTAGATTAATTAACTTTAACATTGTTTAAATAAGCAAAGAATGATTAGCAAATCAGGCAGCCCTTAGAACCAGAACAGATAGGGTCAGAGCAATTCTGGGTCAGCCACATGATTGGACAACATTTATGCAGAGAAAAAGGAATATGACTTACAAAAAAATGGAAGTGAGATACAGAAACAGCTGGATTGGCTTAGAGTTTAGTGTTTGCCTTATTTGAATATGGTTTGAACAGCTGTATGCTTGTGGCTGTCCCAAACTTGGCCACTGTGATTACACATCCAGTTAGGTTATCGTTCACTATGTATGGAAAAACCTTTAGGCTCAACTTAAAATATGTAAGGAAGCAACCTTAGGCTAAACTTAACACTTTAAGCAGATGTATTTTACAGTATCAATTGCCGCAATAGCATCCAATGCTTTTAAGAGACTATTTTTAAAGATTAAGAAAGTGTCTCTGAAAAAACAAACTTACTTTTAGAGATACAAGCGTGCAATTATGAAAGCATCTGGTTTAATGTGTGATGTGGTTTGGCTGTGTCCCCACACAAAATCTCATCTTGAATCGTAGTAATATCCATGCATCAAGGGCAGGACGAGTGGAGATAACTGAATCCCTCATATTGTTCTCATGATAGTGAGTGAGTTCTTACAAGATCTGATGGTTTTATAAGGGGCTTTCCCCTTCACTCAGCTCTCATTTTCTCTCCTGCCACCCTATACATAGGTGCCTTCTGCCATGATTATAAGTTTTTTGAGGCCTCCCCAGATATGCCTAACTGTGAGTCAATTAAACCTTTTCTTTTATAAACTACCCAGTCTCTGGTACAACTTTATTAGCAGTGTGAGAACAGACAAATACAATGTGGATGAAATATGTTAGCCAGTTCCACCTCAATATTTCTAGGCCCTGGAGAAACCAGTCATAGATGATATAAAAATTCAGAAAGTTAATGTTTCTGTTCAAAAGAAACCAATAACTTAGCTCTCCAAGCTATTCTTTAATACAGAATCAGGGAAACTTCACATTTAAGCTGTTTTTGTTTGTTTAAAAAAATAGAAGTGTTCTTAATATGGTTAGTGATAACCTTTTAAATTTGCAAAGTATTTTGTAAAGCAAGGAACAATTTTACATCCATTACGGGGATTTGTTTCATAACAACCAGATTGAGAATGGTTGTTTTGAAATTTACCTGAGGACTAACAGGAACACAGGTCTTCTGCTCTCTGGTACACTTTACTATTTTGATATCACTGAAAAGTTAAACGGCTATCCCAAGTCCAGCATATGGATAAACACCACAAAATTCTGTTCTCTCAACCATGAAATATGAGTGCATCTAAAAAGATTAAAGTATACTTTATTTTGCTTTGGAAATTACACCATCTAATATCAGCCTGAAGGATAAAACTCAATTCAAATATTTCAATTACCTTAGGCCCTTAGTTGACATCAGTTGAACTGTATTTGCTTTCCAAAATACCTTCAATACAAAGTCATCTGTTTAGGTTTTTCCTTCCAAAAACTTATAATTCAGATGAAATTTGTCTTTGATTTACTTTTTTTTTACTCTAGCTTAATGCTTTTTGAATATTGCTATTTAATTCATTGGTTGTTTTTCCATAAAAAATTACTCTCAAGCAGAATTTTACAAAAGTATTAAAAATATGTAAAACTATAATGAGACTGAATATGTTAGCTCTCTCAGTGATGTTTGCAATGACTCAATATCAGATATCTGCAAATAATTTTAAAATTTTTTAGGTAATATTAGAGAGTGTGTGTGTGTGTGTGTGTGTGTGTGTGTGTGTGTGTGTCTGTGTGTTTTAATTTCTACCATTGATACTACAGAGTGATTGCTTTTTCTGCTCAATATGCTTAGCCTATGGACACTGTGAATTTACTTTGCCCCCAGTAGTTTGTTGGGGGAATCTGGGAGTTCAGAAGTGATAAAATTTCTATAAAGAAATACCTGAGATTGGGTATTGTATAAGAAAAAAGGTTTAATTGGCTCACAGTTCTGCAGGCTGTACAGGAAGCATGGCAGCATCTGCTTCTGGGGAGGCCTCAGGAAGCTTTTACTCATGGTGGAGGGCAAAGTGGGCACAGGCCTTTGACATGGCAGAAGCAGGACTGAGAGACTGGGGGAGGTGCCACACTCTTTCAAACAACCAGATCTCATGAAAACTCACTCACTATCACAATATTAGCACCAAGAAGGTGGTTTTAAACCATTTATGAAGGACCACTTCCATGATTCAGTCACCTCCCACCAGGCCCCACCCCCAACACTGGGGATTACAGTTTGACATGAGATGTGGGTGGAGACACAAATCTAAACCATGTCAGTGTGATACATCACATTTACAGAATCACAGTACCAAAGGACTTCAAACTATACTACAAGACTATACTAACCAAAGAAGCATGGTACTGACATAAAAGTAGATACATAAACAATGGAACAGAATAGATAACCCAGAAAAAAATGTATGCATTTACAGCCAATTCATTTTTGACACAGGTGCCGACAACATACATGGTGAAAAGGCAGTCTCTTTAACCAATGGTGCTGGGAAAACTGCAGAAGACATCTATCATCTTTGGCCTGCTCAACTTTCTTTTTTACTTCTAGCAAAATCATTCCTGCTTTTTCCATTTATGTTCTATGTGTTTGGAATAAGGTGGACTGGAACCTTGCTCTGTGAGTGGCCTTTTGACTGGGCTTAAGCAACCAAATTCCAAGGATTAATTTAGGGGTGAATAGGTGATCCAATTGGACTTCTTTTTTTTTTCCCCATTTATTTATTTTATTGCATTTTAGGTTTTGGGGTACATGTGAAGAACATGCCAAATTGTTGCATAGGAACACACATGGCAGTGTGGTTTGCTGCCTTCCTCCCCATCACCTACATCTGGCATTTCTCCCCTTGCCATCTCTCCCCAGCTTCCCACCCCCCACCCTCCCTCCCCTATTTCCCCCCAACTGACCCCAGTGTGTAGTGCTCCCCTCCCTGTGTCCATGTGTTCTCATTGTTCAACACCCGCCTATGAGGGAGAACATTCGGTGTTTGATCTTCTGCTCTCCTGTCAGTTTGCTGAGAATGATGGTTTCCAGGTTCATCCATGTCCCTACAAAGGACCCTAACTCAGCTTTTTTGATGGCTGCATAATATTCCATGGTGTATATGTGCCACATTTTCCCTATCCAGTCTATCGTCGATGGGCATTTGGGTTGGTTCCAGGTCTTTGCTATTGTAAACAGTGCTGCAATGAACATTCGTGTGCACGTGTCCTTATAGTAGAATGATTTGTAATCCTTTGGATATATACCCAGCAATGGGATTGCTGGGTCAAATGAAATTTCTATTTCTATGCCCTTGAGGAATCTCCACACTGTCTTCCACAATGGTTGAACTAATTTACACTCCCACCAACAGTGTAAAAGTGTTCCTATTTCTCCACATCCTCTCCAGCATCTGTTGTCTCCAGATTTTTTAATGATCGCCATTCTAACTGGCGTGAGATGGTATCTCAATGTAGTTTTGATTTGCATTTCTCTGATGACCAGTGATGATGAGCATTTTTTCATATGTTTGTTGGCCTCACGTATGTCTTCTTTTGTAAAGTGTCTGTTCATATCCTTTGCCCACTTTTGAATGGGCTTGTTAGTTTTTTTCTTGTAAATCTGTTTTAGTTCTTTGTAAATTCTGGATATCAGCCCTTTGTCAGATGGGTAAACTGCAAAAATTTTTTCCCAATCTGTTGGTTGCCGATTCACTCTAATGACTATTTCTTTTGCTGTGCAGAAGCTGTGGAGTTTGATTAGGTCCCATTTGTCTATTTTGGCTTTTCTTGTCAATGCTTTTGGTGTTTTGGTCATGAAGTCCTTGCCTACACCTACGTCCTGAATGGTTTTGCCTAGATTTTCTTCTAGGGTTTTTATGGTGTTAGGTCTTATGTTTAAGTCTTTAATCCATCTGGAGTTAATTTTAGTGTAAGGTGTCAGGAAGGGGTCCAGTTTCTGCTTTCTGCACATGGCTAGCCAGCTTTCCCAACACCATTTATTGAACAGGGAATCCTTTCCCCATTGCTTGTTTTTGACTGGTTTGTCAAAGATCAGATGGTTGTAGATATATTGTGTTGCCTCCGAGACCTCTGTTCTGTTCCATTGGTCTATATCTCTGTTTTGGTACCAGCACCATGCTGTTTTGATTACTGTAGCCTTGTAGTATAGTTTGAAGTCTGGCAGTGTGATGCCCCCCGCTTTGTTCTTTTTGCTTAGAATTGACTTGGGTATGCGGGCTCTCTTTTGGTTCCATATGAAGGTTAAGGTGGTTTTTTCCAGTTCTGCGAAGAAGGTCATTGGTAGCTTGATGGGGATAGCATTGAATCTGTAAATTACTTTGGGCAGTATGGCCATTTTCACGATATTGATTCTTCCAATCGGACTTCTGAGGGCTAGATTCTAGGATTTTTCTTGGAATTATAGAACAACATATCCTTCTGCCTGCCCCACTGGAGTTGCCCTCAAGATGACTTATAAGCTGTATAGTGTAGGCAGCTATCTTTCTACCTTGTGGAGGGAGCTAAGAATTTAACCAAGCCACAGCAATGTAGAAAATGTAATCGCACAAGCAAGAGAGTGTTCTGGCATTGTTTTATTTTATGCAGCTGATCAGTCCTGAAAATACTCCTAGACTTTCAAGTTATATGAGTCAAGAAATTCATCGTTTTAATCAGTTTTATTTTTTCTGTTATTTGCTACCAAATTAATTCCTGAATAGTTAATGTTAGTATCTACCTTTTATCTAGTTAATGTCGGTATCTAGACGAATTTTGTGTTGCAGATGCCTAAAATAAATATGAAGGCACACACAACTGGGAAGAAAAAGAATTCCCCACAAATTCATAATTTTATTTTCAGTGCTTTTTAATAATTCATTTATACCTTTCTCTATGCTTAGTGAAATTTATTTGTTGAATATTCTCATGTGAATAGAAAGTTAATTATTGCCACTAATTAGACATAGAAAATGATTTAAATACAAACCACTGTCCCCAAAAGTTGTATTTAGAATAATTTTTAAAAGGAACATCCTAGGTTGATATAAAAGTAATTGCAGTTTTTGCCATTTTAATTGCAAAAACAGCAATATATACCCTGTGATCAAAAGATATGGATGGTGACAAAAGCATTTTCTTCTCAAAGAGGTATTGATACTTATGTGCAGATTTGGGCCATCAGAGGGCCTGAGTTTTAACCTGCTTCATGACTTTGGGGAAAACCACTCAGCTTTGTGAACCACAGTATCATTTACAAAATAAGGGGCCTAAATTAAACCCCTTCTAAAAATGCCTGTCTCTTTAAGATGCTATATGTTCTGCCATATTCCTCAAATTAGTTTCACTTTATTAATTTTTATTGTTTTTAGAGAGAGAGAGAGAGAGAGACTATCTCTGTTGCCCAAGCTGGAGTGTGGTGTTGTGATCATGCTCACGGTAGCCTTGAATTTCTGGGCTAAAGCAATTCACCTGCATCAGTCTCCCAAGTAACTAGGACTATAGGCATGTTATCACGCCTGGCTAATTTTTATGATTTTTATTTTGGTAGATATAGGGTCTTGCTATATTGCCCAGGCTTGCCTCAAACTCTGACCTCAAGTGATTTTCCTGCTTCTGTACCCCAGTTCATTGGAATTACAAGCATGAGGTACTGCCCCCAGCCTAGTTTCACTTTAAATGTTTTCCTAAATGAATGGAATATTACCTTTATATATTTGTATATGTCTGTGGTGTCTATAGAGCCAAATATGTTCTTGATTTTATTTTTGCAGAAGTAATTCCATTCCTAAAGCATGTGGAATCATGTAAGGAAATCAAAGTATGAGAAAGTGGCTAATTTATGTAATCTCATCTTTGTCTCCTAAGTAGAAGAGAATGAAGATAATGCTGACCAATTCACTATGCATAATCCATCTTGAAATTCTGTGGCTCATGCCGACACACTCATAGTATTTATCTGAGGGAAGGAGAAAACAATTATTATGCAATGTGTTGATGCCCCAATAATTATATTCTCAAGCATTTCAAGTGTTTAATTATAAGCTAAACACTGAAACCATGCTACAGAGAGGTGACTTACTCTGGGACCAATACAAATTTATATTGTTATTGAACAAACTGGAGAAGTTTGAAAAGTGGATTACCAAGGGATTTCTTAAGAACTAATTTTCTGTACTGGATTAGTGAAGTTTCTTATGGCTTATTAATTTGTATCCCCTTTAGAAATCTTTTTATTTATCTAATTACTTACCTTGCTTGAAAAATCCTCATGAATCTTTGAGCTAAAAGAAAAATAAGAGGATTTTTCAAGTTTTTTTGTTGTCTAATTCAATAAAAATTGAAGATAAGAAAATCTATTAGCATAGTTTTAAATGTGTTTTTATTCTTGTACAAACTCAATGAGTATTAAAATATACACAAATTATTAAAAGATTTAGATAAATATAGGAGCAAATTAATCTTTAAAAACATGAAGCCTGATGAAGTAAACATTACTAATTTATATTTATTTGTTTCAAAAGGAGTTGAAGCTGCTTACCATTTGTGTAAGGAAAATGGCTTAAGCAAATAGCTGAGAAATTAAGTAAAGGAAAAATAAGAGTAGGAAGATAACGAAAGCAGGGATTCATAGAACACAGGCAGACATGCACACAGAGGCCCTGCTAGTTACTAGAAATAGGCCATATTCAGCTCTAATTCACTCAAAGCCAAATAAAAGTGAGGCTTATGGTGCAATAGAAGATTCATCATGTTAGTAAGAGAAATATAAACCAGCTGTTACTGAGAAGATGGGTGTTCCTGGAGCTGAGCCTTGAATAATATTTCTCCTATGAAATCTTATGGACAATACATGATATTAAAAGACACTTTGATATTAGAGACAACATTCTTCAATTAAAACATCATAATAAAGCAATAATGCAGTTGTTAAAACTTCTAAAAGTAATATTTCTTTGAGTCGATTGATGGTATGAAGTGAAGTACAGTAAGAGTGATCCTGTGAAGCCAAAATAGTGCAGCTCATTTGTATTGATGTATCATCAAGCTATTAAATACCATACATTAAACCATTATTTTCATATTTTTGGAGAATGATATGTATTTCATGTTATAGACAATAAGCAGTATAACAGTCTGATTTCTTAGTTATAGTGTATACACTTTCATTTGTACCAGAGTGAGGTGGGTATTATCTGATATACAGTTAATTTCATAAAACACGAAGCATGCCAATGATGGGTTAGGTAGTTGGTTGTAAAGATGAAAACTCCTGGATGCTTGTTTCGTGAGGTCAAGTTCTATTATTGTGGAGAAAGCAGTCAGGAGCAGAAGGACTTGATTACTGATAGAGGCTGATGGGCCATTTTGTGTTCCCTACCTATCAGTAGCCCTCTTTATGAGTAGATAAACAGGTAGTCCATAAAACAATCTAGAAGATACTTTACTCCTTAGCGCTCTGTGCATAAGAGCTGCATTAACTTTATTAACTGTCACTTAAATCATACACACACACATATACATGCAACCTAATAACCATCAATCTTTTTGAAAGATTTAAATAAAATTGGAGATATAAAGGTTTTTCTAAAAATATAAATTAGTTCAAATATACCATGAGGGAGGAATATCGTATTGCTTACAAGCTTCACATAGGTAAAACGCAGAAAATATCAGAAGTGATGAAATATGATGGCTGGTCCAATGAGTTCCTCATTGGAATTGAAAGCTTTATCTGATCGCTATTTTTTTAAAGTTTTTATAATTAACATATATCAGTTTCACAATTAGGAACACTAATAATGACTTCAAACTGCTCATTCTGTAAAATTGTAATAGCATGATCAGATTTAGTGATGTCATTAATAAACTTATGGTTTCTAAAAATTTTAGCTAGAATTATACAGAATTAGAATATCTTTACCTCAGATAAAACCTGTGGTTTTTATAGTAAAGAAGTGAAAGGAAACATTTCCATTTCTCATATGAGATAAATGCACTACCGGTCTTAATACTGTTCATTAATCGTTTTCTGAGTCTTTTATGCTATGTCAGAGAAAAGGGAATTCAAAATTGATTAGTGAGCAGTGCTAAACTTACGAGAAGTAGAACTTTTATTAGGCTCTGGAAAATGGGTAGAATTGAAAATGTTTCTTTCTCACGACCCTCTTCACCTTTAGAAATCCCATCTTTCAAACTATTTTGGTGCATTCTAGCTTCCTTGTGGTTAATTTGGGGATGTCAACTTGATTGGATAAAGGGATAGCTGGTAAAGCTCTATTCATTCTCAGTGCTTCAGTAGGCACTCAGCTTGTCCTGCTGCTGAAAGAGTAACCAGGTGGCTTTGATTTTGACTAAAGATTGGGCTGCCTCAGGTGTCTGAGGATCCTTCCAGATATTGGCATGTGACTGGGTAGATTGAGGGAAAAGATATACCCTCCATGTGGGTTGGCAATAGCCAGTTGGCTTGGGTCCCAGACAAAATCAAAAGGCAGAGGAGGAAGAATTTTATTTTTTTCTCTCCCAAAGACCAGAAGTTCTTCTTCTGCCCTTGGACATCAGAACTCCAGACTTTCCGGCCTTTGGACTTGGAACTTGGCATCAGCAGTCTCTGCAGTCTTGGGACTTTGGCTTCAGACTGAGAATTATATCATCAGCTTCCTTGGTTCTGAGGCTTTGGGACTTGGCCTGAGCCAGCAACCAGCTTTCCTCACTCTCCAGCTTGCAAATAGCCTTCCATGGGGCATCTTAGACTCCATAATCACATTAGCCAATTCCCTTATTAAATCCCTTTTTGTCTGTATATCCTATAGATGCTGTTTCTGTGGAGAACTCTTGATAAAACTATGAAATAACCTAAGTAGAGATAATAATTTTACTCCATTAGTTCTGAGGATAGGGTTGCAAGATGGTACTCACCCCAACTATCTGTTTCTATTTTGACATCACAAGGGGGATGAAACATCATCAATCAACAAGTATTCTTAACCAAGTCATGGCAGTTCTAGAAAAGAATTTAACGTGATTATACTGATCAATAAATATGAAGTTTGCATTTTAATTTTGTGTAATTAAAGTCTAGCTAAGCTGTTAAAACAATTTATGTGAGGTTTTTTTTTGCATATTTTTTCTGAGTTTACCTAATCACAATCTTTGAAATTTGTTTTTTCTTCCTTTTTGTTGTTTTTTAAGCATGAAATGAAGCAGCAAGTGTATTTTTCTCAGAAAGCTCGTCACCTAATTGATCAATTTGTCTGTTCATAATTGGTACTTACTATTTTTGAGGGAGGGGTTGATGTAACAAAAATGTAACAAAGTCCTTCAGTGATTTTGGTTAGAAATTTGGATTGTTTGCAAGTCTTTAGGAGAAAATCATTGGATACCGGAATGTGGGATGGGAATTGAGAGGCTTCTTATCCTGCTGGACTCCTCTTGGCCCAAATCTCTTTACTTACTTAGCAAAATTTATTAGCATCCTAGGCTTCTAACTTACAAGGAATATGAGAATGCTTTATTTAAAGAAAAAGCATTTTTAAAAAATAAGAAACTCTTTGTTTGCATTTAAAATTTTCATTCTATAAATAAGCAATATTCTATAATTATATAGCTATAGTTTACAACTTATTGCTGACCCATTTGGACAGAATCTATTCATTTGCAGCTCTCAGATTCGATGCTTGAGACAGAAAAATGTGTTTTGGCAAATCGTCATTTATGCTATGTAGTATCGTATAGCTAAGGGGAAGATCTTTATACTGTTAGAGGTGTTTTTCAAAGCCTCACATCGATTCCCATTACTAGTGGCTTTTATTTCTGTCTGTGTTTAATTCATAGATAATATAAGCTTGGGGGAATTTACCTATACTTTGGGCAAGACATTGAACATCCACAGGTATGACGTAGGGATGCAAAGGAATCTCATGTAGATCTTATAGGGCAAACTAACCTCACTGGAAATCTAGATTATATGGAAACAATGGATTTGGGAAACAAGAAATCTCCAGTGCCCACCAGAATTCACATCAAAACCATTTTTGACTTGTATTAAATCATCCCATTTTTTATATCCCCTATGCTTAGCGGTTTATGAAATGGCTTTACTTTTAAACAATTGCCTTTAATACCTAAGAATTACTTCTGTGAAATTGTCTTATACTGAATTCCTTGTACTTAATTCTGAACCACCCTACTATCACCACTCTTATATTTACGTTTTTACATCTTAAGAAAGCATTTTATTTTCTGCAAGATCACAGATATTCAATAAGTTGACATGCATTGAATTCTTAGTGTTCAGGCTACTGCTGTATAGGGAATTGTAATAAAACTAGGATGCTTGGTTCTTTAAAAGTCTCATTATGTGGTAGGGATGATGGGGCCAAAACAACTGGGAAACATAAACCGTTCGTAAGGATAATGGACAGAAACATATGACACTCAGGAGGTTAGCTTCTCAGCTATCCTATTAACTAAAGATATAACATGAAACAAGTCAATAAACATTTTTTTCTGAGTTTCCTCATCTGAAAGATAAAAAATATTACTTCCATGTTCCTTTTGTCTCTGCAAATTGTATGCTTTTGTTGTAATTATTATATCTTCATGTTTTCTGACATGAACAATAATTGTAAATACCTGTGATTTCAGAATAACATTCTTTGAAGTATAGAAAGAAGAGACACTTCAGTTTTAAATATTCTAATTTTCTAAATAATATTAACCTAAAATAGAAATAATACGTGTTCATGTAGAAAACATTGCCAATATATTAACATATAAAGACAAAATTCAGATTCTCCCATAAGGCATCCAAATCTACAGAAGCACTGAAAAACTATGGGTATATCTATATAATAAATATTATTTTTAGACCTTGGTATGCTGCATTTTATGACTTTAGTTTATGTTTCAGCTATTTTGGCCAAAATTTTGTCCTTACATTTGAATCAAGGCCTTGAGAAATTTCTATGAATTTAAAAATTCAGTGACTATATTCTAGAAAGTAATAATACAAATGATGTTGTAAAAAAAAAACCAGAGTAACCAGATACCTCAAATTGGCACAATAATTATATCAGAAGAAAGCAATATAGAATGTTATTACCCATTATATTCATTTATAAATAAAACAGAATGAAAGTGATGAAGAGGAGAGGTAAGGTAATGTCCTCAAACAATAGTGCTCTCAGAATTAAATGGAGTTCTTGATGCCCTGGG
Source organism: Sapajus apella (assembly GCF_009761245.1). NCBI lineage: Eukaryota > Metazoa > Chordata > Mammalia > Primates > Cebidae > Sapajus > Sapajus apella. The sequence goes on along the minus strand of NW_022436968.1, from coordinate 11,083,423 downwards.
ATCCTAGACCTATTTTCCTGCATAATTTTAAAGAAGATGTGCTTATATAACCTAGATTATGGTAAACATTCACCAAAAGAAGTCCTTGAAAAAACTCTGACAAAATAGTAGGCTCTAGGAGAATTTTAAGGTTGTTAATAAGCAAAGTTAGCAGAATTTCTTGATCAGTTTTCAGGTATATTAGTTTTAGACCACTAAAATACTCCAAAAATATTCATCATGCTTAGACCAAAGAATACTTTTAAGTAGCTATTATTATTAATCATGAGCAAACAGTATGGAAATAAGAAACTCCAAGTGACAACATAACCTTTGCTTGTATGTTATGCATCTAAGTTCCTTGCCGTCAGTGTCAGACTCTGTTGTCATGGGAAGCACGCTAAAAGTGTACTGTTTGTTTTACTGGACTTTGAAGAAAAATTTTAAAGGAGAACATTGCTATGTTGGACAAGGACAAGGTTCCATGAAGATAGTTTTCATTAAGTCTGGATGATCTCAGAATTGCATATCAGCCCCTGGATGTGGGAAGGGAATGGAGGACAACTGTTTTTCTCTGTTTTACCTAGTAGTCTATGCTACTTGAAAGAAGAGCGCACATGTAGTAAGGGAATTCAGTGCCTCTTGCCTCAAGTGAGTAAAGGGACCTATAGGAAGGAAGAGGGATGTTGAAAGAGTCCTGAATATGAATTATATAAAAGATTTCTAGAGTTAGAAGTCATACACTCTGAAACTTCCCAGATATTATTTTTGACCACATCTAATTTACATGTCTGTAACAATATTTGTAGTTGTGTATTCTCTCATTTTTTCCCTCTCTGATAGTGCTTATCAAAGATTTAACTCTTATGTAGTTATTCTGCACCCTCTCCAAAAATGATAGCTTTTTAAAAATTTATGTTTTCTTCAATTTTATTGATTTATTCATTTATGTTTATTACTATTCTTTCACTTCCTTTGAGGTGGTTTTTCTTTTTTTTTTAGATTTTTATTTAACACCATAATTTTGTAAAATTTTCTCTAATAAATATATTGAAGACTATACAATGTATTCTGAATGCCTTAGAAAGACTTTCATAAATAGTTGATTTAGTACTAAATTATATGTCATTATATTTCTATGTCTTCATTATCATCAAATTTATTTGAGTATTTAGCTGATTTCTAAATAAAAAATTCAAGGGTCAAGGAGGTTTCCTTTTGATTTTTCTATTGTAATTTTACTGCATTGCAGTCAGTGAATGTGGTCAATATGATAGGAGCTACTTAGAATTTGTTGAGATTTATTCTGTATTCTAATGTTTGATCAATATTATTATTATGTTTTATATATATCATAAGAGAAAAAGGAAGAAAACAAAGGACATCATTTCATATGGTAAAGATCAATCTTAATTATGATATTCAAGACCTGTCACATTTTTGTACTACTATTTTGAATTTTAGTTTATGTATTTAATCAATTTGCAACCAAATATTTCTTGAGCATCTACTGTGTTCTGGGTGCTGTCTGTCATGCTTTCCTCTTTCCTTATCCCTGTCTTTCTGCTTCCTTTTTTTCATAGTGTGTTTGCTGGTCTCACATAGTAAATCCTTTTTAACATACCCACCTTCCTGGGCCTTCTGATGGCTTTCTCATTGCTCTGCCAAAGCAGATGGTGGCATTGCCACCTAATTTGCCAAGGAAAATATTTGTGTCTGAGTTTGAAACAGCCACCCTGAAAGTATGCTAGCACTGAGTGCATACAACTTTGTAAGACATTGAATCCTGAGTTACAGGGGTGAGCCCCCATATCAACAAACTCTTATTATTTAATCTGTGCCTCTGTTCTAAGCCTCAAGACCTACACCTATATGTATTACTCTAGGCCTCACTGAAATATATTGGTAAGATACTGTAGATCTTTGTCTTGGTAGATAGTATAATTTTTTCCTTCATATCAGGGCTTTGCTATGCTGAGCTATGTGAACTGAGTGAGCTGTGCTGAGCCGTGTCTCTGATTATTGATCTAGACCATAAGAGAAAGAAGGGGAGTGTATTAAGGAGGATAAGCTTCATTTTATGATGCATTTTCCTGAAGTGTGGCATTTTGTGATATCTTTGCAATAGTGGACACAGTACTATAGAAAGGTGGCTGCTTCTGCTGGCTTGGGGTTTTCACAGGAATCTGAAAATTTAAGTTTCTCAGGCATGTACACTCAAATATTACCATTCTAGATTTTGGATTCCAACTCTTTCCCAAGCAGGGCCCTGATTTTAGCATAGGAGAGTTTCCGGGGTGTGTACTTATTCTCTTTTGTAGCTTTACTACTCTAGGAATCAAGTCCTGTACCTGTTTTCAGTGAAACTGGCTTATTATTACAGGAGATAAGGGCTCTTTAAATATTAGCATTGAAGTTTTCTGCTTTTCAGCAACAAGCCTAGGTTTTTAGTTGGCTAACGTGAGCCTGTATTCTCTTATTCAAGGATTCTAAGGGAGCGACCTAAAATAGGTAACTCCACAATCCTTTTAATAACTTTTGCTTCCATATTTTTAAGCCATACGTACTTCAGTCCTCAACCACTGAAAGTCTTAGTAATTATGATGTCAACAGCACACCAGGGGTTATTAGTATACCAATTCTGATAACAACTGTCTTGGTTTGAGTTTCCCTAAAAGCAGACCCTAAGAAAAGGACTTAGGTGCTGGTACTTTATCTGGGGTGTGATCTGAGGAAGCACACAGTGTGTGGGGAGAGTCAACAGGGCAAGAGAAGAAAACCATTAAAGGATGTGTTAACAAGTAGGTTACCACTGTGTGCAACAGGGACTTAATCTTACCAGGGACCCTCTGAGGAACCTCATAAACATTCCATCAAAGGAATGGGAAGTTGGGGATGTTTATCCATCAAAATCAGTACCTCATTGTTTAAGGGTTGCCTCTGGAAACATGGAATCCTCAGATCTTTGGACCTTTCCTGGATACAAACTGAGCAGCCTCCAGTGGTGCTGGAGAAAACCTTTAGGAACAGAAGAAGAAAGCTCAGGCACTTGATATGTTAAGAAATCATCATGTTGGGAACTGTCCACTTCAGTTCCAGGCAGACTTAGACATGGATTAAAATGGCAGGAAATGAGAGCATCAACAGTGTCTGCTACAATATGTCACTGAGTTTTTAATATACTTCTAGTGTATAGCACTTAGATAATTTTTTTCACTTTTTACCTATGCCCGTATGCATTCTGAATGTTTCAGATTGATTTTTGTTCTCATTTCTCCCCAGAGTTGGAAATTATGCAATCTTTCTTTTTCTCTAAATGTTTTGAAGTTGTATTTCTCATCTAGTTTTCTAATGCTTGTACTTAAATGGTTAACTTAATTAGTCTTTATTCCTCAATAGTATTTTGAATAATGTAGTATTTATATTCACCCTCTTCCGCAAATATGAGAAAAGAGTTTTGCATGTTTGCACTCTATGTTCATGTGAAATTTTATTTACAAATTGATATTAAGAATTAGCAATCAAAATATGTCCTAACATTTTACTTATTTAATTGGTCACCTGTGCATTTGACACTTTCTTTTGCATTCATATTTTTCACTTGATGGGCTATGTATGAATTGTAAATGTTTATATACCTAAAATATCTTAATTTGCTCTATCCCTTGAATGTCTTTTTGGCTGAGTATTATGTATTATTCAAAATTGTATATGCTGTACTTATATACACCGGTCAGTGCAGTAGGTTTGTTTACACCAGCATTACCACAAACATGTGAATGATGCATTGTGTTATGAGGTTACAATGGCTGTGACTTCACTAGGTGATAGGAATTTTTTAGCTCCATTATAATCTTATGGGACCACCATATACAAGCTGTCTGTCATTGATGGAAACATCCTCATGTGGTGCATGACTACATAACTATCAATTTTTTTGTCCTGTCTCCTATAGTATTTTTTTTCCTCCATATGTGCTAGTTCTGCTTGTTGAATATGCTTGTTTCTCCTTATTGGCCCTAAATTTCTCCACATATTTGCCAATTTTTTCTTTAGAGCTCACACTTTGATATGATTTGGTACTATATCCCCACCCAAATTTCCTCTCAAATTATAATCCCCATGTGTTGAGGAAGGGACCTAGTGGAAGGCGATTGGGTCATGGGGGTGGTTTTCCTCATACTGTTTTCATGATCGTGAGGGAGTTCATGCGAGAACTGATGGTTTTCAAAGGGCAGTTTTCCCTGTATGCCATGTCCCTGTCTCCTGCTGCTGTATAAGATGTGCCTTGCTTCCCTTTCAGCTTCTGCCTTAAACATAGGTTTCCTGAGGCCTCCCAGCCTTGCAGAACTGTGAGACAATTAAACCTCTTTTGTTTATGAATTACTAGTTTCAGGTAGAATCTTTCTAGGAATGTGAGGATGAATTAATACAGAGAATTGGTACTGATATAATGGGGCAGTGCTATAAAGATAACCTGTAAATGTAGAAGCAACTTTAGAAGTGTGTAGCAGGCAGAGCTTGGGACAGTTTGGAGGGGTCAGAAGAAGACAGGAAGATGAGAGAAAGTTTGGAACTTCCTAGAGAGTGTTGCGTGATTTTGACCAAAATGCTGTTTATAGTACGGACGATGAAGTCCAGGCTGAGGTGGTCTCAAATGGAGATGAGGAACTATTTTGGGAGCTGAAACAAAGGACACCCTTGCTATGCTTTTAGCAAAAAGACTGGTGGTATTTTGGCCCTGCCTGAGAGATCTCTGGAACTTTGAATTTGAGAGAGATAATTTAGAGTATCTAGCAGAGGAAATTTGTAAGTGGTGAACTACTTAAGAAGTGACTTGACTTTCCTGAAAAAATACAGTTACATGCGTTCACAAAAAGATGATTTGAAATTACAACTTACATTTAAAAGGGAAGCAGAGCATAAAAGTTTAAAAAATTTGCAGCCTGATCATTTGGTAGAAAAGAAGACCTCATTTTATGGTGAAAAATTCAAGTGTGCTGCAGAAATTTTCATAAGCAATGAGAAGCTGAATGTTAATAGCCAAGACAATGGGGAATATGTATCCATGGCATGTCAGAGATCTTTGTAGAAGCCTTTCTAGTCATAGGCCCATAAGCCTAGAATGGAAAAATGGTTTTGTGCACTGGGACAAGGGCCCCACTCTTCTGTACAGCATCAGGATTCAATGCCCTGCATTCCAGCCACTCCAGCTCCAGCCATGGCTAAAAGGGGCCAAGGTGTAGCTCAGGCTGTAACTTCAAATAGTGCAAGCCTTAAGTCGTGGCAGTTTCCACATACTGTTATGCCTACAGGTTTTGGGAGCCTCTGACTAGATATCAGAGGATGTATGGAAATGCCTGGATGTCCAGGGAGAAGTCTGCTGCAGGGTCAGGGCCCTCATGGAGAACATCTTCTAGGGGAGTGTGGAAGGGACATGTGGGGTTGGGGTTGAATTCCCCGCACAGAACCCCAACTGGGGCACTGCCTAGTGGAGCTGTGAGAAGAGGGCCACTGTCTTCCAGATCCCAGAATGGTAGAGCCACGAACAGCTTGCACCATGCACCTGGGAAAGCAACAGGGACTCAAAGCCAATCTGTGAAAGCAGCCAAAGGGGCTGTACCCTGAAGAGCCACAGGATTGGAGCTGCCCAACGTCTTAAGTGCCCACTCCTTGCATCAACATGCCCTAGATGCGAGACACAGAGTTGAAGGAAATTTTGGAGCTTTAAGATATAATGACTGCCTGGCTGGGTTTTGGACTTGAATGGGGCCTGTAGCTCCTTTGTTTTGGCCAGTTTATCCCATTTTTAATAGGGACATTTGCCCATTGCCTGTACCCCCATTGTATCTTAGAAGTAATTAACTTGTTTGTAATTTTACAGGCTCATAGGTGGAAGTGACTTGCCTTGTCTTAAATGGGACTTTGGACTTGGACTTTTGGGTTAATGCTGAAATTAGTTAAGACTTTTAGAGGGCTGTTGGGAAGGCATGATTGGTTTTGATATTTGAAAATGAGATTTTGAAGGGGCCCAGGCAGAATGATATTATTTGACTCTATGTCTCCACCCAATTGTCATCTTAAATTGTAATCCCCATGTATTGAGGGAGAGACCTGGTGGTAAGTGATTGGTAATGAGGGATCGTGATAATGAGGGAGTTCTTATGAGATCTAATGGTTTTCAAAGTGGCAGTTTTCCCTGTGCATGTTCTCTGTTTCCTGCTGCCATGTAAGACATGCTTTGCTTCCCCTTCACCTTCTGCCATGATTGTAAGCTTCCTGAGGCCTCTCTAGCCAGGCAGAACTGTAAATTAAACCTCTTTTGTTTGTATATTAACCAGTCTCAGGTTGTATAGCAGTGTGAGAATAGACTAATACACACTTATATTTACGATTTCTTATTTGATTTTACCTTGCATCTTTGCCATTGTTGTTTGTAAGGATAAATACAGTAGACTTCAGTGGCTTATAATGCTCTATGTCTTAAATGAGAGTGAAAGGTCCATAGATGATTTGTGTAGCTATGCCTGTTACCCAAGCTGCTGTCTCCACTGCTGTTGTCTTAAGGCAATCAATTACTTAGCAAATTGGCCCAAAGGGAGAGAGAGTATATGATAAAAGACAACGACCTGTCTACTTGTCCCTGTACCTCAAGAGTCATGTAGAAGATACTCCTGCATTACTTTGCAGTGCTTGGCATATGCCATCTCTAGGGTAAAACACAACATATTAGTTGAATACCACCTTTAATATTAGTCCTTTCTCCCTGCCCTCTATGAAGTTTTATATATAGTTTCTTGCATAATTTTTCCATTCTTATTTTCTCTTTTCTTTGTAGAATCACTTATTTTTATTGCCAGATTTAGTAAATAAAATAGTCTAAATATTAAAAACTTACTGAATGTGCTAAATACACTAAATATTAAATTCTAAAAATAATGTTTTAGTTATAAGTGTATCCTAAATATTCCCCAGAGCCTACTACTTGTATCAAAAATACCTTTGTTTTTCATCTGAAATTCAAATTTAACTGGGCATCCTGTACTTTATCTGGCAACCCGACTCATATTTTTTGTTTAGCTGTGCATCTGTCTTCTTATTCCTGGTATATTTGTGCATCTATTTAGCTTTACTTTTTTTTCTGTCGTTGCTAGGCATCTGCAGTGTATGGCAAAAAGGGTGTGTTTCATGTGATTAAAGTTTTTTAATTGCATATTGATTTGAAGTGTTTTATTATTTAGTCTGTGTAGTATTCATTTGCTATATGTGATATGAGATATGAATCTCATTTTACTATTTTTTCAAAATGGATAGTCTATCATCTTCATACAATTAATTGAATAATCTGTCATGTCATCTTTGATTTGCAATCATTCAGGAAAAATATTGACATTATCCTTGAGATACTTTTTTCTTCACTCCTTCATCCAGAGTAGATCAGAGTCTTGTAGAATTTAACCATTAATTTGAAAAGGTAAAGAAGACTTCCTCCTCTCATTCTTCTCATGCCATCTCTCCCACCCCACACAGAACTTTCTTACAGTTCCCCGTATGAGTTATGGTCAAGTGTAGCTAACAAGAGATTGAGCTTCATTGTTTCAGATATATAGCTTTCAAAGGGATAAAGTTTAATGTGCTTTGGCCTGGTCTCATTTCTGTCATCCATTTATGTTGATTCTATGTCTTTTTTGGGGGACCAACCTGCACTTTACTCTCTCATGTGTCATGGAATAGGCGTCAGGGTGAATGCTCTCTTTCTTCCTCATCATTCTGTCCTTTGTTACTCTTCATATGGCCCTCAAGTTGTACAGTCATATAGTCTCATGTTCAGGGTTGAAATCCACTCAGATAAAAGTAATGTTCTGAGTATACTCTTCATGTAGACACTGTAATTTACTGCCCATATCCTTCTGTAGGAATCAAGAATTTATTACTTCATTGCCGAGGAGTGTTGCTGGCCTTCAGCTGTTGGTCCCCTTGGATAACTGCCTCAACTCAAGATACTCGCTCAGTATCATGCCCACTGCTTGGGATGGCCCATAGCCAAGAAATAATTAGTGGGGGTGGGGTATAGTGACATGGTTCTCATCTAAACTCAGGAAATCTCTGAGGCGTCACTAAATTTTAAAATTCTCCATATAGCTGGATGTCTTACCCTGAGAATATATCACAGTGCAATTTCCTTTTCTGCTCATTCCTACTTGCTTTCTATCACTTTCCTTTCATTTTCCTAACTTTACCTTCATTTGGCTTTAATTCTGAGAGCCACTGGTTATCATAAAGCGATGCTGCTATACTGATTGTTTACCTGGGCACATCTCTCCCTTTGGTACTCTGTGGAACAGTTGATATAAAGTTGAATTAGCATAATAATTGGCCTTGATCTCACATGTTGTCTTTTGAAATTATAGTTTGGCTTTTTTTAATGTTTATTTTTAATCTTTAAGGTTACAAAGCAATTTAGATACACTCTGGAAAGATAGAAAATTCACACAAAACAGTAAAACAAAACAAAAATATCAGATTTCCACAATCTAAAGATGACTATTGTTAACACCTAATATTATATTCTTACAGGCATTTATGTATCTAGATACATGTATGTGTATTTTTGTCACAAAGAGCATAGTGTTCCTACACTTTTGTAATCTGTCCTCTTTTAGATAATGATTCTATTATATTTCAAAAAGTTTTCTTAAAATAACAAGTCTATATACACATTTCCTCAGTTTTCAAAATGTCCTTTGTTGTTGATTTCTTTATGTCAGGGATAGACCTTGTAACTGGCTGTATTTTTCTGTAAATATTTTAAAATTAAATTTGATAAAACTCCTCACACCCCACCATCCAATTATAGTCCTATTTTAGCCATCTTAGTAACGTGGTTCAAAGCCTGGCTTTGGACCACATTATGTCTAATTCTAGTCCATTTTTTTTTTTGTTAGTCGTGCTCCTTCTCTAGTGTTTCCATGATCTTTCTATGAATCAGTTTCCCTATATGTAAAATAGAAAAAATAATATTACCTATCCCATTTGGTTATTTTAAACATCAAATTAAATAAAACAGGTAAAAGACCTAGAACAGTGTGTGACACATTATCATTGTTCTATTCTTATTAACTACTAACATTGTAATTTTTCTGCTAACTCAACCCTCAATAATGTCTCCTAAATAGCTCGATAATCCATTCATAGTTCTCATTGTCAATGTTTGCCTCTAACCAAGTGTCACCATAGCTTCAAAAGTGGAATACCTATATTCAGTATTTTTCCTTTCCAAATAATTCATCACATTGCAACCAGGATAATTTTCTTAGCACAGTTCTGATGATGACAATTAGCCTGGTTTAAATATCTTCATGAATTATATTGTAATTCTTGTTACAAAGTCTAAATTCATTGCCATAATTTATAAAACAGTTTCTGATCTAATCCTCCCATGTCCCTTTACTCTCTTCTCTAGCCTCTCAAAACTTTCCTTTTCAAGCTCCTCAGGTATTCTATGCCATCTCACAGCTTTGGAACCTGAAAGATGATATCCCTATAGCCTGAAATGGTTCCTCTTCTTTCTTCCTTGCTGGGCTTTGTCTGGTTAACTTTCATAGTCTCAGCTAGGATGTTTGTTCTGCTGTTAAATGTTCTCTTATTCCCTAGACTCAGTTGAATGACCTTATTATGCTCTGCATTGAGTCGTCTTCTTCATTATTAAGTCTCAGTTGATTATAATTGCTTGTTTAAACTCTTGTCTAGAAGCACTTTTCTAGAAATAGAGGAAGACTATCTGTTTTACACATCATTGTTTCCCCAATACCAAGAACATGGTATAGGCTTGGTAAACACCTGTTACATGAATCAGTGAATAAATAAAAAAAGGCTCAGAAGATGATTATTTGTCTTTAATAATTCAAATTTGTGACTAAAAGGGTATTTTAAAAATAAATATTTATAATGGATGTTATAGATTGATTAATGTGAAGCTTAAAATGTTTAGTAAGAAAGAGTTTCTAGGCATGATGTAAGGAACTAGAAAAGGAGAGGACAAATGACTGAACATGTGAAAACAGTTGCCTCTAAGGCTGAAAGAGGAAATGAAAATAAATGAGTGGGCTTTACTTTCTTTGATGGTTTTTTCAATTAATTAAAAAAAAATTGGGGCTCTATTGAGGTCATTCATTTTCATGATGAATTGGACAATTAGATATGATAAAAACAAGATACTTGGGACAAAATCTACCTTCTTCTTGTTTATTTTAGAACAATGTTAAATGGAAGTTTTAGTCATCTACTGGTTCTGAGCAAGTATATAATTTCAGAGCTTGAACAGGTAATTGGGCTGGTGGGGAGAAGAGAAAGTAGATCCTGCAGGTTTATCCTAGATTTTCAGTTAAGTGGCAAGAATTGAGTAGGATTTTCCAATTTCTTATTTTACAGTACTAACCTATATCTCCTCTCCTTGCAGCTGGGCAGGTTTTTGAGTACTTTGCCTATCTACAATTGAATGCTGATGAATGACCAATTCAATGACACAAAGCACAAATTAATTTTTCTATTTAAATTTCTGAACCATAATATCATGAAATGATAAAATAGTTGGTATAAACCATTAATGTTAAGATACTGTGCATGTTACAATAAAAGGCTAAAACAAAACTGAGTGTCTAGAAACAGGATGCTGCCTGCAACTTATGGCTTTATTTTTGTGACTGAGTAGCAGATAGGAGCTGGAAGGGCATCACAGAAATGGTTCATAAGGACATTAAAAAGAATGAAGAAATGCTGCTGGAGGCTAGAGAAAGGGTACCAGATGTCTCCAGCAGTAAAATGGGGAAAAAATGTTCACTTAATGATCTGGCCAAGACAGGGATTTGACTTTTTGTCTATGATAAAATAGAAGAATGTAATAAATGAAAGGAGGAGCTGTTTAATTTTTAAGTATAATTTAGAGAAAATATATGGGTGCCAGGTTTGAAAAATAAAACTCTTTCTCATCCTCAGTCTCTCCCACCAAGGGAATCTTAATTTTAAATGGTGTCAGGGCAAAAACAGAATGTAGAACAGCTACGAATAAGCATGCCCTAAGGTGAAAAATCACATGCTATGACTGTGGGAACTTTGGTTGACATATCAGAAAATTTAAGGCCCAGCACAGTAGGACTTCTAAAATGCTTAGTACTTCCTCTTAGGCATCATCTCTGATAGGATGAGACAAGACTATTAGAATGTCTCAATATGCCAGTGACTTAGAAGAATCTTGAGAACATTTTCCTGTAGGAGTCTTATTCTCAGCCCAAGGTAGAGAAAGGCCTGTCTCAGACTTTGTTTAATAGCGTGAATTGTAATTTGATACACAAGGAACCCACACAGTTTTAAAGAAATTAAATCAGCTTATATTGAATGTGACAGAGATAGTACAAAATGAAAAGGAGACTTGGTACCTCCAAATTTCTGTAAAGAGAAGGCAGGCTGAGAAGCTACACAGTTATGAATGTAGCATTTCAAATGCAAATGATAAGTGAACCAAAGGTCAGAAACAAGAGCTCAGAGGGTATTGTCAAGAATTATCCTAGAGATTACTATGGGGCCTTAATCAAGGAGTAGGAGTCATATGACTGATTATATTTCAGAAATGTCATGGACTTGTTACTGCTATTTACCTTCCACTTCCAAATGTCTTTTATTGGGTTTTTTAATATTGGTTTTACTATCTAGGTCTCACCATTAAATGTCATATATGTGGAGGATAAATTATTTGATTCTTTAGTTCATATATATTCAGAATTAGAGTTTCTTACTTGAGGAACCAAACCGGAGAAGGCTCCTCTCCTTCTGGATGTGATTTAGGTGACAAGATCCAGGAATTTGAACAAATGCTATAATGGGAGGAGACATTGGGGGATCACAGAAGGAGATGAATATATTTAACATAGAGGAAAAAATGTAAATAATTTGCAGTCAGAGAGAAGCATATCTAATTAAAGATATTCTCAATATTTTTAAAATGTTCCTTCCATAGAGGTGTATGTACATGTGTATGGGGGAAAGGGTTTCTACAATTCCTTTTCTTCAACTTGGGTGGGCTTGGCAAGTGCTTTGACCCAGAACATTTTGGACAGATGGTAATATTGTGCCTTATGAGTGTGGCAGTTTCCACATTCTGTGTCTTACTTAGAACACTTTTTCTGGAATCTCTAAGTGGTTTTGTGAGAAATCAAACTACTTTGAAACTGCCAGGCTAGAAAGGATTTGTCTAGTTGCCCAGCTCAACAGTCACAGATGAAACTAGCTTTCCTGGCTATCCCTGACAAGAGGGCCAATATTTGAGTTAAGTCTCTTTGGATGCTTCAGACCAGCCTGTCTTCCAACTAAATACCACCAAGTGACTAAGTTAATACTACATGGAGCAAAAGAGTTGCCCAGTTTAGCATTGCCCTATTTCTTAATTCACAAAATTATTAAATATAATAAAATGGAGATTTTTTTTTAAGTAGCCATTTTGGGGTAATTTTTTACACAACAGTAGACAATTAGAAGAATTAAAATATTTGGAAAATGTGAGATTATAATACACATATGATTTATAACTGTTTTTTAGATCCATGATATAAATATTTTTCTATGTCAGTAGATAATCATCTCAAATATACCTTATAATAACTGAATAAATTTTTTTTCCCAACCTACTTATTGGAAATTTGGGCGTTTTAATTTATTTCACTGCCACTTTTTTCAAGGTCAGGAAACCATCATCTCTCAGATGTGTTGAAAATTTTTGGGGGAGGCCAAGGCAGGTGGATCACCTGAGGTCAGGAGTTTGAGACCAGCCTGGATAACATGGCGAAACCCTATCTCTACTAAAAATACAAAAATGAGCCAGGCATGGTGGCAGCACCTTTAATCCCAGCTACTCAGGAGATTGAGGCAGAATTACTTAAACCTAGGAGGTGGAGGTTGCAGTGAGCTGAGATCATGCTACTGCAATCCAGCCTGGTCGACCAAGCAAGACTCCTGTCTAAAAAAAAAAAAAAATAAAATTGTTGAGGAGGCCATTAGGCTGAGTCAGCTCCAGTGCATTAAATAAGCAAACCAAAATCCAGCTCAATGTAAACAGTAAAACAAAATTAAATTCTCTACCAATCAGCAACAGCCAACAAATCTCTAACTAGGGACTTTTCATCAGATCATAGTCAAATAAGGTTAATGCCTAGATGTAGCCAATTAAATAATTTTTTGCTTTGCTTCCCTCTTTAGCCTATGAAAACCTACTGTTATGCTGCCAAAGTGGAGCTCTTTGAACTGCATCTAGCTGTGAGTGTTGCCTGATTCATGAATCATTCTTTGCTCAGATAAACTGTTAAGTTTAATTTGTCTAAAGTTTTTCTTTTAACAGTTGGGATATTACAAAGTTTTGAAAATTTCTCTCTACATTAATTCTCACTTTTATACAGTCTGTTCTCTGTCCTGAAACCAGAATGATTTTGGAAAACAATCATCTGACTATTGCACTGTAAATTTCCTAAAAGTGAAGACCATGAATCTTTAGTTTACAGGGCTTTACATAAAGTAGATGCTGAAAAAAAATTGTTGCAAGAATAAATTAGTTTGCCATTCTTCTACTCAAAGGATTTCTGTTAATCTCCATTGTATTTAAATGTGAACCCTTCAATTTGGTTTACCCTATCTTTATATGATCTTCTCAGCTTAAAATCACATTATACTTTTTTCACGGTATCACACTTTTTCCCTCCTGCAATTCCCTTGTAAGTGCAATTTTTACTGACTGGCTTGTTCTTTTTCCTCTCTGTCCTTTCTTCATTTAACAGTTTACCATTCATCTTCCAGGATTCAGCTTCTATGCCACCTTCTCAGGAAACTCTTCTCTTGTTCACTTTATCTAGGTCAGAAACCTAGGTTCTAAGATATCATTGCAACTGTATGATCTCTGTAATTATGACATTTAGTCCTAGCTAAGCTAAGATATAAGATCCATGATAGTAATAGTCTCAAAGTAATAAAATCTACCCCTAGTGATTGGAACATATTACTTATTTTAAAAACAAATGTTAATTTGTATATTGATGAACACCCTTATACATTATCATTGTCCAATTATTTATATATTTTCCTAGTAATGCAGTTACAGAATAAGAGTAACATGATGTTATTATTTGACTTATATTAACAAAGTTTCTTCCAGTGCACCGAATAAATATTTTGGTATTTTCTATGGCTTTTTCTAAAACATCTTTAGTAATTTCATTAAAAACAATTGCAATATTGTAGATGATTTAATTTTATTCCTTTGATTATTAGTAATGGTGAACATTATTTGCTATTTGTTTATATGTGTTTATTTCCTTTGTCATTTGTCTTTGAATATATCAAATTTGAATACATCAAATTCTTCATATATTAACATTGTCATATTTATCTAACATTTCCCTCTTTATCTAAACATTTTATATTATTTTGACGTGTAAACATTTTAATATTTAAATTAAGTTTTACTTTTAAAATTGGTTGTAATAATTTATATTTTAAAGATTTCTGGCACATTTTGATGTGTTATGAGAATATTGATCTAATATTTCTCTCAACTCTTTATCCATGTTGACCCAATACCACTTATTCATTCTTTACTTTTCAATACTTATGAAACAAAAACAATTTCAAAAAATTTGTAAAACTTTAGGTTTTTATCAATCTTAGCACTATGGAGAGGTACTAATCAAGCTATAAAAATGAGCTTGAATACTCATGGTAATTAATTAAATCTATATCCAAATGACAAAAAATGTGAGATATTTAAATTCTCCTAAGATTATTTAATGCAAAATATTATAAAAATTATTTGTCAAAATCATAGAGTAGAATTTTCAGTTTTCTATGTGCTTTTCATTATAGTTATTGAGAAAAATCAGAAAACTATCCTGCCAAAGAGAAAAAAAGTAGGGAAAGAAGGCAGGAAGAATATGCAATTGTAAATTCAAATATGGGTCCTAAAGAAATGGACTGCATTTCCTTATTAAGTCAGATACCTGGTAATACTCTAATAAGTCATCAGCCGTATAAAACAATAATTTTACTTAGTAAATTTTTAAAGAGATGGCAATATATATACCAGTATCTCCTGTATCTTCATCTTTCCGTAGGAAAGTGTACCAGCACCTCCATCTTTCTGTAGGATAACTATCACTATCATGTGAACTGATCAGACTTGTCCCAATAGTTACTCTCAGGAAGAAAGAAACCTGAACATATATGCATTTGTACCTTTACTTTGGAATGTATGTATTCATAAGTAAAAAACTCTGAACCATTGAAAAAATACCTTTAACCAATTATTTTAAGTACTGCTCAAAGAGGCCTTATTATTTTGACATCTACTTTTTATTTTTTCTCATAAATCATAATGAAATTGATTTAATCTCTGTCATCATCAGCATTCTTAAGGAAATTCATCTCGAATTTGTGTATTGTACTTGCTGGTATTTAAGTTTTATGTTATGTGCAGTTTTATTAACAAGAACATCTATTTTTTCAGAAATATTAGTTTTGAATGACTAATTTAAAAAAATGAAGGCGTTAAGATAGACATTAGTTTAGAAAGAGAAAGAAGTGATTATTTAAAAATTATAATCTTAAGATTATATTGTTGGAGGGAAGCTTAAAAACTAGCCACCAATCTGGCAGCTGATTTTTAAAAATCTCATTTTTATCAATTAGTGGATATTATGTTCTTTTCCATGACAGGAAACTTTCAACTTGTTGTGTAATAAGCTATCTAATATTTGGATATCTCTGAGTCTAGTAAGCTTTTCCATCTTTAGTTGAAACCCTTCTGTATATGGCTTTTTAAAAAATAATAGCCAAAATTGTGACCCAAGAACAATGCTTGTAGTCTGCCTTGGCCCTCTAAGTAATTACAGCATAATGGAAGAGGCTGATGAATATATAGCAGTAATTTATATCTTATGAGAAAAGAGGGGAGACTCCTCCCTCACTTCTTTCACACACTGGTAGATGACATCATGCATCCTCCTATATGTAGGACAAATGTTTTTCAGTAGGGCAATGGCTGTAAATAGCATTCATCTTCTCTTTTGAAATCAGAACCATTTGAGAGTCAGTCAGATGGCCATCAACACATCAGCTTTATTGCTGGTAAAGCTGACTTCCAGGTTGGGGGAATATATGGTTTTATGTACATAACTAATATACTCTCCTTGTCAGTTTAAATCTTGTGACTGGCCATCTAGAATGAAAGTTTGGGCCTAGGATTACTGCATCACCCTAATGAAGCAGACAGGAAATGAAGCAAAGACAAAAACAAATCTATAAATTCTTAAAAACTGAAAACAAATACAGTTAGTACACCATTGAGAATTGTGGAAAAATTAGTCTGTTAGAATAAGTGAGAAAGGGTTTGGGCAAGACACTTACTGCTCTATGGAAATACAAAGAGTGGAATTTCTGTTTGTCACCCAATGTCCAAGTCGTACTATATTGGATATTGTATTTTAATACAAATGTTATTATTCTTGTGAATTTGTGCCAGAAGTTATTTTATTTAAAACTTGGAAAATTAGTTTGAGACTAGCCTGCTCAACATGGCAAAACCCCATCTTGACTAAAAATACAAATAATTAGCTGGGAGTGGTGGTGGTTGCCTGTAGTCCTAGCTACTTAAGAGGCTGAGGCAAAAGAATCACTTAAACCCGGGAGGCAGAGGTTGCAGTGAGCCGAGATTGTGCCACTGCACTCCAGCCTGGACAACAAGAGCGAAACTCCGTCTCAAAAAAAATAAAAAATATAAAAAAAACTTGGAAAATTATTTTTGATCACTTATAAAAAGGAAACATTTTATACTCATGCTATAGAAAGGGTGTATGGTAAATACAAGATAAATGTGTCAAGTTTTAAGATTCAGCCACTTTCTGTTGATTGTCATCTGAGTGCCAGACACCATGTGTATTGCTTACACATTTAATTTAGCTAGCATAGCTTGGAGACATAGGAATGATTTAAAAAATATTTCAGATAAGACCTAAATATTTTAGTTAAAGTCACATAAATATTAAAATCAGGATTTGAACAGATTATATTGGGCATGTTTTCTCATATTCATTGCTCTCTTTTCCCTTCCTCTTTACAAAAGGTCTAACAGCTAATATCCTGTTCTCTCTAAGGACTGAAATGATTTTTCTGGTTGGTGTTTTTATGCACATTGTAACCACTAATGACATAAAGGCATAGTTTAACTCTTAAAATTATAAAATGCTACAAAGACATCTTTTTGCACTTTCAATATCTGTCATTTGATGCTTGAAACTATGAAATAAAGCCCCATTTACATGATTTAGAGAATACCTTCAGGGTAAATGACAATCCTGTATTTTTAAATGGTGGGTATAGATTCACAGGCTTCCAAAAATTCCTTGCAACAGTGCTTTAGAATGCCTTCTAAAGTGTTTTATACCTATATATTGGGTCCTTTTCTTGAATGTATTCACAATCAAGTTCTCAAAGCTTCATAATTCAAATGAAAAGATGCTGTAGATATTTTATAAATTCAATATGATTTCGTAAAACATTCAGCTTCCTTTAAAGAAAATCAGTCTTTCTGTCAGGCCTTGGCAGTTAAGCTATAGTCTGCTGAGATTGCAGTATTCAACACCCTGCATCCTGCTCTGCAGCAGACATTATGCTTTGGCTGTGACCATGGAATCCCATTTTAAACTCTTGTCTCTATGTGTGTCAGTTATAAGTTGGCAGCTGGCTGGAACAGTCATTCAAATCTTTGGATCTGAGGATTTAATTAAAGTACTCTATAATAAAATTAAACCATGGATTCCATGGTTTGTAAATATACAGTTAGATAAATAATTCCAAACATCTAAAATATATGTTGGTATGTTTCCTTTGCTGTTATAAATTTAAGATTAGAGTGCGTTTTAATATTGTAAAAACCGAACAGAAGTTACATGGGATATAATACTCTAAGCCTGAGCTCTTAAGTGGTCTGCGTCTTTCTTCAGTAAGGTCATTTGGCAGAGAACAAAAACGCAGCGCTCAGGAGAATAAATTCGCAGCTTTTTCTCCCATCTGGACACAGAGTTGCAGCTCACTCCTTTGCTGATGGCTGGCTCAGCTTTGACCTTTTACACTGTTTTAGTCACTTAGAAATAATTCTAGTGAGAATGGAGTAAAATTCACCATTTAGCAGTTTAAAGAACCAGGTAGTTCCTGACCGCATCCCTTTAGGACTTGATTTTCTAAAGGTGATACAGATTTAGTAGGCCCTTTTGGGGACATTCTAGAAAAATTCATTGGAAAAGTTTCTGTGGTGTCAGATTTTGGGGATAGTAGCTGCTCTTACAGAACTTGGAACTGTGGCACATCAGGGGTGACAGACACAAGAGATCACTTCCATTTGAGGAAGCAGGAACAAAGAAAAGAACCAACCTGCCACATAGGGACAAAATTGCTTTAAGAACTCAGGCCCTTTAATCCCTAGTCCAGTTCTTCACCATCTCATAGCACACTGCATTCAAAGACAGTCACATGAATTTTAAGAGAATTGTTTCCCCTCCTGGTTGGGAACAACTTACTATTTCTGTGTCCATGTGGCTCTTCATGATTTCAGTTTTTTAAAAGAATTTGTTATATACTAATGAAAGTCGTTTTTCAATGTTTACATTTTGACACATAAATAAAACATATAGGAAAATATAAAGGAAAATTTCACTATAAAATTTATATTTTATAAAAATATAAATTTCACTATAAAGGAAAATAGTGAAATTTACTGGTAGAATTACTGCGATAATAGCAAGGTGGTAAAGAATATGGACTGTAGAAAGCTAGATTCCTAAGGCTTGAACACTCAATTTGCCATTTTTTCAGTGTGGAATCTGGGACACATGACTTACCCTTATATGTATATTTGTTTCCTCTGGTGAAATGGGGGCAAATATTAGTAGCTATCCCATAGGATTGCTTAAGGATTAAATTAATCTATATTAAGTGCTTATAGCAGTACCTGGCACATGGTTAAGTTTATGTAAGGGTTAGCTGTTACCATTATTAGTTGGACAAACCTAGACATCTTAATCTCTCTGAGACTCAGTTATTTGATCTGTAAAGCTTGGGTGTTAATTACCTTGTAACGTTTTTGTTAACATTTAAATAATACGTAAGTAAAATATATACAATTATATAACATATGCATACAACCTAGCAAAATAACTGACAAAAAACAGGTAATCAATACCTGTTGGTTCACTTTCACTAAAGAGGACACAGTGATATTTCCTTTAAAAATATATATTAATTTGTTTATATTTTTGAATGGGCAACATATTTACATGGATTAGAAATTAAAAATTTTCAAATATCCACAGTAAGAAGTTTAGCATCTAACTCCTCATTTATTCAGTTTCCATTACCTACTATCATTATTAATAATTTTTACTAGTTGTGTATATATCCTTCTAAAGTTGTTTCATGCAAATATAAATACAGTTTTATTTTTGCCTTTCTTTCACATATGAGGAACATTACACAAACTGTTATGAATCTTTCCTTTTTCAGTTAATATATTTTGGAGAGTTTGGCATAGCAGTAGTAGAGAGAGCCATTTCCTTTTATAAATTTACAGCTGCATAATAGCCCATTGCAATTGCAGGGATGTAGTATGATGATTTTATTAATCAGTGCCGGCTGATGGTCTTTTGGGTTGTTTCCAACCTTTTGCTATTAGAAGCACTGCTGCAATGAGTAACTTTGTACAGAGATTACTTTGCACTTTTGGAAGGCCATCTGTGAGAAAAATTCCCAGAAGTAAAATTGCTGGGTGAAGTGTATATACATTTAATTGTCAAATTGTCCTTTAGGAGAATTGTGTGGATTTACCTAAATATTAAGCATTGTATAACTTTTGAATTTTGCCAGTCTGAATGCATGAAAAACACACCTTGGTGAATTATTCAAATTTTGTCTATTAACATAGTGAATAAGCATTTTCTCATTGTTTAAGAGTAATTTGTATTTCTTTTATGTGAACTTTCTTTTCAGGTTTGTCTTGATTTCTTAGGAATTATGAACATTTAGGGATATGAACGCTTCATCTGTAATAAGATTAGCAACTGTTTTTCCTAACTCAACAATTATTTTTATAGTAATTTTTCCCCATGCAGCCATCATAAAACATTTTTATGTATTTGAATTTGTGTTCTCTTATGTGAATTTTGGATCTATGTTAGAAAGGCTCTTCCCATTCTGAGGAGATGTAGAAATTCTCTTATTTTTCCTTTAAATGCTTTTATGATTTCATTTTTTTCACTTAATTTTTTAATTGAAAGTAATTTTTATCTGTACTCTGCATTCCATCTATTGAAATTTACCTCGCTATTATGCATATGGTAATTCTAGCACCTATTGGATATAGAAGATGCTAAATGTATGTTTACTGAATTGAATGATATACATTATTCCACTTTACAAGATATTCTTCATTCTTTAACACTAAGGTCAAATAAGAGCCCCACATAAAACGTCATGCTTGGGTCCTGTGTGCTACACTCTACATCATTCCAGGGGCACCACTGCCATTGTGATGGGGCAGAACATGATCTTCATGGCCATGAGTGGCATCCTGCCTTCACTTGTCCTACCTCCATTAGAGAGGCATCAGCCCTCACTTCAAATTGCTGATAGGTTCTTGGAATCTGTGACTTCAAATGAAATGACATACAGTAGGCCCTCAAATAATGTGGTTTAATTGTAATGATGAGAAAAATATAGGTTTCATTGTAGTCATTTTACTTAAAGTAGTGGTTTCCAAGAATGTATTAATGACATGAAGTAAGGATGTACTGTACATGTTACAGCCCACTTGCCTTCTTGTGATGTCATGATCTGCTTGAAGGCAGATAATTTGAAAAATCAACCTTTGATATCTAGAACATAACAGTATGCTTGCATACCTTATATATGTTATGAATGACTGTGGAATGAATTATCACATACCTAATACATTTTTGAAAGTGGAGAGAAGTTGTATTTGCTTCATCTACAGTGTCATTTTTTATTTATGCTATTAAATATAGTTCATCATTTAAACTAAATGTTCATTTAATATTTCTTTGCAAGAATAAAAAAAGGTTTTACTCATACATTATTCCTAGAGGCAAGGGTTTCTTGTGAAATTGCATAATTTTTAGTATTTTTAAAATGACTTCCATATTCAGAAAGGCATTGTATTGTTTCTAGAGGTTTTCCTCAAAATGCTGAGGTACTTCAGTATTTTGGGCTTTCATTATTTTATGTTTGTTTTAAAAATATAACCACATACAGATATCATTGAGCACATCCTACAGCTGTAGGCACTGTACTTAAATTTTGACATACCTGCTCTCTCATTCAAGTCCTTATACAAATATGATCATTATCTCTATTTCATAAATAGGGGAATCACAATGTTTAATGTCTTAAATTGGAGATATTAAGATTCTTGCCTAAAGCCACAGATATGGCATTAATAGAGCCAGACCCTAAACCCAAGTAATTTAAATCTAGGTCCTAAGAGTAGCAGCTATGGTATTCTACCTCTCTCCTGACCTTGTTGAGGCTCATTATCCTAAGATTACTGATATGGAAATTAGAGGCAAGAAAGAGAGGTCACTAGCTGATATGGTTTGGCTGTGTTCCCACTCAAATCTCATTTTGAATTATAACTCCCACAATTCCACCAGGAATCTGGTGGGAGGAAATTGAATCATGATGTTGAGTCTTTCCTCTCCTTTTCCCATGATAGTAAGTAACTCTCACGAAATCTGATGGTTTTAAAAATGGGAGTTTTCCTGCACAAACTCTCTCTCTTTGCCTGCTGCCATCCATGTAAGATGTGCCTTTCACCTTCTGCCATAATTGTGAGGCTTCCCCAGCCATGTGGAACTGTAAGTCTATTAAACCTTTTTTTTTCCCTGTATAATACCCAGTTTCAGATATGTCTTTATCAGCAATGTGAAAAGGGACTAATACACTAGCATTGCTTGATTCCTTAAACATTACATTTATGGAGATGCTACTGATTTTCATTTATTTCATGCCAGAATCCCTCAGAAGACAGTGGATCTCTGAATGCCTATCATCATCTGGAAGCCACTGAAGAATGACTTGGTGGTATCATAATAGCCAAAGCTCAGTACACAACCAATGCATTTCTAGATTTTCGGCATCTCTCTAGTGGTCAGGAATATATAATGTATCCTTTATTACAGAGCTTCAGGGACCCAAGATCATATGTTCTCATACTCAGATTGCCTGTGAGGAATAAAGATTTTAATTACATTCTCTCCTATCACTAAATTTAGATTTGCCACTGCCCTTCTATCTATATCACAACTTAAATACCCCAGACCTTACCTAACAGTGGGGCATATGTGTAATCTGGTTGAAGTTTCTCTAGTAATTGCAGAAAAAACACATTTTTAAAAGCAGTTTACCTCTCAATACTCTTAAAAAGTGTTTCTGGCCTATATAATATTATTAACTGCATGATGAATAAGCATTCGACTGAGGCACTTCAGTATTTTGGGCTTTCAGGATTAGCCTAACTCCAATGAACTGATAGGTATTTTCCTCATACATAAAAATGAATGCCACAAATGGGAAAACGCTCCAAATTCTATCATATTAGATCAATGATACATGATGGAGTACAAGAAGGAGAGAGACCAAAAACAATGACATTAGTAAGAAGAGTTAAGTTAATTGAAAATTTGTTGGATAAATAATCACTATTTTTATTCAAAATGCTTGTGCTTAAATCAGAATTCTATTCTGAAATGTTAACTTCTTTAGCTTTGTATTTTGACTTTTCATGAAATTCGGTACTCTGTTAATTGATTATTCTTAATTTATACATTGCTACATTTAAACATGTGATAAAATAAAAATTAACCTGGACTAAGAAAGTGAAGGTCTACCCAGCCATCCATCAGGATGAAATAACAGACATAGATGAAGTTAACAGTTAATTTGTCAGGAAACAATATTTTTCCCAAGGACACACTGCAGGTGGAAAGTGTCATAATGACCTCCTTCACTCAATTGAAGACTGCATTTTTACGCACTGAGAAACTTTGTTCTCTAAAATCATAGACTATCAGAAAATTTGCTCTTTGAAATTACATCAGTAAGAATTAAACACTGCATTCTTGCCTGGAGTACCAAAGTCACTTTGACACAGAGAGGCAACTCAGTTTCCAGCTTAGTCCTAGAGCTTCAAATATGTGGTTTCTAAACACAAACTTCTACCTTTATTTTGACTTCTCAGTTTCTAAGAAAACTGGATCCAGAAACCACTTTGCAGGCCATATCCTTTTTTATGTAGTTCTGCTTTACATCTATTAAAACTCTGCTTCATTTTAAACTTCTCTTACGGTCTGCCCTTCTCAATCTTATAAAACTATTTTTCTTTTGTTTAATGAGATGCTTCAGATTTCTGCTAAATTGTAGTTTCCTTCATTGGAATTGGTCAGTAAACTAGGTTTGTCCCTGGTGTTAATGTCTGATTGGGCTGAGACAGGTGGTTAAAGATATGTGAAAAAAAGATATATCTGATACATCAGGGAGAAATAGTGATACAGTTTATAGGGAGAAAGGGATCAAGTTGAATAAAAAATGTGAAAGATTATCATAAAATATGTGGCATGCTATCCTTTGCTCTTCTAGGGATGGACAGCAAATTTACCTCTAAGAATGCAAGTAGCAAAGAGAAAGATGCAATCAGTTTCAAAGCTTGCAGTATTTAAGACAAAATCAAATCAATTGCCTAGAAAAAGTTAAATTCTTTATGCCCCTGGGATTTGTGAGAAATGTGCCCTCAGAAACACTGTGATGAAATGAACTATAGTCTCAACACACTCTAAATTGAATAGAGAATAGTAACATGTTCCACAAAGCAATTAATGTTATTGTAATTCCTCAGGACTAAAGAGCTGCTCCTGTCTGTGTCTACATTGATCACATCACCTCTCATGACCTATCTGAATTGGAGTCTCTCTTGCCATTATCTTACCTTCTGAGAAGTGATGAAGGGCCTTGGTCGAAGGGCGTGCCCCTCTTACATGTACCTGCCAAGCTACTTAGAAACATGGAAATGAAGAGAAAGTGCACAGGCAGCTGCAGTCAGCACACTCATTCCATTTCCCATGATTTCTACCTGAGTTTTGGCAATGTAAAAATTAGAGCCATATAAAATATAACCCTAACTGGTCTGCTCAAAAATCCCCCATTACCTTCATAAAATTATCCATACAATCATAAAGTATGAACTTATTTTCTATTAAGGATGTGGAGAGATAAAAAGAAGCAAGCTATATGCTAAGGGTGTTTTGGCTCTCCAACACCGTTAGGAAGATAAACAAGGACAAATAAACTCTCAAAAAGGAATGTGCTCATACTTAATTTGGGTCCATACTTGAGGTTTCTAAAAGACTATTTTTAAAATTTAAGTCCTGGTTGTTATAAAAGTGAAAAACAAAATTACATAATTTAAGAGATAAAATGCAAAAAAATGGGCAAACTGTGTAACTTCAGAATATTGTTTATTGTAGGAAATAATATTTCATCCTTAAAATATTTTCATGATTAAGATGAGATAAATATAATTTATTTAAATATTTTAAAAAATGATAATTTATCTAAAGTCAAAAGGTAAAACTCACATCCATTAAAAATACTTTGTTTCTTTATCTTAGTCTTGATAATTATTTAAGATAACAAAAATTCTGTTGCATTAGTGAAGTTATCTTGCATCAATATTTTAAAGCATTTGAAAGTTCTGAAATTTTTTTCATATACAATTGTTTTCATTCTGCTAGTGTTATTTTTTTGTGTGAAACCTTTTGAAAACACTATCCATCAATCAAACCAGTATGTTTTGATGTTAGGTATTGTGAAAGTTAAGAAAATTAAAAAAGA
The DNA here is from genome assembly GCF_009761245.1 of Sapajus apella. Taxonomy (NCBI): domain Eukaryota; kingdom Metazoa; phylum Chordata; class Mammalia; order Primates; family Cebidae; genus Sapajus; species Sapajus apella. The sequence continues at coordinate 11,058,457 of NW_022436968.1, read as the reverse complement.
CATATAAATTGCAAGGTTTGAGTCCTTGTCACAGAGGGGTTTGTGACTCAGTTTGGGAGACATTTCTTTATTACTAATTATTATTAAATGTAAGCAAATGTGGATCTAATGAATGCCAATTAGAGGCATGCAATGTCCTAGGTGCTTAGTGACCCAATCGTGAGTGTGTCACTTAAGGTCTTGGCAAGGATCAGATAGAACACTCAAACGGGGTAATTTATGAAGCTATTTACCAAATTACAAGTAGGTTTTAGGGAAGTCATCAAGGTATTGTGCTGCAAAGGCTGCCATCAAAGGGGAGCTGTTTCTACCTCCACTCTGTGGGTGGAGTAGCTCAGTGGATGTGACTCTAACGTCTGACTGAAAAGAAAACAGTGAGAGATGGCATGATGTGTCAGGAGAAGTGAATGTAATTATAATATTTCTACTGTAGCCATTGAGTGTATGTGAGTATTGATATGTTCAAATTTGTGGGCTTTTTGTGGAGATGGATAAATGTGGGAAATTTGTAGAGATGAATAAACATGGGAAATGTGTAGTACTAGAATAGTTTAAACTTCTGATGCTATGTCAGTTGTGTAGAAGGAGAAAATGGACTATCCAGAAAGTAGGTAAGAACATTGGGCAGAATCACAGATGGAACATAATGGGAGCTGCGTAAGAAGCAGGAGTTAGAGATGAGTCTTAGATTTTTGCTTTGTAGAACTAGAGATTTGTAATGCTATTCGCCGGAATAATTAATAGGGAAGTGTACTTGGTTTTGTAATATAGATTATTTTATTGATTTCAAGTCCCAAATTATTTCCTTGAATTCTTTCCCCCAAATCATTGATCTTTTCACCATTGCAACTTGAAATTTTATATTTCTTGCTCTGATAAATAACTAGGCTCAATCCCTAATATTTGGGGAGCTTACAGTCTAATACAAATGAGGATGATGTAAATAAGTGCTTGCTCTGGCCACATAATTTAAACTTTAAAGAACAGTAAATCATATAACCAAATGTCCATGATTGAAGCCTAACAGTCAAACCCATAAAACTCAGTTTCAAATACATAGATTCAATATAAGGGTCCATATTTCATATTTAGTTATATTTTCTAAAACATCAAACATTATCTTTTAGAACTCACAAAGAACAGAGATCCTTTGTTTTAGGGGCTTAAATCAATAATTTAATTACTTTAGTTATCATTCTTCTCTTATTCTTACTAGGCTTCAGATTTCATATTGCTTTAACACAATTAGTTTCTCTGTGTGTTACATTTATATATTTATGATTTGAGTAATTCTAATTTTAAAAATACTGAATTGCAGAGTATATCTAAGTTAATTTAGGTTTATGATGTGCAGTGTTTCTATACCATTAACTTATTTGGGAGCAAGTGTTATTTAGGAGCAATGATGTTTTCCTAACATAAATTGGCATTATTCCCCAGATATTAGAAGTATTCAACTTCTCTAGAATCCTGATTTATATCTGGACTTAGAGTTCATAATTTGGAGGGAAACAGTATGGAGGTTTCTATAAAAAGTAAAAATAGGACTACCATATGATCCATCAATCTCACTTTTGGGTATATCCAAAAGAAATAAAATCACTGTTTTGGAGAAATATCTGTGCTCTCATGTTCCTTGCAGCATGATTCACGATAGTCAAGAATAGAAACAACGTAAGTGTTTATCAACAGATACATTGATAAAGAAAATGTAAAAAAAATATGCATTATATACAATAGAATATTATTTAGCCTTCAAAAGAAGGAAATACTGCTATTTGTGACAGCAAGGATGATTTGGAGGCCATTATGCTGCATGAAATAAGCTAGGCAGAGACAAAACACCACATAACCTCATTTATATGTGGAATTTAAAGTAGTCAAACTTACAGAAAGAGAAAATAGGATGGTGGTTAACAGGGTTACAAAGGGCAGTAATGAAGAGTTATGAGCTAAAGGGTACAAACTGTCATAAACTGAACAAGTTCTGGAGAACTGATATATAGCATGGTGACTATAGTTAATTATATATTGTATACATGAAATTTACTTAGACAGTAGATCTTAAGTATTCTCACCACATTAAGAAATAATTATGTGAGGTGATAGATATATTAGCTTGATTGTGGCAATCATTTCACAGTGTATATGTATCTAAGTCATCACATTGTGCATCTTAAATATGTACAATTTTATTTGTCAATCATATCTCAATATAGCTAAAGAAAGCTGCTGGAAAAAGCAGAACATGTTACTCCTAAAGCTGTTAAATTTTAAATATTGTATACTCAAACTCAACTGCTGAAGCTCTTCTGCCTAAGTTTCAGAGGGAAGAGTTTATTGGGTTATAATTTTTCACACAGATTAAAACTGTTTAGGAGCTTCAGGAAAAGGTCCTTCCTGAATTGTCTTTTCCTCACATTGTGATAAGTGTTTACATTACTTGGTATTGATTAAATGTTTGTTTAAATAGCTGAGGAAAAAAGGGAGAGAGATTGATTTTGTGTGGGCTGTTAAATCCTCCAAATTATTTACCATGAGAAAAAACATAGTAATTTTTAGGTAAACAGTCACTAGAGTTTATCTCTGAGAAACACACACAGACATATACACACACACACATACACATACACACACAGATGCACACACATACTTGTACACACACTGGGAATGTTTACTTAGCTCTTATTTATATAGGCTGTGAGGAATCTATGGAGACTCATTACATTTATAAGGATATAAAAAGCTCTTTACTAACGCGTTTGTGCTGTTAAAGCAATGTTAATAGTAAAACAGTGTGAGAATGTTCCAGATATTTTAAAGAGGATAAACCTTGGTATGGAGCTAATTATTATAATAAAATACATTTTTAGGCTGGGCACAGTGACATCTGCCTATAATCCCAGCACTTTAGGATGCTGAGGTGGACAGATCACCTGAGGTCACGAGTTCAAGACGAGCCTGGCCAATGTGGTGAAACTTTATCTCTACTAAAAATACAAAAATTAGCTTGATGTGGTTGTGGTGGTGTGTGCCTGTAATCCCAACTACTCAGGAGACTGAGGCAGGAGAATCGCTCAGACCCAGGAAGCAGAGGTTACAGTGAGCCGAGATTGCACCACTGCACTTGAGCCTGGGTGACAGAGTGAGACTCTGTCTCAAAAATAAAATAAAATAAAATACATTATATATAGTTTTCTATTTTTTCATAGTATCTTTAAAAATTTAATGTAAATACGTTTTCAAGAAAATGTCTGCAGCATTTTGTACATTGATACTCAGAACATATATAGTCACGTGATAATCTTGTAAGATTATAATAGAAATGTAACATTTTTAATCTTTATGCCATATTTTTACTATACCTTTTCTATATTTAGGCATACAAATACCTATCATTGCATTACAATTGCCTACAGTACTCTATACAGTAGTATGCTGTATAGGTGTTGCTCAGGAGCAATAGGCTATATCATATACCCTATGTGTGTAGTAGGCTATAACATCTAGGTTAGTATAAGCATACTCTATGATGTTCAGACAATGATGAAATCACCTAACAATGCATTCTTTAGAGCATATCCCTGTTGTTAAGTCACACATGACTGTATTTAGATAATTGCACCATTTTAACATTTTAGCTCGTTTTAAATTCATAATTAAAAATCTGTTTTCAACTGGAGTTTTTGATTAATATATGCACGCCTCTACACTAAATATGCTATCTTAAGATTTAATAAAGTAGTGCTTTGATCTCAGCCCATGAAAAAGAAACAGAGAAAATTAAAAATTTGGGTTATATTTAAGTGACAAAACTCTGCTGCAGTGAAATAAAATGTTCTTTGAAAAAAATCAATAGACTTTTGCAGCTTAGAAAAGCAAATCTTATTGTAAATAGTTATGTCTTGTAAATGGCTCTTTCAATTCATTTTAAGTGCCAAATGCACTATGGTTGGACTCATGTTTAAGTGTTATTTTTTACCACAATCACAGTAAAGTATCTCCTAACCAATTCTACCTAATTGATTTCCTGGTTAATGTGAATAGTTCTTTATTTTCTTTGTGGAGAAAATTAACCATGGATTTAGTTAACAGATTAACTATTGATGATTCCTATTTTAGTTTCTCCATTACTGTTCTCCTGATAGCAAGTGTGTTCTCATGAGATCTCATGGTTTTATGGTAGGCTTCCCCCTTTGCTTGGCTCTCATTCTGTCTCCTGCAGCCCTGTGAAGAGGTTAATCATCTGCCATGATTGTAAGGTTACTGAGGCCTCCCAAGCCATGCTGAATTCTGAGTAAATTAAACCTCTTTTCTTTATAAATTACCCAGTTTTTGGTATTTCTTCATAGCAGCACGTGAATGGACTAATACAAAGTCTTTTACCTGAAGAACACCATATTCCTGGCTCAGCTTGAATCCAATAATGGGTTGATATGGATGATAAAGCTTAAGTCTCTTCTCTTCCAACTCAGTGCAACTCTGAAGGGTCTTTCCAGCTCCAGAATTGCCTGAGGGGTTGGCTGAGGCTTTTCTTGAGAATGAATCAGAACACAGACTCTCTATCTGCCCGATCCTGCTTTCTTCCTTATCTTTTCAGAGTTACTGATATCAAGAACAGTCCCTAAATAATCCCTCTTTATGCTAACCTCCATTTCAGAGTTTGCATTTAAGAATGTGACCTGCAACACACACCAAAATCCCATGACTTCCAGAGTATTCTCTAGTATGCCCATACAATTGATTAGTACAAGTTTGCCCTGTGTTATTACAGAGTTAGATGTATTTTCCCTAATTTATCTATTGTAGTTATTCTTGTAATTACATGATTTAATCGAAGACTATATAAACAAGGTAAAAATGTGAAAATTTTTTTCGGATTTTTTTTTTTTTGTTAAAGAGATTTGTAATGATATCAGGTATGGGCAAGAACAACTGCAATTTAAGCTTGTTTTGTTTTGTTTTTGAGATGGATTCTCTCCCTGTTGCTCAGGCTGGAGTGCAGTGGCTCACTGCCACCTCCACTTCCCCAGTTCGAGAGATTCTCCTGCCTCAGTCTCCCAAGTAGCTGGGATTACAGGCATCTACTACCATGGTCAGCTAATTTTTGTATTTTTAGTAGAGACAGTGTTTCACCATGTTGGCCAGGCTGATCTTGAAATCCTGACCTCAGGTGATGCGCAATTTAAGGTATTTTAAATTGCAAAAATCTATAAAATTTTACAAACAGATTGATTAAGTGGAATAAACTTTTTCTCTTTTGCTTATAGGAATTAAAACCAAAAATTATAAAAGATGCATAATGGGTGTGTTTTAAATGAGAAAAACAGTGGAAAACTCTTCTCAACAGATCGATGTTTAAAGAAAATATCTTTAATTAAAATATTGTTAAAAACATATGTTTATAATTTTATTTATTTATTTTTATATAATTTTATTTTACATTTTGAGATAGAGTCTTGCTCTATTACCCAAGCTGGACTGCAGTGGCATCATCTTGGTTCACTGCCACTGACACCTCCTGGGCACCAGTGATCTGCCCACTTTAGCCTCCGATATCTGGTACTACAGGCCTGCACCACTATACCCAACTAATTTTTGTATTTTTTGTAGAGATGGGGTTTTGCCATGTTGCCCAGGCTTGTCTCCAACTCCTGAGCTCAAGCATTCCATCCAACTTGGTCTCCTGAAGAGGTAGAATTAAAGCATGAGCCACTATGCCTGTAATTACCCTTATAAAATAATTTGATATTATAATAAAATATTTCAGTTGTAAATATGCATGAAACTAATTTTACTTAGCCAATAAACTTACTGTCAAATGCATCAGATAACAAAACACACTATACTGCATAACAAAAACAGGTAAAATATTGTGATACCTTTAGTTTTCATCTGTATTTTAAAACAAAGTTGAATATATGGGTAGGGATTATCTGAAGGGGTTTTAAAATTCTTGAAAGCCACATGACCCGAGAAAGGAAGAACACACAGAAACTTCTGGTCTGCTGTGTGCCTCCCATCCTGTACTATGGCTACAAAGAGCCTGATGAATTTGTTAAGATGCAGCATGCCATTCACAATTGCTACAAAAAGAATAAAATATCTAGGAATACAACTAACAAGGAACGTAAAGGACCTCTTCAAGGAGAACTACAAGCCACTGCTCAACGAAATAAGACAGGACACAAACAGATGGAGAAACATTCCATGTTCATGGTTAGGAAGAATCAATATTGTGAAAATGGCCATACTGCCCAAAGTAATTTACAGATTCAATGCTATTCCCATCAGCTACCATTAACCTTCTTCACAGAACTGGAAAAAACCACCTTAAACTTCATATGGAACCAAAAGAGAGCCTGTATAGCCAAGTCAATTCTAAGCAAAAAGAACAAAGTGGGAGGCATCACACTACCAGACTTCAAACTATACTACAAAGCTACAGTAATCAAAACAGCATGGTACTGGTACCAAAACAGAGATATAGACCAATGGAACAGAACAGAGGCCTCGGAGGCAACACAGCGTATCTACAACCATCCGATCTTTGATAAACCAGACAAAAACAAGCAATGGGGAAAGGATTCCCTGTTTAATAAGTGGTGTTGGGAAAACTGGCTAGCCATATGCAGAAAGCAGAAACTGGACACCTTCCTGACACTTTACACTAAATTAACTCCAGATGGATTAAAGACTTAAACATAAGAACTAACACCATAAAGACCCTAGAAGAAAATCTAGGCAAAACCATTCAGGACATAGGTGTAGGCAAGGACTTCATGAACAAAACACCAAAAGCACTCAAACACCACATGTTCTCACTCATAGGCGGGTGTTGAACAATGAGAACACATGGACACAGGGAGGGGAGCACTACATACTGGGGTCTGTTGGGGGGAAATGTGAGAGGGACTGGGGGGTGGGGAGGTGGGGAGAGATAGCATGGGGAGAAATGCCAGATATAGGTGAAGGGCAGGAAGGCAGCAAATCACACTGCCATGTGTGTACCTATGCCACAATCTTGTATGTTCTTCACATGTACCCCAAAACCTAAAATGCAATTTAAAAAAGATGCAGCTTGCCAGTGGAGGGGCTAGATGTTCTGCATCTCTAACAAACTTCCAGTTAAGGTAGGATCTACTACTATAAGAACCAGCAGGATCTAGAAAACCAACTCAGCCATCTCAGTATGATTCATTTTTTCTTGGTTCCACTCTTAATTTATACTTTACTTCTAACAAGGGTATCCAGTCCCTGTTAGTGAATTGCTTGTTATTCACCATTGTATTAGTTTATCTTCATGTTGCTGATAAAGACTGGACAATTTACAAAAGAAAAAGGTTTAATTGGACTTACAGATCCACATGGATGGGGAGGCCTCATGATCATGGTGGAAGGCAAGGGGCAGTAAGTCACATCTTATATGGATGGCAGCGTGCAAATAGAGAGAGCTTGTGCAGGGGAATTCCTCTTTAAAAAACCATCAAATCTCATGAGAATTATTTACCATCATGAGAACAGCACAGGAAAGCCATCCCCTGTGATTCAATTGTCCTACTGGGTCCCTCCCATGCTCTGTGGGAATTCAAGATGAGATTTGAGTGCGGACACAGCCAAACCATATAAACCATTTTTAAACTTTAATTCTGTTCTGGTTTTCCTGCTTTGTTTTTTCCATATAAAACTAAATTAATTAATGTATAGTAGTCCTATTAGGTTAACCATTAGGCCAACACCTAGTATGGTTAGAGCACAATTCTGAGGTGATTTTTGGCAATACCTGATGGGATAATTCTTCCTCCTTTCCTATAGTTTCTGAGTCACGGGCAATAAGGTCCTATTGCAGAAATGAGTAGCTAATCATGCTGAGAAGTAGAATAGAGGTATTTGATGGAATTGAATGAGTAGAAGTATTGAACAACAAGATCTGGCTGCAGTGGGAAAATAAATATTTTAGCCTAGTGCTGATAATCAAAGATAAAGTGTTATTTTCCTGAGAAAATGAGATTGGAAGTATGTGTCTAACAGAAAAGGATTATAGAGCTAATAGTGCATCTTGGTCAAAAAATTAGGCTGGTCTTGTTTGTAATTTTTTCACCTTTTGAAACCGGTAATATCAGGTATACTGGAAAAAGCTGTCCTATTTTTGAGACATTCATTGTTTTTCTATTTGTGGATATATATATTGCTTCATAGCATATTGTGTTATTAAAAGTTTGCATGTATTAATTCAACAAACTTTTGCTTGCATCCACAAGAAGGGTTTCAGAATTTTGTTTCAAAAATTAGTTTTTCAAGTTGAATGAAACCGTTATTAAAAAGCATTTCCTCTATTAATAATACCTGAAAATAATAGTTATTTTGTTTAGAGCTTGCAAAAAAAATACAAATATCAACTGCTTTTGTATTTTTTTCAAACTTGTTCCACATATTGAACTTTTTTACAAGCTCGAGAAAAAAAAGTACAGCTCTAATTATACAGCATTAAAATAATTGGGGAAAATAACTATATTCATAAATATATTTAAAAATTAAAAATCGGCAGAAAAAGACAGCAAATCCATGAGTGGTTTTTTCAAACAAAGAATTACTCTTTGGTTGTTTGTTTGCCATACATTACTAATATTTTCCAGAAGGAACTCAGCAAGTTCTTGTTGATCATATTATATGACAACATTCCAAATATTACAGACACATCTTGTCTTCATTTAAGATACAATATTAGGGATGATTTTGACTTAAATAATACATCAAACTTGATAGTATCTAACAGTAATTTCTCAGGCTAACAAAGAATCTGTAATAAAAATAAAACAACCTTCGCCATGCCTGAAGCTATATGACTTAATTGTAATGTTGATTCAGAAGATAGTTCAGAGAATTTAGTGTTGCAGAAAAGACCAAAAGCCAAATTCTGTTAAAATTAACTACACAGACATTAAAGATATTTTCATGGCCAAAAATTCTCAAAGTAAAAACAAAAACTAAAAAACAGGTATTATTTGAGCTGACAATTCCTACTCTCACTCTGTAAGACATATGTGATTTACAAACCAAGTGCTTACTTGTGCTTTATTGTAAGTGTTATATTGTTTTTTTGTTTTTTCAGAAAATAAAGTGTGGCTGTGATACCACAGTTTCTCGTAACATTTGTTGGCCAGTACTGTCTATAAACCTCTACTCTGATTATTAGCTTTGGTGGGAAAAACAGGAGAGGCAGTCTGCATGAGTGAGTTGTACCTATCACTTATCAATCCAAGATTCTGTGGTTGGGTCAAAATAAACAGATTTGAAGTACTATCATGTAACATTTACTTCTCAAGTAGCCAGTATGGCTTATTACTAAATGTGTTCATTTGATTTGCGACAGTAAACCTGAATCTTGCCTTGACACCATTACAACTAGGCATATGATGTTCCATAGTAGGGAACAACAGCAGAAAAGAATTTCACATCCTGAGATAAACTAAACATATATGTAACATCTTGCCTAATGCTATCCTCCAATAAACAGCAAGCTTGAGCCCTTTCTTGCAAGTTGCTAACTTCCTAACATAAACAACTTTATCTCTGACTTTTGCAATACTGACATCTATAGATATGTGGATATTCTTACAGATAAGATGCAAATATGATAATGCTGTGAAAAAAAATGTTGCCTTCTCCCATTGTGGCCTGAATGACAATAATGTGACTATTGTCATTTAGGTCACAATGGGAGGATGTAACAGTTCTTCGGAAGTCTGTATGTACTCTCTTTCAAACCATTTGCGGGTAAAAATACACTTTTTATTTTCATAATGCTTTTATCTGTGGCTCTTCTTTCCAAAGATGGAGTTTCCACCAAATTGCTCAGATTTAACTACTGATTTTGTCGAAGAGATGTAACTCATGAGCTCCTCATACTCAGGTCAGCCTTTTCCAGCTCCAAGGATAAATCTCATAATTCTAGATGAAAGTTTTTCTCTTGCTGACTCATTACTGTTTCAGATTCTAGTTCTTGGTGAAGCCTGGTTCTCTTTTGTACAAGTTTGCCAAAACATGACTCTTATTAATGGTAGAACATTAGAAGCCTAGTTTTGATTATAATATCTGAGTAACTGGTCTTTGTCAGGTAACAGATAACAGAAAGTGTGAGATTTTCTTTACATTTTGTCTTTTTATTAGTCTTTTTATCTTGATGATTCTATTACTTCTTTCTTAGGGCATCCATGTCCTTGCCACAGGTTATAAGATATCATAGATTTAGAAGGACCATTAGCCAATATCAGTCATCAGGTTTAAAAGTCACTTGTGTCACTTTTTGTCAGTACAGAAGGCTACGTTGTTCTCTGACTTTCAGTAGTATACTTTTTGTTGTTGGACTTGTTTGTGTATCATTATGAGCTCAAATCATTAAAACAAAAACCACGAAAGCAAAAACAAAACTTTGTGCCCAGTGGATTACAGATCAGCCCCTGGGTCGAAAAACTGTAACAAGTTTGTCTCAGATATCGTTTGTGCTTCCTTGACCCCTCCCATATTTCTGACCCTCAGAAGTCATATGAAAGAATAAATGCCTTTTTGTTTTAAACTGTTAAGTTTAGAGCAATTTGCTACATAGCAATAAATAACAGTAATGTTATAAATTTTTTTTTTAACTTTAAGAAACGTAAAAATGATGTGTAAAGTTTACTCATGTGGCAGCATCCCCCTAGAGAATGTGAGTCTTGGGAGTGTATGATTTTGTGGGGTCTTTATGTAAAAATTTCACTAAAATGGAATTATAAAATTAATGGGTCCATGTGTGATATCACATTTTATAGCTTATCAACAAAAATTTAGAGTAATGGTTAGAAAAAATTTTCTTAAATATTGCTTGATTATTTGATCAGTGAATGAGAAGATTCTTCATGTTGTTCAGGCACATCTCTTTCTCTTCAGGTCCAGGAATTGTCTTTTCATTTCATTATGATTCATTGTGCATGCATAGCTAACTTCCTGTCTCTTACCACATGGAAAATGTGGCAGTGCTGATGCGATGCAATGGCTTTTGGGAAAATGTTTGTATTAAAATAATATAGATCTTGCCTCTGCAATTATACAATATCATGTATTTAAACCCTATTACATCATTAACTACGAGGCTGTATAATCTATCATCTGTCCCTCCCATGAATACTGGCTTCCAACAACTCCTTTTACAGTTACTATTGTGCTTCATTGAAAATGACCACAAATACAACACTTGCCCAGAGCATGCAGCAAAATGTGAATGATATTTTGTTTTCTGGTCATGTTAAATTTAGCATTCGGAACATATAAGTGTAGAATAGCACATCATCCAATCGCAACTTCTCTGGAACTGTAAGATTATAATCATTGCATTAGCAGAATATGGTCTCTTTCAGTGATGAATGCAGCTACTTCCTTCTGAACATTGCCATTCAAGGAGCCATGGGTGGAACAAGAAGAATAGTACCACCCATGCAAGGAAGGATCACCACTCCTGAAGTTTGGCATAAGACTAACCTGTAAAGGCACACTATCACCCTTTCAATAAAAGGCAAAAATGGACACCAATGGGAAGAGCCCATGGCAGTGCAGAACAATAATCTCAGAAGTCCTTCAGCCATTTCAGGAAATGGTTGCGGACACTGCTGGGGACTGCCTGATATGTAGTGAGGCCCCCGGGAAAGAGATGGAATGACAAATTTCAGTGTCAGTGAAATGGTAGGTACTGAGTGAAATGTAGTGGGTACACAGGATAAAAGATGCCTGCGGTCACTCACCTCTGCTGCCCTCAGGAACTATAGACCAGAGGTGGCAACATGGTGGGAACACTGACAAGTAAGCCCATACATGTGGCTTGAACTCTAGGTTTGACGATGTCCACAAGAGCTCTAAAATTGTCTCATGTCCCAAATAAACATCATTGTCACCAAGTTCAGCACCATTCTGGTGGTCTAATCTTGTTTATTCCTGTGAAAGGAATATTGCATTTCCCTGCAGAGGAGAACGCTTGCCAGGGCCAAGCCACAGGGCTCTGTGATAACCTTACAGAATCATATTCTGGCCATCTGGACCCTATGTATGCTGTAGAGACTAGAAGAGTGCACTGAAGAGTTTTGAAAAACTGAGATGAGTTTCCATGTTGGATCAAGAGCTAATGTAAAAGCAGATATAGCCTTGGATATCTTTGCCTGAACAGCACTGTTAATCTCTGCTGAGCCCAGGCAGAGAAAGGGAAGCACTTCTAAATTAGGGGAGACTATGAGTATACTGAGGCCTAGAGCCCAGGGCAGAGGTCTGAGGGTAATAGCATAACTAAGGCTGAACATATACTAGGTTCAGTAGTAGCAAAATAATGAACAAAATTTTGTCTGCTTATTAAGGGAAATATTAGAAATTTATTAATGTGATAAATTCTCTTTGTATAGGCATTGTCTTGCATGCTAAGGTGAATATATCTTAAACATTTGAAGTTGTTTAATTATATATACATCTAGGTATACATATATACATATATAGAATATTAAAATTTAAAAACAATATAAAGAGAAAAATAAAAAATGATATTTATGCATGAAATCTTAATAAAACTGTAACATTATTGTACAAAGCTAGTTCGCAAAACATGCAAGCCTATGTGTCAGGCTCTACTCTTTTGGGAGAAGTTAAGCTGAGACAAATATACAAAATGCCTCTGCTGAGTCATTTTACTTTTCATGGAAATGTAGTTATTTATGTATATTTCATAAGAATTTGTCTTCTTTCCCAAAAAGATATAACTGGACAAATCAAATTAGTAATCATGGCTGTGATAGAAATGTCACATTTAAATATATGTATCATTCCACCAGACATAACAAGCCTGCTACAAAGAAACAGGATTTATACAGGCACTCCCCAGAAAACGGCCTCATACCTGATCTGTGGTTTATGCTGTCCACACCTCATAAGGTGCATGTGGAAAAGAATTAGCCTTATGAAGTGTGGCCTCATGGAAGACAACATAAAATTCTAAAAAAACTACATAAAAACTGATATCATTTTACTATGTTTTGGATTGTCTGCTTTAGCAACTTTCTAATATGTTATCTTTCAGATATTTTTATAAGTACATAACAATTATACACAGGAGAGTATACACACACTTATCTGTGTACACCTAAATACACACAGACACGCACGCACACACAGGGCTTTAGATGTTTCAAAAGTAATGTAAACAAAGATTTGCAGCAGAGAAGAATCATGTTCTTTACCTTACAAAGGATCTGTTTTTATTTTCTCTAGAAATTATGCATGATAATTTATATCTTATTGCCGTATATATAGTATTGGGTGCATGCTTGCCTATGTGAATCTTTTACATTATTTTAAACTATAAAAGTCAACTGAATTTCCAGGCATGTTTTGCTCAGTTACTTAAAGTGGTTGAGATGGTGGAATTAAGACCATGAGGTTAATTAGGATACATTTTGTTGCATGGCCACTGAACATGTTCCTAACAGCACTCAGTGAAATCACACTGAACATGCAGTACATGCACTCAAATTGAACTTCAAAGGCAAATGGCTCTAATACGGTAATGGTTACATTTGTTCTACTTGTGTGTGGAGTGCTACAAATTGACCCAATATTTATGAAGGTAACTAAATTTGTGCTTTAGATATTAGTCACAAACATGGCTTTTCATTTGTCTGACATCACAAAAGGTGATAAATTGTAAGTATTCTGGGCCTCTTTTAATGTTTGAAAAGACTCTTCTTTAACCCTTGTTTCTTGCTTTTATAAGCAATCAAAATACAATATAAACCAAAGTAGAATTCACTGATCTTAGTCAATTAAAATCTAAAAAAGTCATAAAAATTGGTCACATTAAATACATTTTTACTAAATAAATATAAGGCGATACTATGACATTGCTAAAAAATATGAATATAGTCATGTTGAGGAAAACAGTTATTTTCAGTGTGAATGAGAAATTAGCAATAAGAATGACTGTAGGCAGAAAAGATTTAGTGTAACTTTTGTTCTTCATTTTTCTCCTCTAAAAAAAAGCATTTTAAAAATAAAAAAGTACAAGATAGGCTGGACTGCGTGGCTCAAGGCTGTAATCCCAGCACTTTGGGAGGCCTAGGTGGGAGGATCACTTAAGGTGAGGAGTTTGAGATCAGCCTGACCAACATGGTGAAACTCTCTCTCTACTAAAATACAAAAATTAGTGAGGCCTGGTGGCATGTGCCTGTAATCCTAGCTACTCGGGAGGCTAAGGCAAGAGAATCGCTTGTACTCAGGAGGAGGAGGTTGCAGTGAGCTGAGATTGCACCACTGCACTCCAGCCTGGGTGAAGGAGTGAGACTCCATCTCAAAAAAAAAAAAAAAGTACAAGATACTAATATTTTAAAATTGCAAACAAACCCAAACCAGGTGCTTCTCATTTTGACAAGTAAATGTGACTGGAATATTACAATTAAATGCCAAATTATTTTTAAATTGCATAAATACCAGCTATATGCAGTTGTAAAACCTTATACAAAGCAAATAATGTTGCTATAAAATAGTCATTTCCTAATTAATGTACAGGTTTTTATACATTAGAGATAAGAATATTGTATGTAGTGTTTTATTAGAAACTTGGTTCTAACAAAATATAGCATATTTTGTCAATACACTGTTACCAAATAAATATATTTATAAATTGATAACAACGTTGTAAACAAAGTTCTCTGTAAATGAATTTGGAGAAAAGTGACTTTATTCCAGTGAACAGTTTGCAAACTGGTGAGAGACAGCCTGTGGTATAAAATGAAGGTGCACTATAGAGAACAAAGAGAGGGTTTTGATTTTATAGTAAAAGTGACTATACAGATTCATAATCAAGTCTATCTATGCAAATGAAGGATTGAAATTCACATAGTTCTGACTGATCTGCCTAGCTGAATTCTGATTGGTTGGTTTTCAAGCCCCAAACCAGAAGTCTCTGCCAGATGTTTATTTCAAACAGTCAATGGGAATATTAGTTTCTGACCAAAGTTTATCTTGTCACTGATGACAGGTTTGGCTTGACAATAGAAAGAGGCCCCGTGACACCTTTACAATATTTTTCTGAGAACACAGACTATCCCTCATTCAGCTATAGCTTCCTGGTTCTGTTGTAACTTCGAGTACCTCAGTTATCCATGGAGAGTCCTATTTTGGTTGTCGGCCAGGGTATACTTTAACAAAGCTGTAAGAACGATAAATTAAGTGGGTCCGTAAAGTTTTTGAAAATATTAAGCCTATTTTATGTTTATAAATATAAAACAGAATAAAGTCCTTTATAAAACATTAAATTTGTGCTTTTATTTGAAGCAGCCTCTGGATCCTTAACTGTAATCTATGGCTGCTTCATGAATGTTTCAGAGGGAAAACTGCTGGGCATGGAAGTATGACTCAGGACACCTAAACAAATTAAGCAAGTAAACAAAATAAAAAATCAAACTGAAACTGGTCATGGACCATTCAGATCTAGATTTTTGCCAATGTGTGTATGTCTGAAAGTTTAAATGTTATAAAAGCCAAACAGTGCAAATAGAAAAATCGGGTTCTATTTTTATTGCACCACCTAGTGGAATTGTTATTTAATTGTAATACCAAAAATATAGTAAAATAGTAAATCGAGTGCTCTTTTTTTTCTCTTTCTAGGCTCTGGTCTGTCTATAACATTTATTTTCCTGCATAGTTATTCCTTTCACATAGAAAAATGATGTACTATTGTTCAGCTACTGGAATTTTTGTACAGGATGAATGCTTTATTATTACTTTTACTATTCCCCATCCTTTTTTTTTTTTTTTTTTGAGACGGAGTTTAGCTCTTGTTACCCAGGCTGGAGTGCAATGGTGCGATCTCGGCTCACCGCAACCTCCGCCTCCTGGGTGCAGGCAATTCTCCTGCCTCAGCCTCCTGAGTAGCTGGGATTACAGGCACGCGCCACCATGCCCAGCTGAATTTTTGTAGTTTTAGTAGAGATGGGGTTTCACCATGTTGACCAGGATGGTCTCGATCTCTTGACCTCGTGATCCACCCGCCTTGGCCTCCCAAAGTGCTGGGATTACAGGCTTGAGCCACGGCGCCTGGCCACTATTCCCCATTCTTAATGGCAGCCTCTGTTCTAAGATCAATGAGAATAAATACCAGTCTTATAGGATCAATCCCTAGAGTATCTAAGAACCAGAGATAAAGCATTAGTATTGATTCATGTTATTAAACCAAGCTGATCATTTCTTTTAGAAATTCAAAATTTGCAACAAAAATGCTGGTTTGCTGTACATTGGCATTTGTATGTGATTTGTTCCCTCTTCACTATTGATGAATATATAAATATGCTTATTATATTGTGTTTTCACAATCCTTATTATATTGTGTTTTCTCCATCTAACCACTTCTTTCTTTCTTTCTTTCTTTTTTTGCGTCAGACTCTTGCTCTCTCCCCTAAGTTGGAGTGTAGTGATGCTATCTTGGCTCACTGCAACCTCTGCCTTCCTGGTTCAGGCGATTCTCCTGCCTCAGCCTCCAGAATAGCTGGGACTACAGGCACACGCCACCACACCTGGCTAATTTTTGTATTTCTAGTAGAGATGAGGTTTTACCATGTTGGCCAGGCTGGTCTCGAACTCCTGACCTCAGGTGATCTGCCCACCTTGGCCTCTGAAAGTGCCAAAATTACAGATGTGAGGCACTGCGCCTGGCCACATCTTCTTTTCCAAATGCAAAATGTTAGCTATCTCAGTAAAATATGAATATGCACGTGATTATTATAGTATGCTGTAATTTCAATTGGTATTAAAATACGTTCAGTCTGAGTGTGGTGGCTCAAACCTGTTATCCCAGCATTGGGAGGCTGTGCAGGCAGATCACTTGAGGTCGGGAGTTCGAGACCAGCCTGGCCAACATGGTGAAACCCGTCTCTATTAAAAATACAAAAATTAATGGGGCATGGTGATGCACGCCATTAGTCCCAGCTATATGGGAGGCTGAGGCAGGAGAATCGTTCTAACCTGTGAGGTGGAGGTTGCAGTAAGCCAGATTGTGCCACTGTACTCCAGCCTGGGTGACAGAGTAAGGCTCTGTCTCACAAAAAATCAAAACAAAAACAAACAAAAAACTTCCTATTTTTTACTAATTAAAAGGAAGAATTGGAGAACATTTAAGGTAAAAATATATCCTTACAAATTGTAGCCTAAATTTGTCTTTTATATCTAGAGCAGATAGTTCATTTAATAAATATTGCATAATGATTAAAATTATCGCTCCTAGAAGCAACATGTCTGATTCCAGCTCTGACTCTGCCACTTACTGTTGGTCTTAGATAATTTTTTTAAACTGTTTGTGCCATAGTTTTCTCATTTGCAGTTTGTGTGTTATAATGGTACCTATTTCATAGAATTAATATAAATTTATATGAGTTATATTTGAACACTTAGAAAAATATAATTTATAACTGGCAGTTATTACATACTGTAAAACTGTTAGCCTTATTATCATAATTTAACACTATTATTGTTATCTAGCTCTATTTTTATTATATATTTTATTTGGTTATCTATTACTTATATTAATATTACTACTGCTATTATTATTTTCTTGTTTAATCCATTATTTTACAAATGAAGCCAGGAGTGTGACTTGCTAATGGTCAGCCATCTAGATTAGGAAACTAGATTTCAGTTAAGAAAAAGAGGAGGAGGAGAAACTAGCCTCCTGAAGGATTATATTCAAACTTGTTTTTATTTTTATTTTTACTTTTTTGATGCTAGAAAACAAAATGTTCCTCAGTTTCTCTGTTAGTCCTTGTCCCATTTTTGTGCTTTTGAAAAGGAAAAACAAATACACGCATTCTTGCTTAGAGTTCTGTACAAACCTTGATCTTTAGGTTTTCTAAAAAATTTGAATCCCTGAAAGAAGTAATATATTACAATCTGAAAATAAAAGTTAGAAAATAGCCGAGGCAGGTGGATCACGAGGTCAAGAGATCGAGACAGTCCTGGTTAACGTGGTGAAACCCCGTCTCTACTAAAAATACAAAAAAAAAAGTTAGAAAATAGTTTCCACCATGAAAGAATGATGGCTCCAAGCATCAAGCATGAGGTCTGTGGGTACCATAGGGCCCGAGATCCAAGCCAAACAGCTGATGTTGATTTCATTTGATTGCATTAAATGGCATTGAATGTAGTAAAATACAGTAGTTAAAAACAAAGTTTTGTGGGTTCATATTTTATCCTTATTATTTATTACCTCAGGGATATCAGGCAAGTTAACCTTTCTGAGCTTCTGTTTCCTCATCTATAATGAAATAGGTATAACCAAAGTACCATTCTCATGGATGTGTTGTGAGAATTAAGTAAAGGATGTAGTACAATTTGTAGCATAGGCCAATTTCTCAGTATTTAACATTATCATAAAGAGGTGGAAAATGATTAGTAGTTTAGATATTATTACTTATAGAAAAACATTTTTAAAAAGATAATCTGTCAATATGAACAGTTCAGTTATAAAAAATTAAAGGCAATTTTGGCACATGCAACTATGTATCCACGTTACTATACTCTAACAAAAATTTCTCTGGGTAATTAGTTTTAAGGAATATTGCTGAGTTTTCATATCGTCGTCCTTTACAGCACTTTTTCAAATAATTAAATACAGCTCAGAGACAGGTTCTCTTATCACAGATTTATATTAATACATTAATTAACATAAAATATTTGGTGCTTGCCAAATGACACTGAGAACCCTCAGTTTTACTTGCTATCAAGTTTCTCATCTTCTGGGTTTCTCTATTTATTATCAATGACTAAATGTAGTGCAAGTCTTTCCCACCCTCCTGGAATCAATATTTGGTCCAAGATTCAGGTGAATAAAATTTTCCCATTTTTACATGGAAAAGGGACATTTTTTTTTTCCTCAGAGTGGCTATGTTTTCCGGTTTATTCCTGGGCCCTATCTCTTTACTGTCATCATCTCACCTGAAGAGCTTAGTTCTATCCACGTGTCAGGTTCCTTTTCCTGAAGTTGCTTATCAGCTGAACAAGTTTTTGGGCTGAGATATATTTTTTAAATATGCAATCGTGTTATCTGCAAACACAGACAAATTGACTTCCTCTCTTCCTGTTTCGATACTCTATTTCTTTCTCTTGCCTGATTGCCCTGATCAGAACTTCCAATACTATGTTGAATAGGAATGGTGAGAGAGGGCATTCTTGTCTTGTCTTGTGCTGGTTTTCAAAAGGAATGCTTCCAGCTTTTGCCCATTCATTGTGATATTGGCTATGGGTTCGTCATAAATATCTCTTATTATTCTGAGATACGTTCCATCAATACCTAGTTTATTGAGAGTTTTTAGCATGAAGGGGTGTTTAATTTTTATTGAAGGACTTTTCTGCATCTATTGAGATAATCATGTGGCTTTTGTCATTGGTTCTGTTTATGTGATGGGTTACATTTATTTATTTGTGTATGTTGAACCAGCCTTACATCCCAGGGATGACACAGACTTGATCATGGTAGATAAGCTTTTTGATGTCCTGCTGGATTCTGTTAGCCAGTATTTTATTGACGGATTTCGCATCAGTGCTCCTGGGGGCTATTGGCCTGAAATTGTCTTTTTTTGTTGTTGTATCTCTGCCAGGTGTTGGAATCAGGATAATACTGTCCTCATAAAATGAGTTAGGGAGGAGTCTCTCTTTTTCTATTGTTTGAAATAGTTGCAGAAGGAAGGGTACCAGCTCCTCTTTTTACCTCTGGTAAAATTTGACTGTGAATCTGTCTGGTCCGGGGCTTTTTTTGTTTGGTAGACTATTGGTAAATGCCTCAATTTCAGAACTTGTTATTGGTCTATTCAGGGATTCGACGTCTTCCTGGTTTAGTCTTGGAAGAGTGTATGTGGCCAGGAATTTGTCAGTTTCTTCTAGATTTTCTAGTTTATTTGCATAGAGGTATTTATAGTATTCTCTGATGGTAGCTTGTATTTCTGCAGCATCAGTGGTGATATCCTCTTTATTATTTTTTATTGTGTTTGATTCTTCTCTCTTCTTTACTAGTCTGGCTAGCAGTCTATCTATTTTGTTAACCTTTTCAAAAAAACATCTCCTGGATTTATTGATTTTTTTGAAGGTTTTTTTTGTGTCTCCATCTTTTTCAGTTCTGCTTTGATCTTAGTTATTTCTTGTGTTCTGCTGGCTTTTACATTTGTTTGCTCTTGCTTCTCTAGTTCTTTTAATTGTGATGTTAGCTTGTCAGTTTTAAACCTTTCCCACTTTCTTATGTAAGCATTTACTGCTATAAAATTCCTTCTTCCCTGGTACAGAGGCTCACACCTGTAATCCTAGAGCTTTGGAAAGCCGAGGCAGGCAGATCACAAGGTCAAGAGATCAAGACCATCGTGGCCAACATGGTGAAACCCTGTCTCTACTAAAAATACAAAAATTAGCCAGATGTGGTGGCATATACCTATAATCTCAGCTACTCAGGAGACTGAGGAAGGAGACTCCCTTGAACCTGGGAGGCAGAGGTTGCAGTGAGCTGAGATTGTGCTACTGCACTCCACCCCAGCGGCAGAGAGAGACTTCATCTCAAAACAAAACAAAACATTTCCTCTTAACACTGCTTTAGCAGTGTCTCAGAGATCCTACAACATTGTCTCTTTGTTCTCGTTACTTTTAAATAACTTTTTTATTTCTGCTTTATTTTCATTATTTAACCAGTAGTCATTCAGGAGCAGGTTGTCCAGTTTCCATGTAGTTGTGCAGTTTTGGGTGTGTTTGTTAATCCTGAATTCTAATTTGGTTGCACTGTGGTCTGAGTCGCTATTTGTTATGATTTCTATTCTTTCGCATTTGCTGACGAGTGTTTTTCTTCCAATTTTGTGAGTGATTTTTAGAATAAGTGCTATGTGGTGCTGAGAAGAATGTATCTTCTGTTGATATTGGGTGGAGAGTTTTGTCGATGTCTACTAGGTCCACCTGGTTCAGAGCTTAGTTCAAGTCCAGAGTATCCTTGTTAATTTTCTCTCTCTTTTATCTGTCTAATATTGACAATGTGGTGTTAAATTCTCCCAGTATTATTGTGTGGGAGTCTAAGTCTCTTTGTAGGTCTCTAAGAACTTGTCTTATGAATCTAGGTGCTCCTGTATTGGGTGCATATATATTTAGGATAGTTAGCTCTTCTTGTTGCATTGATCCCTTTACCATTATGTAATGCCCTTCTTTGTCTTTTTTGATCTTTGTTGGTTTAAAGTCTGTTTTATCAGAGACTAGGATTACAACACTGCTTTTTTTTTTCCTTTCCATTTGCTTGATAAATATTCCTTCATCTCTTTTTTGAGCCTATGTGTGTCCCTGCATGTGAGATGAGTCTCCTGAATACAGCACACCAGTGCATCTTGACCCTTTATTCAATTTGTCAGTCTGATGTCTTTTAATTCGGACATTTAGCCCATGCACATTTAAGGCTAATATTGCTATGTGTGATTTTGGTCCTGTCATCATTATGCTAGCTAGTTATTTTGCACACTAGTTTATGGTGTTTCTTCATAGTGTTGTTGGTGTTTATATTTTGGTGTGTGTTTGCAGTGGTTGGTAATGGTTTTTCCTTTCCATATTTAGTGCTTCCTTCAGGAGCTCTTGTAACGCAGGCCTGGTGGTGACAAAATCCCTCAGCATTTGCTTATCTGGAATGGATTTTATTTCTCCTTCATTCATGAAGCTTAGTTTGGCTAGATATGAAATTCTGCATTGAAAATCCTTTTCTTTAAGAATGTTGAATATTGACCCTCAGTACCTACTGGCTTGTAGGGTTTCTACAGAGAGAGCCACTGTTGCTCTGATGAGCTTCCCTTTGTAGGTAACCTGACTAACCTGACCTTTCTCTCTGGGTGCCCTTAATATTTTCCTTCATTTAAACCTTGGAGAATCTTATGATTGTGTCTTGGGGTTGCTCTTCTCAAGGAGTATCTCAGTGGTGTTCTTTGTGTTTCCTGAATTTGAATGTTGGCCTGTCTTATTAGATTGGGAAAGTTCTCCTGGATAATATCCTGAAGTGTGTTTTCCCACCTGGTTCTCCCCATCACATTCAGGGATCCCAATTAATTGTAGGTTTGATCTTTTCACACAATCCCATATTCTTAGAGGCTTTATTCATTCCTTTTCATTCTTTGTTCTCTAATCTTGTCTTCATGCCTTATTTTTTTAAGTTGATCTTCAATCTCCGATATCCTTTCTTAACTTGATCTATTAGGCTATTAGTACTTGTGTATGCTCCACAAAGTTCTCATGCTGTGTTTCAGCTCCATCAGGTCATTTATTTTCTTCTCTAAACTGGTTATTCTAGTTAGCCGTTCCTATAACCTTTTGTCAAGGTTCTTAGCTTCCTTGCATTGTTTTAGAACATGCTCATTTAGCTCAGAGAAGTTTGTTATTATCCACCTTAGGAAGCCTAGTTCTGTCAACTCATCAAACTCATTCTTCATGCAGTTTTGTGCCTTTGTTGGAGAGGAGCTGTGATCATTCGGAGGAGAGGAGGCATTCTGGTTTTCTGAATTTTCAGCATTTTTGCACTGTTTTTTTTTTTTTTCCCTCATCTTCATGGTTTTATCTACCTTTGATCTTTGAGTTTGATGACCTTTGGTTGGGGTTCTTGTGTGGAGGTCTTTTTTGTTGATGTTGATGTTGTTGCTTTCTCTTTGTTAGTGTTTCTTCTAACAGTCAGGCCCTTCTGCTGCAGGTCTGCTGTGGTTTGCTGGATGTCCACTCCAGACCCTGTTTGCCCAGGTATCACCAGCAGAGGCAGCAGAATAGGAAAGATTACTGCCTGCTCCTTCCTCTGGAAGGTTTATGCCAGAGGGGCACCAGCCTGATGCCAGCTGGAGCTCTCCTGTATGAAGTGTCTGTCAACCCCTGCAGGGAAATCTTTCAGTCAGGAGGCACGGGGGTCAGGGATCCATTTGAGGAGGCAGTCTGTCCCTTAGCAGAACTTGAGCATTGTGCTGGGAGAATCTTCCTTGTCAGGATCTGCTGCTCTCTTCAGAGCCAGCAGGCAGGAATGTTTAGGTCTGCTGAAGCTGCACTCACAGCTGCCCCTTCCCCCCCAGGTTCTCTGTCCCAGGGAGAAGGGAGTTTTATCTTTAAGCCCCTGACTGGGGCTGCTGCCTTTCTTTCAGAGATGCCCTGCCCAGTGAGGAGGAGTCTAGAGAGGCACTCTGGTCACAGCCACTTTGCCACACTGCAGTGAGTTCTGCCCAGTCCAAACTTCCTGGACTCCTTAGCACTGTCAGGGGAAAACTGCCTACTCAAGCTTCATTAATAGTGGATGCTCCTCCTCACAGCAACCTTGATCATCCCTGGTTGACTTCATACTGCTGTGCTGGCAGTGAGAATTTCAAGCCAGTGGTTCTTAGCTTGCTGGGCTCTTTGGGAGTGGGACCCACTGAGCAAGACAACTTGGCTCCCTGGCTTTATCCCCCTTTCCAGGTGAGTGAACAGTTCTGTCTTTCTGGGGTTCCAGGCACCACTGGGGTATGAAAAATACTCCTGCTGCTAGCTCAGTGTCTGCCCAAACAGCCACGCAGTTTGTGCTTGAAACCCAGGACCCTGGTGGTGTAGGCAGATGAGGGAATCTCCTGGTCTATGGATTGCAAAAACCATGGAAATCATAGTATCTGGGCCTGACAGCACAGTCCCTCACAGCTTCCCTTGGCTGGTAGAGGAAGGTCTCCTCCTTGCACTTCCAGGGTGAGACAATGCCCCACTCTGCTTCTGCTCACCCTCTGTAGGCTATATCCACTGCCTAACTTGTCCCAGTGAGATGAACTAGGTACCTCAGTTGAAAATGTAGAAATCACCGATCTTCAGCATTGGTCTTGATGGGAACTGCAGACTGGAGCTGTTCCTATTTGGCCATCTTCTGTTCTTATAATTTTTAAGTGATACAGTGTAAACATAGAAGAAAGAGAAAACTGTGTTGAGAATAGATCGTTTTGTTAAAAAATTTTGATAACATTTGATTTTACAAAAAAGTTTAGACACTGCATGTTTTGTTATTTCTTGAGAATACTAGGCATTACAGGTGAAATATAAATATATATCTTTTTTAGGATACAGTCACTTTTATACAGCATTATTTAACTCACGTTATTTAACAAATTAGAAACTTCCAAAAGTATTAGAGATTATTCACTTCTATTATTTGCATTTTACACATTAGTTATATTTAATCCATTTATGTGGTCATCCATTTATTTGTTCTTTCAATCAGCATATATGCATTGATGACTCATTATTATGCTAGCCACTGTGATCATTTCTAGGATGCAGTGATACTCAAAACTTAATTCTTGCTATCAACATTACAGTTAAGCTGAAAGCAACCACAAACAAAGAAAATTAGCATAACCAAGTGTAAGCTGTAGATTCTCTAACTTGCTACCAAACTTGAAGATAGGAGAGAGATTTTTTTTTTCAGTTACACCCCTGGAAACCATGAATATCACAAAGAAACTATTATAGAGTATGGAGAATGAGATTAGATGAGGAAGAGCAGATGATGGCCAGCCAGCAGATGATGTGCTTCTGAAAAGCATGAACATGTGAAATAAAATTATGACTGCAAAGATGCTGTGTGTTTGCAATAATTAGCCAGGTGTGGCCCTGCTGATAGTACTTGGCAGAATTATCTATAGAACAGAAATGGAAAGTTGCAGAGGATTCTAATTTAGATAGAACAGCTACTCTGTATAGGGAAAAGTGTAAATGGAGAGAAGTGTAAATAACAGCTGGCAGTAGTTATGTGTTTCAAAAATCCAAATAGTGTTCTGTTTTTGAATATAGGTTAAAGTAGATCTGATATGCCAATGCTTTTTTAGGATCTGAAGTCCTAGAAGTCTGTGGAAACAGAGGCTGGTGTGATTTTGCGCTTTGCATGATGTAGGCGCTCTTGGTTTACTTATTTGACAAATCTGCTATAAACTACTGGGAAAAGTTTGTTATTTCAGAAGCATTTTATCAATGTACCAGTGTACACTTATTCCTATATCAGTTTTTAAGTCTATTTGTTTTTAAAAGTCTATCCATTCACCTGGTAATAAGAATGTCTAATCATCATGTCCATGCTGCAGTTAATAATATTATCACTCTACTCTTTCAATACAGACTGATGGTACCAAGTGAAAAGTACTTGAAAATTTTATGAATATTCTTCTACTTACAGTGAACAAAATTCCTGGATTAACATATATTAGGCTATAAAAGAATATTAATATATTTCTAATTTTTCAGAAGGAATATGCAACTTTAGATTCTCTGTCTTGCATTTTCAGGCATATTTTGCTTTATAGTATCTGTTATTCCTATAAAATGTGATTCTTAGTGATAGGTATATATCACTACCTATCACCTATATATCAGATAGGTATATATCTGGCAATTGTTTAGTAAGCAAGGTTTAAAAAGCCTCATATAGGAAGCATCTTTAATTTCGATAATTCTACAATTTAAGAAAACACAATTGGCGTTATGAAGCTGAAAACAACAAAAGGAAAAGAAGTATAACCAAGTGTAATCTACAGATTCTCTAACTTACTGCTGAACTTGAAAATAGGAGACTTTTTTCCATTGATGCATGTTTACCTGTGAAGTCTGTAAAACATGCTTTTTTTTTTTTTTTTTTTTTTTTTTTGCAGATTACAGCACTCCTATTAATTCAGGAAACCAAATCAACTATCATGCTAGAGTAATAGACTCTCAATATCAGACAAACATAAGAAATTCATGTAGTTTAAAAATCCGTATATGCTTGATACTATCTATTATTGAGTACTTTTGTTGACAGCACACTCAGTAATCTTTGAGACCTCCAATTCTGCCTTTACATGTCTCTAGTTGTTATACTTACACTCTCAGCTATTAGCATTTTTTCTGTCTAACTACAGTAAAGACTTGTGCCTTTTCTTTGCCTTTTAGAAATGTGATTTCATCATCTCCCAAAAAGTAGCCCTAACATTCTTGCTCTCTTGATAATCGCATAATAAAAATCAATTTTTCTTTCTGGTAATTTTTGTTGTTTGTTGACAAATAGAGCTTTAATGTTTAGACTTCTTAATATTTACCAGTTTTGTAAATTGATTCCAGTCCTTTTTAGTGGTCCCTGATTACATGTATGTATTTTTTAAATTTGTCTTTTTTGTTTAGTTTAAATCAGTGTCTCCTGGAAATCTCTGGGTAGCTCTATCTGAGATATATATATATATATTATTTATTTACTCTCTCTCTCTCTCTCTCTCTGTGTGTGTGTGTGTGTGTGTGTGTGTGTGTGTGTGTGTGTGTGTGTATAAAATGGTTTCCTCCTTTTTTTATTTCTCCTTGGTGTAAATGGTCATTTTGTATTTAGAATTAGTTATTTTTCTTTTTCTTTTAGTTTTAGTTTTTCTTCTAGTCTCCTACAATGGAAGCAGACTTAGGAACATTTTAAAGGAATGTGTCTTCTAACAGTTGAGGCATGTAACATTTATCTGCTTACATGGTGCTCCTGTTTCCCTCTCATATAAAAGGATTTGCTTTTGTATTCATACAGAATTTACCAGCCTAAACAATAATTTCCAATGAAAACATTTTGCCTACTTGTAGGAAAATTAAAATATTATAACACATATTTCATAATTATGACCCATTTAGCTTTGATTCTCCAACACACTGTACTTAATTTATTTTCCTGCTGTTTAAAGAGCCATTGGAATTGTATGTCATGGCTGGTTACTCAGGTAAGCTGCATTGCAAGATGCAAAATAACCTTTGCTAATCAACTTTGAATGCAATTATTTCCTACCAAATATCATGGTAAAAATATCAAGCAAATAAAGAGATTTTTAAGTTAAATATGCAGTATGTTATTTCCATGGTGCAGCAGGGTTTTCTAAGTTTACTTTGTTTTATCAAATATATTGTTTTTTTTGGGCGATAACATGTCTCTACTCCTCTAATAACATGTAGGAGACATCTTATTGGAGTGATAACTGACTTTTTATTTTGATAACCTAATTCTTGTTGTTTTTCTTCACCAGTTTTTCTTGACATGTGATATAACCAATGAAAAGCATACAGAGGTCACTTTTAGAATGTGGTTACTTCTAAGATAATATTTAACATATCACTTATTTATTAGCTTCTCATCTGTAGATACAATCTTTAAATACTTTAATATTCAAAGTACTTGATTGCCTCAAACTAAGAAAATTAATGCAAAATTTTTATTCTTTTTCATAATGCAGAATGGATATAAACTAAAATTTTAACAAGTTCATGAGTCTTTTGAGGTTTTTTTTTTGTTTTGTTTTGTTTTTTAACTTTATGATTTGGTGAGTTCTAATCATTCAGTTTAGAAAGTGTGTTGACAAGTTCATAGAAATATGCTAACCTTTATCTAGTTTTCTTTTATGTGACAGGTTGATAGCTAACTTTTTGTAACTCCGACCTTGTTGGATTGTTAAAAGAGTAGCAGTTGAAAATCACTCTGCCCTTCATTTTCTGAGATCCAGATGAAATAGTTGCTTTTGTTACATTTACCTGAGAGAATGTAAAATGTACTTAGAGCAGCCTTTATTCCTCTCAAGTTCCAAGAAAGAAACTATTGCTAACCATTGTTCATTCTTGTGACTCCTCATCTCAGCCTTTTTCAATTAATTGTGGGATAGTGGCAGAGAGTTCATTCATTTCTTTTCATTCTTTTTTTGTTGCGGGGGTGGGGGGTGGTTAGGCAGAAGCATATGACAGTCCACTGAAGAACTGCCATGGGTGAAAGGGAAGCGAGAGAGAAAATGGTTTAATGGTTTTACTTCTGTCCACAGAACATGATTATTTCTGTAGGTAATGCTCTGGACTGCATTGACCATTTTCCAATTCTGAGATAAACTAAGCTAAAATGTTGAGGTTAACAGAGAGAAATAACTAGCATCCTTGATGATACGATTGCCACATCCCTTGAGCTGTTCTTCCTTAGTACTGATTGTTTTATTAAATAATAAATCAAATTACTGCTTTAACAAATGTTTTGATTCAGGTCTTCTTTTACTTGTAGTGAAACACACAACCCTTTTGTGATTAAAGCCTTTTAATTTCTCTAACCTCTTTTATTCACCTGTGATTGAAACCTCCATTTTATTTTTTTTCCTT
Organism: Sapajus apella; assembly: GCF_009761245.1. NCBI lineage: Eukaryota > Metazoa > Chordata > Mammalia > Primates > Cebidae > Sapajus > Sapajus apella. The sequence goes on along the minus strand of NW_022436968.1, from coordinate 11,030,272 downwards.
TACATTTTTTCATTTCCTTTTCTCTTTACTACAAGTAGAGAAGATGAGAGACATTAAAAATGACAGGATGATAAATTAAAAGAAAGTAATTGGGGTGATTGTAATATTCTACTCTAATTATATTTAATAGTGCTGACTGTGAATAAATTATAGAAATCAAGAAATGGAAAACAATAAATGTTTATTATTTTTCATATTACTGATCAATATGCTAAGTGTGTATCACACTAAATGCATCTTATTTTTTAAAATGGTTATGTATGGGAAGTTATGTAACTTCCCAGAACATTGTTAAATAAAGATAAAATTTTAAACGTATTTTAACAATTTTACAGATCAAAAACTTAGCAATGCAAAAAATATTTTTTAAATTTTTCGGAAAACCAAGCTTAATCTTTATTTCCAGCTCCCATTTTCCTTGACAGAAGAAGCTTTTAAATCCTCAGAAATTTTACTTCCAAAGATGTTCACTGAGAATACAGCATATTTTAGAATTAAGTTTAGTCAAATTCAGATTTTTCTCCCTCATCTTTTTATTTCTGTTGTAGAACATGTATTCCTGTGGCTTTTATGGTGTTGTAATGTTTCATGAAAAAATATGTCCACACTCATTTTATGGTGGTATCCTTGAGAAATAATCAGCCCACATGGACTTTAATTATTGGCACCAGCTCACAGTGGCTCTTGTCAATATATCCATTGTCCTCTTGCACTCTTAGTGATGCCCAACTGCTTTTCCTTAACCTGGTGCTCAGATCCATTTGAGCCACTGACTTGCCATCAATATTGCCTATGCCCTTTTAATAGTCCTCGGTACAGTTTACTGTGCTTCCTTCATGCAGGGTATTTGAGGATATCAACCAAACCTCTCTGTTCCTAACATTTCATACAGTGGTCTTATTTCACGATAGAACTTAAAACTGATAGCTGAGGCTGTCACCATTCCTTTTTGTGATGTTTAATATGCTACCAAATATTTATAAAATTTGAAAGCAAAGTAAATATGGCATAAGAAGTGACTTGAATATCCTTATCAATCATTGACCTATTAGAATACAACCAAGTGGAAACTTTCAGAATATTAGTTTTGCCAACACTAGAAGCACTCTTTGGAACGGAATGCTGTTTCCTAAGGATTAGAACTGCCAACGGTAGTTTAGGTAGGAATTCGTCTGTTTTCCCTCTCTTCCTACCATCAAATCCCAATCTTAATCAGCTCCTTCCTTACTCACCCATGTAAATAAATACCTCTTTAAGATACCTTTTATTACAACTAGATCTCCATGACTAAGGCCTGTTTATATAGAAGCAGAATATGACTCTATCATAAGTATTCTCACTTTGATATCTAGGAGATATTCAAATTTGCAGTTTTTTTTATAGTAAATAGATCAAATAAGTAGACACTTTTCCCTTTAGCACTCCTTAGTAAGTAAAACATGATGCTTATAAACTTGATTCTAAACTATTTTTATTTTTTTACATTTTATTTTATTTATAATTGACATAATTGTACATATTTATGAGGTGTAATGTGATATTTCAAGTCATGGATATATTGTATAATGATTAATCAAGGTAATTAGCATATCTGTCACCTTCAACATTTCATTTCTTTATGGTGATAATATTCAAAATTTTCTCCTCTGCTATCTTGAAATTTCCGATATGTAATTAATAGCTATGGTCACCCTACTGTCTAATGGGACACTGGAACCTATTCTTCTTCTCTAACTATGAATTTTAGAATTTTGATCTAAGTCTCATCTTTTACTTGAATGAGAATTTAGTTTTCCAGTATTTCTAACAGGATTAATCATGGTTCTAGGAACCCACTGATCAAATTATCTTTTATAGTCCTGTGGTCTCTTAAAAATTATAATTTTTAAAAATATTATTGAAAACTAAAAAAAAAAGAAAGTTATGACTGTTAATTCCTTTTATCCAGTAAATAACATCATCTGTTTGTACTTTTCTCAGAAATACATATTTCCTATTATTGCAACAAATAGAACTTTGCAAGAGTTGCACATTACTGAAAAATGTATTCAAAAATTGTACTAGGTAGATCTTTATTGTTACTCTTAATTAGCTTTGGACCCACCTTAAAAGAGATAATGGGGCTGGAATCGGACATCATCATTGCCAGTTATTTTTGCTGCAGGGAAGAATGTTTAAAGAACAAAACAGCTCTCTTCTCTTTGAAGCAGATATCTGATTTGAAGCAAAACCTTCTGAATTTCCTTCTGAATCTATAGCTGACACTATTGTGGTAATATCTGAACATTGCATAATAGCATTTGGAGCATAGCTGATGACTCTCCTTTAGCCTCTTTGTATTCTGAAATTTCTACCTCATTGCTTATGTTAAAAGAAACAAAATCAAGTCTAGCTTATTTAAGCTATTCCTGACTTTTGGCAAAAACCTAGTATACTGAATTTCTGATTATATTTTATTGTTAGAGTTCTCAAAATGTTGAGTACTTTTTTTTTTAGTTACTTTTTTCTCCATAGGATACACACCTGTACATATTTGCTTCTATTTTTCTTTCTGGAGCAACAGAAAAAAATGAATACAATCTTTCTTACATAAGTCTATTTGGGGGAAACTACATATGTCCTGGTTATCCCCAAGTCTTTTTCTTTGCTGTATTGTTATTCCTTTGTTCTTCAACCAGTTCTTATCACTTTTTAGTATTATGTTGTTGAAACACCGGGAAATACCCTAAATGTAGATTAATATATAGACGTCAAGTTAAATCTATCTTTTAAATGCAAATAAAACATTCAAAACGTGGGAGGGTTTTTATCTTTTCTATTAGAAAGGCTTTCACTTTTTTCTATCTATATCAAAGGGAAAAATGCACCTGAATGTCTTTGCACCTGTATGAGTGTTCACTTGTCACAATAATGCTGAGTGACAAGCCACTACAAAACCCTATCATAATAGAACAATAAGCATTGATTGCTTACACATCTGGACTCAGCTGGGGATTGGTAAGGTGCTTCAGTTGATGAAGCTTAAATTTAATCAAAATTTTAGAGGTTGGCTGGCTATTGGCTAATCTAAGTTGTCTTTGGCTAGGGCGACTGGATGGTGGGCTTTACTCCCTAATTTAGTTTTTTGTGAGATAGGCCAGGACTTGCTTTGGCTGTTTATGCATGCGCACAAAAGCATGGCAAACACCCAAGAGCATAAAAGGTAGAGAGCAAATGTCTAAGCATTTTCAAGCCTCTGCTTGTACATTTAGCATCCCATTGCCTGAAGAAGTTCATATATATAGGCCCAGAATCAATATGACAGAGTACTACAAAGTTACCTCGCAAAATGAGAGAATGAAAGGAAGGGTGAAAATTTGGGACCAGTTTTAAAACCTACCTGTAAATGCTTAATTCAGCAAGCATTTAAAGAGAGTCTGTGAAATTCAACTCTGTGCCAGGAGGTCTGAAGATTTTAAAAGAATAAACATTTTTTTCTATGATGAATGAGCTCATATTTATTGTTTATAGTGATGATGAAATTTAAAATACGATTATTGACTTTATATAAGCTGACATACTACATGCTTGTTCCTAGTTGAGCTAAATTACAGCTTGTGCAAATTGTGCAGTAAATCATCATGAGGAAAAAAGGGAGAATTCAAAACTACCAGTTCATCAGTTATTTAAAGATAAAAAACTGAACTTAGACCTGAAAAGCTTTACCACAGAGGTAATGAACCTGAAATTATCTTCCATGCCTTTAGAGTGATTCTGTATCTGTTCCTGGCTTTCTAGACTAAATGTGTAAGGATCTTCCTGAGATTTGAATAAAGCTAGAAATATGACAAACTGTCCTCCTTCCTTCCTCCTTCCACTCTACCATTCCCCTCCCTCCCTCTCTTCCTTTCTCTCTTTCTCTCTCCTTCTTTATACTTTCTTTCTTTTTTTTGTACTAAATAAAGCCTGATTTTAAAAGTTATTAAGTGATGAAAATGTCTGAATATGGTTTATCACAAGCAATAAATAATCTAAAACTCTTTAAAACAGGTACATATAGTTATTTTCTTCAGGTGATAAAAGTGATATTTGATTGTCATGATCCGTTTGACTTCATTTCCAGCATGCAACAGAATCATTATAATGCTTCATGTGAGAATTGAACAGTTTAACATGTATATGAGACAGACATGAAAATACTACAATATATAAAGTATATTAATTCGTTTGCCATGCATTTTGTGTAATAACACATTTTCTACCAGATTAGTTTTCGTTGTGAGATTATACAATTCTAGCCTCACTTTCACTAACCTTTTTTTTATTTTTTACTTCTACCGTGGTATAATTTTTTCCATTCCTCAAAAATACTTTCTCACTTTTGGGACTTGAAACATGTTTTCTCTGAATAGAGATTGTCTTTTTCTCATAAACTTATTTTCTTGAACTCCTAAAACAAGAAAGACCTTAACCTCCATGAGATCATGGTTAATGTCTGAGTCACTCATTATTGTGTCCCTGGGCATCTAGTAGAAGATTCAGTGTAAGACAGGCTACAATCAATATTATTGAGAGAACAAATGATGTTTATTTTATACATGAATAAATTCTGTTTCTCTTCCTCATTGTTTTCATTTGATGCCTTTAGTAAACTTCTTTTTGATTCTCAATTTGTCCCTGGGTGATCATTCTAAACAGAGTTAGCTCTGCTGCTTAAAACCCCTAAGACCCATAGGAATTTCTGCCCCACTCCCATGTTCAGTTCAGACCCTCTAGGATTATTCAGTACTTAAGAGTTCCTGCTTATCTAGACTATGCCTTACTGCTAAGAATGTAGATGAGCATATGGGTCCCATAATATTTAAATAAGGATAATGTTTGTTATGTAATCAGACATTTTTATTTTTAGATTGAAAAGTATGACAAATTATGAATTATAAGTTTGAATATATTTATTGAAAAATTTCTTAAATATTTTAACATGTTATTTGTGGACCTTTAAGAAAGATTTATTGTTTTTTTATTTTTTTATTTTTTTTGAGACAGAGTGTCCTGCTGTTGCCCAGGCTGAAGTGCAGTGGCACGATCCAAGCTCACTACAACCTCTGCCTCCTGGGTTCAAGTGATTCTCCTGCCTCAGCCTCCTGAATAGCTAGGTTTACAGGCACCGCCACTATGCCTGGCTAATTTTTATGTTTTTTTTACTAGAGACAGGGTGTCATCACGTTGGCCAGGCTGGTCTTGAACTCCCGACCTCGTGTTCCGCCCACCTCAGCCTCCCAAAGTGCTGGGATTATAGGCGTAAGCCACAGCACCTGGCCTAAATTTATTGTTTAATGATCATCTCCAACTTACTTTACTATGGAACCATGTGTGTTTATGAATCATCCACAATATTATCTGTGCTATACTTTGAAAGCACTACAGACAAATTAAGAATATAATCATAAGATTAATTCAAATTTTTGCAATGGCATTTGAGACCATTATGTTAAGTGAAATAAGCCAGGTAGAGAAAGACAAACATCAAATGTTCTTACTTATTTGTGAAGTCTAAAAATCAAAACAATTGCTCTCATGAACATAGAGAGTAAAAAATAGTTACCAGAGGCTGGGAAGGGTAGGGAGGACCTGAGGGAGAGGTGGGGATGGTTAATGGGTAGAAATAAATAGAATAAATAAGACCTATTGTTTGATATTACAACAGGGTAACTGTAGTCAATAATAATTATACATTGTGAATGTACAATTGGATTGTTTGAAACTAAAAGAATAAATGCTTGAAGGGGTGGATACCCTATTCTCCATGATGTGGTTATTTCACATGCCATGCCATTATCAAAATATGTACCCCACAAATATATACCCCTACTATGTACTCACAAAGTTAAAATAACATTTGTGATAGAAAAAGCTAAAATGGAAACAAAATAGCTAGGTTGCACTAAATGCAAATGGCAGACATTATTGGCATTTTCATCAGATGCTAAAAAGTGTAACTTTTATATAGAATTAACAAACTACTATCATTAAAACATTGAATCTCTGAAATCTATAAATTCTTTATGATGACTTATGTCACCTTTTAAAATTAATATCAGGGAATATGTTAGTTAAATGATCTGGCAGCATTTGGATAACCCTACACTGTACTTCATGAAAAATGTCCTCATTCATTAACTCATTTTTTAATCAAAAATTAATTAAATGGTAGATACTGAGTTGGGCACTAATACGACAAGGGTAAGTAAAATATATGCAGACATCTTAAACTCCACAAGAGAAGAATCACTCGTTTAACTTAAAATGTAGTCACCCTTAGAAGGCAGCACTTTTGGTTTGCTGAAAATTAATACATACATCAGTAGATTTAAATTCTTGATTAAAAGCATGAGAACCTTAGAATACAGAAAGTTCAAGGGTAGGAAGTTGGGACACCAGAGAGCAGGAAAAAGTAGTGACTGAAAAATAAAGAAAACTAATATTAATTTACCCCCTTCTATATTGGCTAAGTTCTCTATTAAAAGGAATGCAACACAAACTTTCTATATATTTTCAAACATAAATGTTATGTCCTAAATTTGCAGTGATTTTGAAGAGTACACATAATTAGTACAAAATAATTCTGAATAAGCAAAGAATGGGTATCATTATATAAGCAACCGAAGGGCGAGTTCACATATAGAAGTAGGAAATAAATTAATACCTGTTACACTGGGTTGAATTAAAGCTTTTGGTTTCAATAAACAGCAATGCTTTATATATTGAAAACTTAGAATTACTGCCTTGTTTTAAAGCAGAGGAAATAGAAGAGTGTTCTGTTTGTTGTATTAAAAATCTTGTATTTGCTACAGAGTCAGATTTTAACTCTCAACAAACATAATTACTCCTATTCCAACAGTAGTGCCATCTGATGCTTCACAGTTTTTTCTTGATTAACTTACCTTGGTTCTTTGTCAAAAATCAATTGGCCATATACGTGTGGGTCTGTATTTGGATAATCTATTCTGTTCTACTATTTATTTGTCTTTATGGAAATAATAGTCTTGACTCATGTGGTTTTAAAGTAAATCTTGAAAATATGTCATATAAACCATTCAAATATGTTCTTTACTGAAAGTTTTGGGCATTTTAGTTCCTTTGTGTTTTTATATACATTTATTTATTTATTATTATATTTTAAGTTCTGGGGTACATGTGCAGATCATGCAGGTTTATTACATAGGTATACACTTGCCATGGTGGTTTGCTGCATTTATTTCCCTGTCATCTGCATTAGGTATAATCAGTTTATCAACATCTCCATAAAAAAATTATTAGGACTTATAGTTCCAGAGTACAGGGAATAGACGGTCACATTTTTGTTCTCCTACCTCAGACAACCAAAGAATGAAAGTATGTGAAATGATAATTGGACAAATTCTGGGTATAAGGCAATGAAGAATAGTGATCCTGAGAGATGAGAAACAGATAAGGGTGCACCAGGTTTTGGCTGTGAGAAATTTTCTAGGCCATGATACAGGGAGGTGAACACATGTAGAAACCAGTGAGGTTCCTGAATTGAGGATGTGGAGCTAAGATTTTGTGAAGAATAAAATGAGAGAGGAGAGATCTATATTGAGAGAAAATTCTGGAAATCTGCAAATAGATAGTCCTCATTAAGTACTAAGCTCAGCATTAATTAGTAGTGCATTTGTATGAGAAAACTACTTGCCCCTGAGGTAAGTACTATGCAAAAGGATTAGAGAATACAGTAATCAGCATTCATAAAGGACAGAGACTAGTGCATCTTCCCACCAGCCAGACTGGAGAACAAGTCTCATGAGGATTTAGGTAGAGTACACAAAAGTATAACCTGAATAGTGCAGAATAATTAGCTCTAGACTGAGTGCTACTTCACTCCCACCTAAAAAAGGTAAAAGAAATACATACAATCAACAAACAGTTTCTAACTAAGTTAATTCTGTGCTAGAACAACACTCAAGAATATTTTTTCTGGAAATCAAAATTTCTAGTACTCAGTAAGGCAAAATTCACAATCTCTGAAATCTGATCAAAATTGGCTAGGCACATAAACAGCGTTAGAACTGATACTATTTGAGAGTAATAAATAAATAAAATCATTTTTATTACTAGATTTCATAGAAAAGATACATTGAGATAAATAAGATATAAAGGAAGACCAAATCAAACTTCCAGAGATAAAATCTTCAAGTGAGTGATGAAAAATATGCTGGATGAGATTTAAGGCAGATTAGACATTTAAAAAAATTACTGAATTTGAAGTCATAGAAACAGAAATTATCTACAATGATAAAGTTTAAAAAATATTTGAAAAAGATACACACAATGAACGATACATCAATGAACAAGGGGAGAACTTCAGGCAGCCTAATATATGTTTAAATGAAGTACATTAAAGAAAGAAAAGAGAGGAAGAAACAGAAATATGGATGAAAATATTGGCTAAAATTTGCCAAATTTCGCCAAACTTCAGTTTTCATATATATTTTTTCACCATATACTATAGAGCACATTTAGGATAATAATGATAGAGGTGTGAATTACTAGATCCAGACATATTGACTCAAGTTCTCTGAGCAGTAAAGGCCAGGAAACTACATTTAAAAAAAAGTCCCCAGATAATTCTATAGTATACACTAGTTTGAGAACGTTTGGGCTTAACAGTGGCCAAACAGGAAATGAGCTACACGTAAAATTTTTCCATTTTTTTCAGTTGCTAGCTGCTGTTAGCACTTGTATACTATGAGAGGAGAATATGATGGGAATGGCTAACCAACATTAGATTGAGGATAAGCTGCAGATCAACATTTTTCTTTTTTTCTTTCTGTGCCTCAATTATTCTTGCTCAACAAGACTTTGTCATATGCTGGTAACAACCAAAAGTTAATATGTAAAATATAGTCTCATGTCAAAAGCATTTTCTGCTTTTTTCACATAAGTGTAATGCTAGTTTTTTCATTCTATGTAATTACACATTAAAAAATGAAAATAAATGCATTTAACTCTAAAAAAAATTGCCAAATTTGATGGAGCATAAAAAAGCTACACCAAGGCATATTCTAATTAAATTGCTATGTACCAGTGATAAAAGGGAGTTATAAAATCAGTCAGAAGAAAAGATATATTATAAACCCTGGAGCAAAGACAAGTAGAACAATTGATTTAAAAAAAACAAAACAAACTGCAAGTGGGAAGTCTATGGAATTTAAAATATTTAAAGAACTAAAACATGTCAACCTAGAATTTTATACAAAGCAGTCTTTTCAAGAAGAAGGCACAGTACTTGTTTGGACAAACAAAAACTAAACTTATCACAGCATACTCACATTTTAAGAATATTTAAAGAAATATCTTTAAAAGATAATTGGTAATTTAAACAAAAATAGTAAAAATAAATTTAAAATTTATAATATGTAAAAATATAGTGAATGACAGCAATAGGACACAAATTAGGAATGAAAAACCAAACTATACCGTTTTAATGTTCTTGTACATGAAGTCATATATCACTTGAAGGTAGACCGCGATACATTAGAGATATGAAATATTGACTCTAAAGCAATGAATAAAATAATATACACACAAACACACCCAGTTTTAGCTCATAAGCCTAGGTTAATTATGTAGATAAATATAATCAAAATTAATATAAAATAAACCAGGAAGAAAGGACAAATGTTACAAAAACAGGTGAGACAAATAAAAAATATATAACAAATTGTTAGAAATAAACTTCATATGGAACCAAAAGAGAGCCCGCATAGCCAAGTCAATTCTAAGCAAAAAGAACAAAGCGGGAGGCATCACACTACCAGACTTCAAACTATACTACAAGGCTACAGTCATCAAAACAGCATGGTGCTGGTACCAAAACAGAGATATAGACCAATGGAACAAAACAGAGGTCTCGGAGGCAACACAACATATCTACAACCATCTGATCTTTGACAAACCACACAAAAACAAGCAATGGGGAAAGGATTCCCTGTTCAATAAATGGTGTTGGGAAAGCTGGCTAGCCATGTGCAGAAAGCAGAAACTGGACCCCTTCCTGACACCTTACACTAAAATTAACTCCAGATGGATTAAAGACTTAAACATAAGACCTAACACCATAAAAACCCTAGAAGAAAATCTAGGCAAAACCATTCAGGACATAGGTGTAGGCAAGGACTTCATGACCAAAACACCAAAAGCATTGACAACAAAAGCCAAAATAGACAAATGGGACCTAATCAAACTCCACAGCTTCTGCACAGCAAAAGAAACAGTCATTAGAGTGAATCGGCAACCAACAGAATGGGAAAAAATTTTTGCAGTTTACCCATCTGACAAAGGGCTGATATCCAGAATTTACAAAGAACTGAAACAGATTTACAAGAAAAAAACTAACAAGCCCATTCAAAAGTGGGCAAAGGATATGAACAGATACTTTACAAAAGAAGACATACATGAGGCCAACAAATATATGAAAAAATGCTCATCATCACTGGTCATCAGAGAAATGCAAATCAAAACTACATTGAGATACCATCTCACGCCAGTTAGAATGGCGATCATTAAAAAATCTGGAGACAACAGATGCTGGAGAGGATGTGGAGAAATAGGAACACTTTTGCACTGTTGGTGGGAGTGTAAATTAGTTCAACCATTGTGGAAGACAGTGTGGCGATTCCTCAAGGACCTAGAAATAGAAATTCCATTTGACCCAGCAATCCCATTACTGGGTATGTATCCAAAGGATTACAAATCGTTCTACTATAAGGACACGTGCACACGAATGTTCACTGCAGCACTGTTTACAATAGCAAAGACCTGGAACCAACCCAAATGCTCATTGATGATAGACTGGACAAAGAAAATGTGGCACATATACACCACGGAATATTATGCAGCCATCAAAAACGATGAGTTTGTGTCCTTTGTAGGGACATGGATGAACCTGGAAACCATCATTCTCAGCAAACGGACAGAAGAGCAGAAGATCAAACACCGCATGTTCTTACTCATAGGCGGGTGTTGAACGATGAGAACACATGGACACAGGGAGGGGAGCACTACACACTGGGGTCAGTTGGGGGGAAATAGGGGAGGGAACTAGGGTCAGTGGGGGGTGGGTAGCTGGGGAGAGATGCCAGATGTAGGTGATGGGGAGGAAGGCAGCAAATCACACTGCCACGTGTGTACCTATGCAACAATCTTTCATGTTCTTCACATGTACCCCAAAACCTAAAATGCAAAATGGGAAAAAAAAAGAAATAAACTTAGCCATACTAATAATTAAATTAACTGGAAATTGTCTAAATATAAAAATTAAAAAGCAGAGGTTGCCAGATTGAATATACAGTATAGGCTGCCTAATAGAAATAAATTTCAAATAAAAATATTCAAACAGGTTAGTCGTACAAAGATAGAAAATGGCATAGTATATTAAACACTTAAAATATATTAGTATTAGAGAAAGTAGATTACAGAGAAAAGAACATTAATAGAAATAATTTGATTTCATAACGGTAAGGGAGTCAAGCCATCAAGTGAACATAAGAATCCTAAAAATTTACTGACCCAATAAGAGAGATTCAAAATACATGACTCCAAATGGATAGAATTGCAGGAAAATATCAAAAAATCCATGAATACATATGTTCAGATTTCAGTACTACTCTTTCAATGGTGGATAGAACAATTAGGTAGAAATTTAGTTAAACATAAAAATAATTTGAATATTAGCACCCAAATTAACCTAATTGACAAATTAACCAAATAAATTAACTTAATAATTATTTCCACTCAATAACAGCAAAATATATATTTAAAATTTTATCTGTGGAACATTTATTAGTAAGACAATATTTGGGTCCATAAAAATAAATGTTAACTTATAAAGATTCAAGTCGTACAAAGTATTTTTCTGATCACAATGGATTAAAATAGAAATCAATAACAGTAAGTAAATCTTTGGAAAACTATCAAATATTAGGAAATTAAACAATAGTCTTTTATGTAACCAAGAAGCCAATGGTAAAATTTAAGAAAAAAATTGAACATTATTTTGAAGTGAAAGAAATAATATATCAATATCCGCTTGATATCATTAAAACAATATTTAGGGATGGATTTATACCAATACATATTTATATTAGAAAATATGAAAGGGTTAAAATCAATTACCTCAGCTTTTACCTTAAGAAATTAAAAAGAATAGTAAATTAAATTTGTAAATAAATTTCTGAGCAGAACTCAGTAAAAAAAGAAGGAAAACAATTGAGAAAATTAATTAAATCTAAAACTTAAAAAAAAAATTGATGCCTCTAGCTTTGCAAACTTTGATTCTGACAAAGGTCTAATATCCAGCATCTATAAGGAGCTCAAATAAATAAAAAAGTGAAAAACAACCCCATTAAAAATTGGGCAAAGGAGCCAAATGTGCCTCATACCTGTAATCCCAGGAGTTTGGGAGGCTGAGACAGATTACTAGAGGTCAGGATTTCAACATGGTGAAAGTGAGCCTCTACTAAATATACAAAAATTAGCTAGGTGCAGTGGTGCACGCCTGTAATCCCAACTACTCAGGAGGCTGAGGCAGGAGAATCTCTTGAACCCGGAGGCAGCAGTTGTAGTAAGTCAAAATCGTGCCACTGCCCCCCAGCCTGAGTGACAAAATGGAACTTTTCAAAAAAAAAAAAAAAAAAAAGCAAAAGACATACATGCAGCTATGCAGCTACACATCTAACAAGCATATGAAAAAATGCTCAATATCACTACTCAGCAGGGAAATGCAAATCAAAACCACATTGAGATACCATCCCACGGAAGTCAGAATGGCTATTATCAGAAAGCAAAAAAAAAAAAAAAAAAAAAAAAAATAGAAGCTGATGGAGTTGTGAAATAAAAAAGGGAGCACTTATAAAGTGCTGGGAAGAATTTAAATTAGTTCAGCACCTGTGGAAGGCAATCTGGAGATTTCTCAAATAATTTAACATGCAACTACTATTCCACCCAGCAATTCCATTACTGGGTATCTGCTCAAAGAAATATAAATTATTTTACTATAAAGACACACGTACTCATATGTTCATTGCAGTACTACTCACAATAGCAAAGACATGGAATCAACCTAAAGGCTTGTCTTTGAATAAAATAAATGTGGTACATATACACCATGGAACACTATGCAGCCATAATAAACAAGCAAGATCTCATCTTTTGCCACAAGGTAGGTGGAGCTGGAGACCATCAATCTAAGTGTAGTAACACAGAAATGGAAAACTAAATACCACTTATTCTTGTTTATAAGTGGAAGCTAAACATTGAGTACATACGGAGACAAAGAAGGAAACAACAGATACTGGGGCCTACTGGAAGGTGGAGGGTGAGGATGGAAAAACTACCTATTGGGTCTTATGCGTATTACCTGGATGATGAAATAATTCATCCATCAAACCCTCATGATATACAATTGATCTATATAACAAACCTGCACATGTACCCCTCAACCTAAAATAAAAAAAGATCATTGAAATTGATAGGCTTCTGAAAATGCTGATTAGAGAAAAATATAATGAAAATATAAATTACCAATATTGATCCTGAGCAAAATAATAGCAGTAAAAATTCTACAAATATTAAAAGATTAATAAATATTAGACATTTTATGCCAATAAATTCAACTACTAAGATAAAATAGACAAATTCTTTGAAATAAATAAACTGTTAAAGCTGGCTAAAGTAGAAATAGAGAAATAGTTACTTGACTGACGCTATATGTATTGGTATACACACATATCCGCTGATTAAGACTAGAAGGGAATTTCCTCAAATTGACTGATAAAGGGCATCTATGTAAAACCTAGTATAAATCAAATACACAGGAGAAAATCTTTGTGACCTTGGGTTAAGCAAAGAATTCTTAAACACAGTACCAAAGATAGATAAATCAGACAGTATCAAAATTTAACATTTCTATTTTTAGAAAGTATTATAAAGAGAATGAAAAGACAAATCAAAGACTGGGAGAAATTATTTGCCAATCCTATATCTTATAAAGGACTTTTATTCCTTTTGTTATTAGTTTTCTAAGGGTTTGTTTTTAATTATAAATGTACATTACAATTTTATAAAAAATATTTTTTCTGCATCTATTGAGATGACTAGCTTGTTCTGTTAATGTCATGAATCAATTAGATTTCTTCTTGAGTGTTGAACTAATCTTGCATTATTTTTATTAATATCACTTCATCCTTATATAATTTCCTTTTATAGCTTGCTTAAGTCTGCTAATATTTTCTTGACAATTTTTGGATCTTAGTTCATGAGGGATTTTGGTCTTTTCTGGTAATATCCATGTCAGGTTTTGCTCTTTCTTCTTTGGCTCATGAGTTATTTGGAAATGTGTTTTTTAACCAGTTAATTGGGATTTTTCTACATGTTTTAATATTATTGATTTCTAATTTATTGTGAAGAAAATGGACTTTGTATGAGTTTTTTCCATTGGAATTTGTCAAAAACTCGTTTTATGGTCCTAGCATAGTCTATCTTAGTGTTGGAAAAGTATGCCCTGTAGACTGGCAGTTTGTGTGTGTGTGTGTGTGTGTGTGTGTGTGTGTGTGTGTGTGTGTGT
>NW_022436968.1:10989109-11015639 GCF_009761245.1 Sapajus apella | reverse complement strand
TGTGTGTGTGTGTGTGTGTGTGTGTGTGTGTGTGTGTGTGTGTGTGTATTAATACAGTCACACCCATTTATTTATATATTATTTATGCATGATTTGTCATCAAAATGTCAGAGTTGAGTAATTTACAAAGGTTAAGATATTTAATATTTTTCTCTTCAAGAAATATAGCATATCAACATTTTTGTGATAGTTTTTCATGATATATCTTTTCCTATATTTTACTTTTAATTTGCTTATTATTTATACGTTAAATATATCTCTTCTATGGAACTAGACAGCGTGTAGTTGGTGATTTCTATTTTATCCAGTCTGACAATTTTGACTTTTAATTGGCATTTTGGTTTATTAACAATAAATATATTGATAATTATAATCTAGTTATTAATATGGTGGGTTCTATCTGCACTAACATGCTATTAGTTTTCTCTGTTCTTTGTTCCTTATCTCCCTCCTTTTGTATCTTCCACTGGGAAAACTGAATACTTTTGATGTTTCTTCAGCTATACTTATTTGCTTTTGTTAGTACTTATCTGATTTATGGTTGTTTTATAGATACTATATGTAATTTATTCATATTATATCTTGATTTTATATTATACTCCTTCCCATATAAGGGATCACCTTAAAACAATGTAATTCCACTTACATTTCTTCTGCTCTTTGTGTTATCACTGTTATACATTTTATTATGGTATCTGCTACAAACACACCAATCCCTTATTACAATATTTTGCTTCAAATAGCTAATAGACATATACTTTTAAATAAAAGAAGGAAAGTTATATATTTACTCCATATTTTCCATTTGTAATGTTCATTTTTTCCCCTGTGGACCCAAATTTCCATCTTATACTATTTCTTGTCAGATGTAAAGAAGTTTTCCTTGCAGTTTTTGTAGAGCATGTTAGTTTTTGTTTGCCAGTAAATATCATTTCTCTAATTTTGAAGGAAATGTTCACTATGCATAGAATTCTAGGTTGACAGTTTTCTTCTTTTATCATTCTAAAATTGTCTTATTGTCTTCTGACCTCTATTGCTTCTGAGAAGTCAGCTTTCATTCTTATTTCTTGCACGTGGTATCTCCCCTTCCTGCACTCCCCCACAAACTCCCACTTCCACTCTCACATTCCAAGCAAAAGCTATCTTTCCTTGGCAGGCTTGCTCCTTGGACATTTTGTCCCCTAGTCACAGCAACTGGCTGCAGATATGAAAGTATCTTCTGTTTCCTGCTCACTTAAGGAATACTTGTCTTACTGGAATTTGTTAGATCCTTTTATGTTTACAATTCTTTGATGGCTTTCAAGCAAAGAATAACATTTTGTGTATCATTAACTTTTTGTTTCAGTGGTTGTGACTGAATTTTGTTTTTCTACATCCTAACTGAAAGTAGATAATTATACATGTAAATTAAAATGCAATAAAATAATAGAGATTGGTGTTTTATCTTCTAAAAAATGTTTGCATATTTAATATGTATTTGTGTGTGTGTGTGTGTGTGTATGATCTCTATGTGTCTGTGTATGTGTGTGTGTATATACACATTTATTTACCTTTTCCAAAAAAAAAAACAACTTTGAGAGAGATTTGATGAAAATATTTGGCCATAATTTAAAGTTTAGTACTGACATACATAAACTATATATTAATTTAATATGTACTTACGAAATGTCTGCTAGGCCTTAAAATTATGCCAAGTGTGGTGAAGACATTCTATTTGGAGATAAAGTTATGTTAGCTCAGAAGAAACCACATCTTAAAACATATCATTTGATGGTTAAGGAACAAAATGATTGCTAAAGCCATTTTTGTTTTAGACATTTACAGAAAGAATACCACTTATTTTTGGCTTGAATGAACAGAGAAGAATTTTTATTCAAACTGATGGGACTGATAGAAAAAGTGGAGAGTATCAGATAAACACCTATTTTGAAAAGAGCATAAACAAATGTTGGTAAATATGTGACTTATTTAAAAGGAAAGAACAAGGATCGTAACAACCTATTAAAAATGAGAGCAGTTTTAATCACTTGTTCATATTTATTTGAATATTCATAAAGTGAAATGCATATAATCTTTCATATGAAGGTCAATTAAATTATACAAATACACTCATCCATGCCACCACCATACAAATTAAGATACAAAAGACTAGTAGGATACTAGAAGCCTTCCTCATGTCCCCTCCCAGCTATTCTCTCTCCAGAGGGTAGCCATTATTGTGACTTTCAATTTCAAAGAATAATGCTTCCTGTTTTTGAATTTTTCACAAATGAAGTCATATCATATATGACATTCTTTTGTGTCTGGCTCCTTTCAGTCAATGGCAAAATGATTGTTCTCTGTTTCAAGGAATTCCTTAGAAGAATAGAAATAAAATAAGGAAGAAATACATAATTATAGGCACTAGGCTGAACCGAATACAAAGATAAGTGTAACATGGACAATATTCCTCAAATCTGAGATGTAAGGTGCATTTTGAGTTCTTTGTATGAAGTCAGGTAATTTAATAATGTTCAATAATTACTTGATGATTGATCTCAATAGTTTTTAATGTAAGAGATACAAACTCATAAGACAGAACATGATTATTTTATATGATTCTAATGATAGAAAGTCTTTGAGGGGTAACAAGTTTGCAGAAATTGATAGGGCAAAGTGTGCATTAAACGAGAAAAAATATTAAATAAACGGTTAGAGGCACCTGAAATAATAAATGAAGATTACAGAAAGGCTTTTGTTTTTAACTTTTAAAGACATTATTACAAGACTATACAATAATTAATTTTATATAAAATTTAGCAATGTAAAATAGTCAATTTGAAATTTAAATAAGTATCTTTGAAGAAAACTGAGTTTCATATCTGTCCTCTTTAGATCTTTCAAAGAAAAAAAGAAAGGTTGAAAGTGTACATGTTTTACCCTCTTTGCTCATTAATTTTTAAAGTCCCATCTTTGAAATACCTGCCTTACAATGATGTTTCACCTGATTGGTTATGGCATACACATTACTGTCATGTCACAAAACATGCTGCTTCAGAGAGTTGATTAATTTTGAATAGTTGGTTAGAGATGAGAAAACATTGGTAGGTTGATTTTAGAATAAAGAATCTATGTAGAATTAATAATGCAAACTACAAGTTCAGGCAAAAATTGCCTATGTGCAGCATTTATGTTAATCATAGAATCACTGAGTTGATTTGCCCAAAAGGCATATTGATAAGGTAGCTAAAGTGTTTCAGACATCAGGAACATAATAATTAATGTTTCACTTATTTTTACCATGCCGAAAATGTATCTGTAAGTCAATATTTGGAAAATATAGAAAACTTTTACTTTAGATGTAAATATAGGTGTTTCATAATTTTAGTTTAAACAATAATTTCTTTTTAACAACGACAAACAAATAATGTAATAGTGATTTATAGCTTTAAATATCTTTCCAAATACATAGTTTGCCTGCATAATAATGATATCACCTCATGACCTTTACTCCGTTTGTGTCTTAAAATGGAGCTTTCTTTTGATGCCTGTTAAATATAAGTTATGATAGAACACCAAATTTATTAGCTGAAACTAGAAAGTTGCTTTAGATCACAATATTAAAACTCCATATTGTTTGAAAAAGAAAAATGAGAAAGGAAAATGGAATGGAGGTAAGAGGAAATAGAAGCATTAATTTTAGATATCGCACACTGAGATCTGGGGATATACGGGGGAAATAGGGGAGGGACAGTGGGGGGTGGGGAGTTGGGGAGAGATAACCTGGGGAGAAATGCCAGATATAGGTGATGGGGAGGAAGGCAGCACATCACACTGCCATGTGTGTACCTATGCAACAATCTTGTATGTTCTTCACATGTACCCAAAACCTAAAATGCAATTAAAAAAAAAAAAGAAACATTAATTTTAAAGTGAATAACACATGAAAGGGGAAAATATGATTTGTTGTGTTTGTCTTTTCTTCTACAAAGTTTTCTTTCTTTTCTTTCTTTTTTCTTCTTTCAGGCCTACTCTTTATATTAACCTTCATTTGATAGACTTCATAGGCTAGGATTCCGAGGTGCATCTCTCCAGTCAGTGTACTAGATAAATTTTTTGGCTCCAGCTTTAAGGTTTAAACACACTTCTATTGGGTCAAATTCTCAATAGAAATTAGGATTCTAATCCTAATTTGGATCTATTCCCAATAGAAAAGAAGAGATTAGCACTCCTCACTGGGACATTTGTCTTGGTTGACAATATGCAAATAGAAAATTCATGTTTTTTCTTTTTTTACTTTGCAGTTTACCAAAGGTAATAGGTCTTCATTGAGAACAATATACTAAGTTAGTCTGTGAAGTCTTAACCCAATAAGAGCTATTACCAAACATCAGTGAGATAGGCTTTGTGAAAATAGTGCAAATATATGCTAAAACGTGTGTCACATGTTCTTAAAAACAACGATTTGATAGAAAATAGCTAGCTTGGACAATGCGTCCAATCTAAAAGCTCTACCAAGAAGAAACATGGTTACCATTTGCCTATAATATCATCTTCTATTTGTTGTCAATGCTTTCCAGCCATAGACTATAAGAAATATACCTGTAGGTGAGCAAGTTGGGTTTATTAATCATTTCAGTGAGGAAAAAATGCATATGGGGTACACCCATGAGGTGTCTTAGTAAGAGGGTGTGAGAAAGGACTTAGAGAACTTAGGCTTTGGTTGAGTGATTTGGGGGCACAGTCCAATGAAGCAGGGGTTTCACTTTGAACTGAGAGCTTTCAGAGAGCAGAAACAATTTTATGATGGTACATCTCAGTAAATCTTATCCATAGAATGTGAACATGAGAGCAAAACTCAACCTAATTGATAGGTAGTTAGCAGTCACTCAATTAGCCTGAGAGAAGGATGTTAGAAATTTTTTGAAATTTGGAGAATGTTTTGTGTTCAGATATCATTATGGAGTGGTTTTGTTTTTGTCTTGATATGCCATGGTCACAGAATGACCTTGTCTGTGGATAATCATCTTTGAAATTGTTAATCTTCAACTGAACACCAATACCTTATGGCGAGGCTGTTAGAGCCTGGATATCAGGGTCTGGTTTTTGTTTCATAGTGATCTGGGACATAGAGTACAATTACTTCTCCTCCCTAACAATGACAAGGACATGGTTTATTTCTTATCTCTTCTTTATTATATCACAAAGTTCAGCTGTATGATAGTCACTAAATAAATAATAGGTGAATGAGAATCAATAAATATATAAGTACTGAAATAGACACACAAACCAGACGTTCGGCTAAAAAATGAGCTGAACACGAAAAATGATCAGTCACTTACTCAAACAAATATCCATTGGCACTGACTTGAGCAAAATTTATTAAAACTAGGATGATTATAACATAATAATATTTATTAATCTATTATAGTCTAATCACTCTGCTGCATTATCTATTCAAGTCTCAAATGAGTCTTTAAAGTAAGAATCATTTTAACCTTAAAACTAAAATCTGGAGAGGATCAGTTAATATATCAAGGTCATTCAGATGGTAAGTAGTGGATTTGATACATAAATCTCAGGTGTTCCACTCTCAAACTGCAACTTCCTCTTTATCCTTGAACCTATTATATTTTTATCCTGTTCCCTGTCACCAAAGCTGAATATACTGCAAATAGCCACCAACTGTCTTATACAATAGCCTCTTTTCAGACATGGTATTACTTAACTCCTCTGTAGGTTTCAAAGATTCCTGGATTCTTTTTTATATATTAATATGTGGTTTATTGATCATTATTTTTAAGAGGCAGTATTTTGTTTGGCAAAAATTATTGTCATTTCCTACTTTGTGTTATTTATAGTTCTAATGATTGAATTTTTAGATGGGATTTAAAAGATTAATTATAGGAAGCTTGAAGTAGTTTGGGGCATTTTACATTAAAAAAAAAATCTCTAAAAGTTTAAAGGCAGTAGAGTTTTGTGCCACATAATGACATTTTGGCCAATGACAGACGGCATATACAATGATGGTTCCATAAGATTATAATGGATCTGAAAATTACTACTGCCTAGTGATGTTGTAGTTGTCTGAACCTCATAGTGCAGCACATTCTTCACTTGCTTGTTTTGATGCTGATGTGAACAAACCTACTATGCTGTCCATCATATAAAGATACATCACATTCAATTATGTACATAATACTTGATAATAGTAATAAATGGCTATGTTACTGGTTTATGTATTTTCTATACTATATTTTAATAGTGATTTTGTTTTTTTTTATTTCAGTAGGTTTTTGGGGAACAGGTATTTGTATACATGAATAACTTATTTAGCGGTGATTTCTGAGTTTTGGTGCACTCATCACCCAAGCAGTGTACACTATACCCTGTGTGTAGTTTTTTTATCCCTCAACCCCCTCCACCCTTTCCCTGGAATTCCCAAAGTCCATTGTATCATTCTTATGCCTTTGCATTCTCATAACTTAGCCCCCATTTATGAGTGAGTACATACAATGTTTAGTTTTCCACTCCTGAGCTACTCCACTTAGAATAATGGTCTCTAATTCTATCCAGGTTGCTGCAAATGCTATTATTTTGTTCCTTTTTATGGCTGAGTAGTATTCCATAGTACACTTATAAATACTATGTGATATATACATATATATCACATTTTCTTTATCCACTCATTAATTGATGAGCATTTGAGATGGTTCCATATTTTTGCAGTGGCAAATTGTGCTGCTAGAAACGTGTGTGCAAGTATCTTTTTCGTATAATGACTTCCTTTTTCTGGGTAAATACCCAGGAGTGGGATTGCTGGATCAAATAATAGATCTACTTTTAGTTATTTAAGGAATCTTCACACTGTTTTTCATACTGTTTGTACTAACTTACATTCCCTCCCACAGTGTAAAAGTATTACCTTTTCACCATATCCATGCCAACATCTATTATTTTTGATTATGGCCATTCTTGCAGGAGCAGAGGTGGTATCACATTAAGATTTTGCTTTGCATTTCCCTGATTATTAATGATATTGAGCATTTTTTCGTATGTTTGTTGGCCATTTATATATCTTCTTTACAAAATTGTCTATTCATGTCTTTAGCCCACTTTTTGATTAGATTGTTTGTTTTGTTCTTGCGGATTGTTTGAGTTTCTTGTAGATTCTGGATATTAGCCCTTTGTCAGACATGTGGATTGTGAAGATTTTCTCCCACTCTGTGGGTTGTCTGTTTGCTCCACTTATTACTTCCTTTGCTGGGCATAAGTTTTTTAGCTTAATTAACTCCCATCTATTTATCTTTGTTTTTGTTGCATTTGCTTTTGGGTTCTTGGTCATGAAGTATTTGCCTAAGCCATTGCCTACAGAGGTTTTTCCAATGTTATGCTCTAGAATTTTTATCCTTTTAGGTCTGAGATTTAAGTATTTGATCCATCTGGAGTTGATATTTGTATAAAGTAAGAGGTGAGGATCCAGTTTCATTCTTCTATATGTGACTTGCCAATTAACCCAGTACCATTTGTTTAATAGGGTGTTCCTTTTCCCACTTTATGGTTTTGTTTGCTTTGTCACAGATCAGTTTACTGTAAGGATTTGGCTTTATTTCTGGGTTTTCTATTCTGTTCATTGCTCTATATGCCTGTTTTTGTATCATACCATGCTGTGTTGATGACTGTGGCCTTATAGTATATTTAATAGTTTGAAGCAGGTAATGTAATGCCAGATTTGTCCTTTTTGCTTAGTCTTGCTTTGGCTATGCAGGCTTAGTTTTGGTTCTATATGAATTTTAGGATTTCTTTTCTAGTTTTGTGAAGAATGATGGTGGTATTTTGATGAAAATTGCATAAATTTATAGATTTCTTTTGGCAGTATGGTCATTTTTACAATATTGATTTTATCCATAAGCATGGGATGTGTTTCCTTTTGATTATGTCCTCTGTGATTTCTTTCAGCAACGTTTTGTAGTTTTCTTTGTAGAGATGTTTCACCTCCTTGGTTAAGTATATTCCTAAGTATTTTATTTAATTTTTGCAGTTACTGTAAAAAGAATTGATTTCTTGATTTGATTCTCAGCTTGGTTGCTACTGGTGTATAACAGATCGACTAATTTGTGTACGTTAATTTTATATCCTGAAACTGCTGAATTTATTTACCAATTCTAAGACCTTTTTTTGGATGAGTCTTTAGGATTTTCTAGGTGTGAAATCATGTCATCAGTAAACAGCAACAGTTCGACTTCCTCTTTACTGATTTCTTTCTTTCTCTTGTCTGATTGCTCTGGCTAGGACTTCCAGTACAATGTTCAATAGAAGTGGTGAGAGTGGGCAGCCTTTCTTGTTCCAGTTATCAGGGGGAATGCTTTCATCTTTCCCCCATTCAGTATAATGTTGTCTGTGTGTTTGTCATAGATAGCTTTTATTGACTTATACTATGTCCCTTCCATGCAATTTTACTGAGAGTTTTAATCATAAAGGGATGCTGGATTTTGTTAATGCTTTTTCTGCATCTCTTGATAGGATCATGTGATTTTTGTTTTTAATTCTGTTTATGCGGTGCATCATATGTGTTGACATGTGGATATTAAACCGACCCTGCATCCTGGGTATGAAACTCACTTGAACATGGTGGATTATCTTCTTGATATGCTGTTGGATTCAGTTTGCTAGTATATTGTTGAGAATTTTTGCATCTATGTTCCTAAGGGATATTAGTCTCTAGTTTTCTATTTTTGTTGTTATTTCCTGGCTCTGGTGTTAGGGTGATACTGGCTTCATGGAATGATATAGGGAGGATTCCCTCTTTCTCTATCTTTGTGAATAGTGTCTATACGATTGCTATTAATTCTTCTTTGAATGTCTGATAGAATTCAGCTGTGAATCAATCTTGTCCTGGACTTTTTGTTGTTTTTGTTGGTAACTTTTTAATTACCTTTCAATCTTGCTGCTTGTTATTGGTCTGTTCAGAGTTTCTATTTCTTCCTTGTTTAATCTGGGAGGGTTGTATATTTCCAGGAATTTATTAATCTCTTCTAGGTTTTCTAGTTTATGTACATAAAGGCATGCATAGTAGCCTTGAATAATCTTTTGTATTTCCATGGTATGGGTTGTAATAGCTCCTGTTTTATTTCTAATTGAGCTTATTTAGGCCTTCTTTCTTCCTTTCTTGGTTAATCTTGCTAATAGTCTGTCAATTTTATTTATCTTTTCAAAGAACCAGCTTTTTGTTTTATCTTTTGTATTTTTTTGTTTGTTTGTTTCAATTTTACTTAGTTGTGCTCTGATCTTGGTTATTTCTTTCTTCCGCTGGGTTTGGGTTTGGTTTGTTCTTGTTTTGCCAGTTCCTTGAGATATGACCTTAGATCGTTTGTGACCCTTTAGACTTTTTGATATAGTCATTTAATGCTATGAACTTTCTTCTTAGTGGTGCCTTTGCTGTATTCCAGAGGTTTGGATAGGTGATGACATTATTATCATTCAGTTCAAAGAATTTTGTAATTTACATCTTGAATTCATTGTTGGCCCAGTGATCATTCAGGAACAAGTTATTTAATTTCCATGTAATTGCATCATTTTGTAGGTTCCTTTTAAAGTTGATTTCCAATTTTATTCCACTATGTCCTGAGAGGACATGTTATAATTTGTTTTTCTTAAATTTATTGAGACTTGTTTTATGACCTATGATATTGTTTGTCTTGGAGAATGTTTCACGTGCTGATTAATAGAATGTATATTCTGCAGTTGTTGGGTAGATTGTTCTGCAAATATCTATTAGGTCAATTTATTCTATAGTATAGTTTAAACCCATTGTTTCTTTGTTGATTTTCTTTCTTGATAGCCTGTCTAGTGCTGTCAGTGGAATATTGAAGTCCCTGCTATTATTGTGTTGCTATCTATCTCATTTCTTAGGTGTAGTAGTAACTATTTTATAAATATGAAAGCACCAGTGTTAGGTGCATATATATTTAGGATTGTGATATTTTCCTATTTGACTAGTTCTTATATCATTATATGATGTCTCTCTGTCTTTTTTTTTAACACTACTGTTGCTTTAAAGGTTTTTTTTTTTGTCCAATATAAGAATAGCTAATTCTGTTCACTTTTGGTGTCCATTTGCATGGAATATCTTTTTCCACGCCTTTACTTTAAGTTTATGTGAGTCCTTATGTATGAGGTAAGTGTCTTGAAGGTGGTAGATACTTGGTTGGTGAATTCCTATCCATTATGCTATTCCATGTCTTTTAAGTGGAGTATTTAGGCCATTTACATTCAATGTTAGTTTTGAGATATGAGGTACTATTCTATTCATCATGCTATTTGTTGCCTGAATACCTTGGATTTTTCATTGTTTTGCTGTTTTATAGGTCCTGTGAGACTTACTTTTATTTTTATTTTTTATTGTACTTTAGGTTCTGGGGTACATGTGCAGATCATGCAGGATTGTTGCATGGGTACATACATGTGCAGGTGATTTGCTTCCTTCATTCCCCCATCACCTATATCTGGTATTTCTCCCCTTGTCATCCCTCCTCACCCTCCCCAGCCCCCACTGTCTCTCCCCTAGCCCTCCCCAACTGACCACAGTACATGATGGTCCTCTCCCTGTGTCCATGTGTTCTAATTGTTCAACACCTACCTATGAGTGATAACATGTGATGTTTGGTTTTCTGTTCTTGTGTCAGCTTGCTGAGAATGATGGTTTCCAGATTCATCCATGTTCCTATGAAGGACTCAAACTCATCGTTTTTTATGGCTGTGTACCATCAACGATAGACTGGATAAAGAAAATGTGGCACATATACACCAGGGAGACTTATGTTTTAAAGAGATTCTATTTTGGTATATTTTTAATAGAGACAGGAGACAGCCAAATGCCACCCAGGCCACTATGCACAGGGGGTTTGGCTAAACAATACCACAGTGAAAAATTCCATCCCTTAATACATGTGGAGTAAGGGAAATAAATCAATATGGAGTGGCTCAGACTAAGGGCCTACCTAGGCATGGGGAGAATGGAGTAGAGCCACTGGGAATTTGTGCTTTGTGCGTGGGAGGAGATCCTGGTCTCTTCAGCTCCTGTGTGGTAGCCTGGTATTCAATATGTGAGGTGGGAACCTATTGGCAGGAGCTCCTACTCTTCCTTGTCTTCTTCTTTTTTCTTTTCCACTGGAGTTTTCTTTTAATGAATTCCACTCTCCTCACCTTTCCATGTGTCTATGTGCCCAATTTTTCCTGTCTTGTGACTAGAACATGAATTTTAGCAGAAATAAGGAGCAAAAAATCCTGTAACATTTTGAGGATTTTTTGCAGGATTTAGAGCTCCTCTTTGCAGCTCTGGTAGTGCTGGCTTGGTAGTGGCAAATTCTCTCAGCATTTGCTTGTCTGAAAAAGACTACCTTTCCTTCATTTGTAAAGCTTAGTTTCACTGGATACAAAATTCTTGGCTGATAATTGTTTTGTTTAAGGAGTCTAAAGATAGGACCCCAATCCCTTCTAGCTTGTAAGATTTCTGCTGACAAATCTGTTCATCTGATAGGTTTTCCTTTATAGGTTACCTGGTACTTTTGTCTCAAAGCTCTTAAGATTCTTTCCTTCGTCTTGATTTTATATAACCTGATGACTATGTGCCTACGTGGTGATCTTTTTGCAATGAATTTCCCGCATGTTCTTTGAACTTCTTGTATTTGGATGTCTAG
Organism: Sapajus apella; assembly: GCF_009761245.1. Taxonomy (NCBI): domain Eukaryota; kingdom Metazoa; phylum Chordata; class Mammalia; order Primates; family Cebidae; genus Sapajus; species Sapajus apella. The sequence goes on along the minus strand of NW_022436968.1, from coordinate 11,003,961 downwards.
ATCTAAAGCAAGGCCAGGGAAGTTTTCCTTGATTATTCCCTCAAATATGCTTTCCAGACATTTAGATTTCTCACCTTCCTTGGGAACACCAGTTATTCTTGGGTTTGGTCATTTAACATAATTACAAACTTTTTGGAGACTTTGTTCATTGTTTTTAAATTCTTTGTTGAATTAATTCAAAAGTCTACCTTTGAATTCTGAAGATCTTTCTTCTACTTGTTTGATTCTATTGCTGAGAATTTTCAGTGCATTTTGCAATTCTCTGTTCATTTCCAGAAGTTTTTATTGTTTTTGATTGATGCTATTTATTTCACTGGAGGTTTTTCCATCTATATCCTGTATCATCTTTTTTTTTTTTTTTTTAATTTCTTTAGGTTGTTCTTTGCCTTTCTCTGATGCCTCTTTGAACTGCTTAATAGTTGATTTTCAGAATTATTTTTCCTGAAATTAAGAGATTTTGTTTTGGTTTGGATCCATTGCTGGTGAGCTAGAGTGATCTTTTGGGGGTGTTAAAGAAACTTGTTTTGTCATATTACCAGAATTGCTTTTCTGGTTTCTTCTCATTTGGGTAGACTACGTCAGAGGGAAGATCTTCGATGCAAGGGATGCTGATTAGATTCTTTTGTCCCACAGGGTGCTCCCTTGAGTAGTTCTCTCCCGTATCCCCTAGGAATGGACTTCCAGAGAGTCAAACTACAGTGGTTGTTACTTCTCTTCTGGATCTAAGCACCCAGCAGAAATGCTGGACTCTGGGTTGGCACCGGAGAGTGTCTGCAAGGAATCCTGTGTTGTGATGTGTCTTCACATCTCTCAACCATGGATAGCAGCACCTGATCTGGTGGAGGTAACAGGGGAGTGAAGTACACCCTTTGAGGGTCCTTGATAGTATTTTTTAAAGTGTGCTGGTTTTGTGTTGCTTGACCTTCAGCCAGAAGGTGGCGCTTTCAAGAATGCATCAGCTGCAATAGTATAGAGAGGAACAGGCATGGGTGGGGCCATAAAGCTCCCAAGAGATTGTCTTTTGCCTTCAGAGTTCCTCAGCTGTACCATGGAGTCTGTAGTATCAATCCACCTCCTTCAAAAGGCTGTGGATTGACTAACAGAGATAGATAGATAGATAGATAGATAGATAGATAGATAGAGCTCTGTGTGTGTGTGTGAACATATATGTGTGTATATATATATGTATATATATGTAAAGATGTAGTTATATATACCTATATTAGGCACATATGTGTGTCTATATTTATAAGTTCACAAAGTGGATCTCCACACACTGCTCTGTCCAAGTGGGGACTGAAAGCTAGTCCTGCCTCCTAACTGGCATTTTCCTTCAATAATCTCCAGTCTTGGACCTTAAACCCCTCATCTCCTCTGGCTTTCACGGCTTCTATGGCATCCAAGTTGCTCCTCTGGCTCTCCTCCTGTATTTTATTTCCTTCTTGTTTCATTTTTTTAACACTGCAGTTTCCTCAAGTTTTAACCTTCATCCTAGCCTCTCTTCTTTATTCTTTCTTCCTGTATTATTTCACTCCTACAATTTCATTTGCTACCTATCTTTCCAATTTTATATCATCTCATCTGAGGGTGCATCTGAGCTCCCATTCTGCATTTTCAGGAGTCAATTACACATTTCTACATGCATTCAATGCAGGCCTTTTTCCATACAAAGGCAGATAAAAAGGCAATATTCATTTGGACATTTGTCCCTTCCAAATTGCGTGTTGAAATGTGTTCAGGTGGTGCCTGGTGGGAGGTGTTTGGATCATGGGGGCTTGTTGCTCTCCCCAAGGTAATGAATGAGTATTACTCTATTAGTTTACATATGAACTGATTAAAAAAGTGTGGCACCCCCCTCCTTGCCACATGACGCACTAGCTCCCCTTGCCTTCTGCCTTGGAGGAAAGCTCACCGTGAAGCTAAGCACATACAGTACAGTAGCATACTTCTTCTAAGGCCTGCAGAACCATGAGCCAAATGTATTTCTTTTATTTATAAATTATCTATTTTCAGTTATTCCCTTATAGCAACACAAAATGGACTAACACAGATAGACAAAGCTCTCTCTGTGTGTATATATGCATATGCCTATAAAGATGTAGTTATATATACATATATTAGATATACATATGTGTCTATATTTATAAATAACACCTTCCACTAAATGATTTTATTTTCTCTTTCTCCAACTCATTTAAATGAGTCTACAGAGTTGCCTGAACACAAACTTTAGAGGTGAGAGCAATCCCGATTCTATCTTATTTCTCATATTTAATTGGTCATAAAAACCTATTATTTCAACGTCTTACATACCTCCCATTATTTCAGGATACTTATAAGTGCCTCCTTACAGAAATTCATCTCTTCAGTAAAATTAGCTCTTCTTACTGTATTTAAAGCACAGATCTGATTCAGTTTTTTTTTTTCTCACTAAATTCTGACCCTTTGCCAAACTTATAAGATTTTTAACCATTTAATCCTAACCTGACATTCCGAATTTATTGTCATTGCTTTTCCTCAAATTGTGATCTCTACCAAAGTATATGCTTGATCTAACCAAGCCTTTTCACTTCCTCTTTACAATTTCTACCATGTGGATTCCTTTGTCTTAATTTGGTTCTCTTGGAAAATTCCTACTCATGTTAAAACACAAGATTTATGAAATTCTCTTAATTTCTTAATTTTTAATTTCTTAATTCTGTTAAGCCCTTTTCATAAATGTTATTATTTAATCTTCAGAACCACCATAAATGTTATTATTTATTAATCTTCAAAACCACCATAAATGTTATTATTTAATCTTCAAAAACACTTTTGCAAAGGAGAGAACTACAGACTAATTTGGATAAATACTTTGTTCATGGGTATACCATTATCAGGTAGTAAAGTTTGTATTTGAACTCATACTGCTTACTATAAGCTATATTAGTCACTTCAAGTGTCAAGTCATACAGTTTTTCCTTTGTAAATTCATTTATATTTCTCCTCTTCCCTTGCCAGGATAATTATTACATTTCTTTGACCACAGAACACACTTCTAAACTTCTGTAGAATTTGTATTCTTACATGTAATTGCTGTGTCTAGCATTAAAAATTGAGTACCTTGATAGCAGCCATTGTATCTTGTTTGTATTTAAATCCAATATTAGTACAAGGTAGATAGTAAGTATTGTCAAATGAAAACTAAATAAAGAGATGACCCACAATAAAAGAAAGTATAATACTTTGGTGTCTAACATAAGACAGTTACCATGCGTTTATTTTATAGTTTGAAAACAATGGTAAAATACAGAAGAAAAATATTATTTATTTTCATATAACAAATTTTATATAAACGATATGAATCCTCTTATCCCTTTTCTTCAACATTCTAAATCCCATCCCTGAAACCCATTTAAAAATAAAATTCATGTAAAATGAAGAAGAGGAAATAATGCTTTAAAATTTTCTAGCATTGATTCATATGACTCTTTTGAATTACCTTTAAAGTGTTCAGTTAAAACACTGTTTTGGAATTTTTTTTAGCATACGAATTTTCTGGAAAAATCATGTTGTGACATTTATAAAATTATTATACCAGAAATCCAGAGTTGCAGTGTCAAAAGTTGTTTAAAATGTCCATGAGTAGGTAGACAACCAGTTACATTCTTGTAGATTTCATCTACTGACCAGTGCACATTATTATTTGGGGAGAGGATTATACATGACATAGAAATATCACTCTTTTCAGTAACTCTCCTCAAAGCCTGAGACATTTTCAGACTCTAATCACCTGGAAAGTGAAACACCAATTTTTCTTGAGGTTGACAGGAAAATAACTTCTGTAACAGGTGCAAGGGTCAATACAGAAGTTATATAGTATACAAAGTTTACCTCTTTTTACCTCAACAACTTCGTCTTGGCCTATATGCTACTGCATAGTAAAAACTAAACTAAATAAACTAACAAGCTAAGAAACCAATGCTGTAGGTGGGCCAGTTCAGGCTCTTGACTTTGCCACACAAACAAATTTGTGAGTCCAAAGTAAGAGTAAGGGAAGGGAGCACTACACACTGGGGTCAGTTGGGGGGGAATAGGGGAGGGATGGTGGGGGGGGTGGGGAGCTGGGGAGAGATAGCAAGGGGAGAAATGCCAGATGTAGGTGATGGGGAGGGAGGCAGCAAATCACACTGCCACGTGTGTACCTATGCAACAATCTTGCATGTTCTTCACATGTACCCCAAAACCTAAAATGCAATAAAATAAATGGGGGGAAAAAAAAGAGTAAGCAAAGAAGTTTATTGCAAAGCAAAAGTAACACTCTGAGAGGCAGAGCATCTTGCATGTCTGTAAAGATTCCAAAACACAAGTTCTGGCTTCCACCAAATTATCAAAAAATATTGAGAAATCAATATTCTATGTCTTCTTCCTGAACCTAATGAATCGAAATCATTTTAGGGTACCCAGATATTGTATGTAGTTTTACTCCACCTCACTATTTCAAACTCTTATGCATGAATGTCCCTTGAGTACTACAGCTTTACTGTAGCTCATTTAGGATAGAAAACAAATGAGAAATCAAAAGAACTGTTACACTACCAGCCAAGTATACTGTACTTCCTACTTTGAAGTATATATTCATATATTGAAAGAAATAAGTATTAAGCCTCCTTAATGATTTTAAATTATTAGTCACAAAAATGACATATGTATCCTATTCTCCATCTATGACTGGGACTGTCACTATTTGTACCAAACCTGTTTCATAATTAGCTCAGCCCCAACTGAACAGGCTAAGTGGGCATTTGTCTAGAATAGTCAAACATCACTCAGTTGTAAGTAAATGGAGAAAATTGATGATACCTACTCTCAGAAGAGTTCTGAGTATGTTTGAAAGTAATAATTTAATAAACTGCTTGCTAGTTATATGGGACAGTAGTGAAGAGAAGTGGACTGATGACACAGAACACCTAAGAGTAAAGGACAGATTTTTGTACACTTACTTGATAACCATCCCTCTGACATATCCAAAACAGGCATAGACTATTATTGATCTGGAATAATAGTTTAATATGCAAACATTTAATCAATCAAGCTCCTCCTATGTCAGAATTTAGAATAATTAAGAGAAAGTTTATGAAATATTACTTTACACTATTCAGAGTGTATTTCAAATAGCTAAAATATGTTTTTTTAAACAGTAATCATTCATTAATCATGTGTGCTTATTTTCTTTAATCAAATTTATATTGTATATATAAAATATTGTGTGTCATTTCATTGGGGGTATTAAAATTGTTCAAGAAGACAACTTTTCCAAAAATCTATAAGCATAATGAACCCTTAAAATTAATACTACAAGCTAGTTGCAAATAATTTCTATCCATTCATTAGGGTATGCTATTTCAAACACATGTTGGGAAGCATTTCTATAGCCCGTGTTTGAGCTAACCTTCATATTTGGAAGTTAAAAAGCTTAAGATGTAAAGAATTTGCAAACATGTACTGACCAGCTTGCTATTTTTAATGTCTGCGTATCAACTGTTTGTCTTCATATTTTTCTAATATAAAATGCTTATTTTTATTTTTAAAATAAGTAACAATTAGATGTGTTTAGGTTATATTTTGTGATTTATTTAATATATATATTTTTAATTTCACTATGTTGCGGAGTTAAGAAAATTCATGGTACCAAGATGAGAAATACATGCAGTTTCATCTTGGGATTGTTTCAGAAAGTAATCAGATGGTTTGTGATTATTTCTTGCTATGATCTGTGCTTGCAATATTTCATTGCTCTCTCTTGCGACATTGGGGAACACCATCTTGAGGTTGATAAACTTGTTTATGTTTCTGCAAATCAGACTAGCTCTCTCTTACCCTAGGACCCCAAGGATCCTATAGCTAGTAATCAGATATTATTAAATATATATTAATGTTGAATTGTTCAAAATTTTATTGATTATTCTACTTCTTTGTGGTTGCTGCCTGGGGAAAATTATATCCAAATTAACTGAAATAAATATTGAACAGAATAACATTCTTCCCAAATTTTTTAAGTATTATTTATTAATACCCAAATTTTCTCTGTTAGATCAGTAAGAAGATATTTACTACTCTTTGTCTTTAAATACCCCTTTTTATATGATGTGTGAATTATTGCCTCGGGATTATAATATTAGCCTGTACTATTCTGTAGCATTCAGGATACTGAACACAATGACACTTTGACTTTTATGCTCATTTAAAGTATTGACTGTCTTATGAGACAGAGAAAATGACACAGCATTTCTTTAAAAACACTTATTTTTTTGTTTGCTGATTTCATTCTTATCCTGTTTGATCAGAGAATCATGATCTTTCCTGACATCACATTTTATATTTATAGAAAATTATTTTTTATGATGTCATTATTGAAACATTTTAAATGGACTCTATAGTTAGGTGTGAGCACAATGTACTTCTCCATAGTCACTGTAAATGTTTTGCTTCACTATTTGACTGAATACACTTTTTGTAAAATTTTATTTACCTTCTGTTGGATTTGGATTGTGTAAGTTTACGTTTCAGACATTTTCTATGGAAATAAAGTAAATTTTACATAATATGGCAACAAATGACTTCAACAAAGGGCTGTGGTTCATAATATATTTTTACTAAAGGTTAGAAAAGAGCAGAGGGTAGTTGGAAAAATGAAAAATAAGCAACTTTCAACTGAATACCAGATAACTTACAAATAATTCATTGGTGTTTATTCTCTATAGAGAAACTTGTACAAACTATGAACTCCCCAAGTTCCATAACAGTGATAATCTTCCTTAGCCCTGCTTTCTCCTTCAAGGCCTTTCTCTTATATTTCCGCTTACGTAAGTTATTCTCTTGGCTGTACAGTTAATAAGAGAAAAATTGAAACCTCTCTCCTCTTATTATCGATAAAAAACTAGATTTTTTCCCAATACAAACATCCTTCTTTTGTACCATGTAAATGTAGGCATTTGTTTCATCATCCAAAACACATGTTTTTATGGCTTGCAAACTAAGAAGACATCTACCATGAATAGCAACACATTTAGAACTACTAACACTTGGTAATTGATTGGATACAGAATTAGAGGAAACATTAAAAATAATTTTTAGATTTCTGGAACTGAACCCCTTGGAGTTCTTTTTTAAAACAGGTAGTATAGCCAAAAGCAATTTTGGGAAGAAGATGATGAGATCAGTGTTGAACGTATCAGTTTTTGAAGTATTGAATGTATTACTGTAGGGCTGGGATTTTACCTGGCTGGGGCTACAGATGATAATGAGGCAAAGAAATAGTTGGTTGAAACAATGTGGCAAGGTCTGAGCTATTTAGGGGAGGAGGAAACTAAATGCAATTAATAGGGAACTGTAAAGGGGTAAAGGAACTAAAGATTTCAGTGTGCTTAAAGAACAAATAGATAATGTGAGAGTTGTAAGAATGAATGCCAGTTTCAGGATTTCATACATACTTCTGGAAGATGACTGAATGGGCATGGATGGCTAAAATATAACCGATGTTAGCATTACAAAAGTGAATGGAGTAAATAGCTGAAAATCTGGACATGTTATTTTGTATTATCAAAAGACGCTAGAATGATGGCAAGATTTAAGTTAGAAAAGAAGTATTTGAAGAATGAGAAGCCATGCAATTTTCAGATGAAAATAATAATAAGATAAAGATCTTATTTATTAGATTGAGATCAATTTCAAAGGAGGTTTTATCCAATGTTGTTGGAGCATCAATGATCTGGAAACTTCACTGAGGATTCAGGGGCATGCTAAGACCACTTTATGCCCTGAATTAATGGGATCTATAAGAATGAGTGGAGTCCAATTTAGAGGTTTGATAGGAAAATAATCCCTCAGAAAAAAAGCTAGAATTCTTTTATGAAAAGAAGAAGAAACAGTATATACATAGACTAATGTTCTACAGAATATATTTTTGAAGATAGTAGTATCAGAGGACAAAGAAAAAAGGTTGGGAAGGATACAGACAGTGGAAATCTGGCTGAGATACAAGAATACACAGGCCATATATAGAAGAATGCATGGGGAGATGGACATACCAGTGGTGGGGGGAATTACTTTAGGACAGTGGCCAAGGTTGGTGTTGACATGAGGTTTGCTGGAGTGATTTGGCTTTACAAGTAAGTACTTTTTCATCATTCTCTAAAGAGATGGAAGAAATTTTATCTTTGTTGAGAAAATGTCCCTCACCCTGGTACCAGCAATAATGGGGCTAATTATTTTACAGGATCCCCACCATAATTAGTATATACCATGTACCTAGGAATTTTTATTATATTCATTAAATCTTTATGAATATTTATTAAATATATAAAATGGTGTCTGTTCCAGACACCGTTGTAGAAATTGCAGTTACAACAATTAGCAAAGCAAACAAGGTCCTGGCTCCCAAGGAGCTAAGCCTGTGTTTTCACTGATGTGAAAGTGCCCCTCTCTCTGGCAGGAAGTTGGAAATGAACCATTGGCAAAAGTCCTTGAGTAACAACTGACTTGAGTTTCTTGAGAAAAACTCCCTAGGCCCACTAAGGAGGAAGGATTAGCTAAACATTTTCTCATATGTTAAAAATAAATTAACTAGTTTCAGAGTTTGACAATTCTGCTTCTTAATTTTTAGAAAAGTGTATACAATGCATTAATGCCATGAATATAAGGACGATTGTTATGGCTCCTATAGCAGTGTGAATGTTAATAAAGTGTGGGAAGAGAATTATTATTATTTTTGTTTGTTTTGGAAGGTGCCAGAACTTGACTCTATATTTTGGAGACTGTTAATAATAGTAGGTGGTGAGAAAGTGAGAGGTCTGCATCTCTTTACTTTGTTACTTGGGCAAGCTTACAGAGTCTTGTGCAAGATATTCCACTAAATCTTGAATATGAGATAGAGTATATACTAATGTTTTTATGAATATATACTAATGTTTTTATGTGTATGTATTTAGACACTTGCATGGCTAATTTTTTTTCTAGCATAGTTGTTTTCTTACATTGATCATCTTAAAAATTTTTGAAAAGAATGATAAGAAACATTTTTTCCACGTCATTTTCATGCCATTCATTTAATATTTGTTTTGTGATATAAAATAGCTGATCGGAAGTTTTCTGGGTAAATGTTTTTATTTATTTAATGGGCAACAAAATATTGTATTAAAGCATTGGTTGGTTATGTTAATACTTTGTTTTGGAGAAAATGAAGTCAGCTTCATCTTTCTATCCTACCCCCACTTTATTCACTTACTCTTCTCTCCCTTTCCTTTCTCTGTACCTGTGTATATGAGGAGTGGGCAGAGAAGGAGCAGAAAACATATTGCCACCCTCCCATCTTATGGCATATCATCAGACATTTTGTGAAATTTCTCCAGCATTGAGAATTATTCAATCTCTACTTGAAAATCAAGGTGGAACTTGAAACTGTCATAATGTGAATGACTTTGATTAATATAGATGTTTTATTTTTTCTAAAGTGGTGAATATCATATTCCTGTTGTCTTCTGCTATAAGTGACACTTTAGAAGGATTTGAAAAATTTCCATGGGAAAATGTATTTTTCTCTAAGAAAACTAGAGTATACTCAATTTCTCTTTTATTATAATACATTGTTGCATGTTTATTAATTGAATAATGAAATTATTAAACATTTTTATACATGGATGCTATGTGTAAGAAAATGGAGAGATTATCTGAACAATCCTAAATTATCTGATATACCTACATTCCTGAGTTTTTTATTAAAATGCAGTTTCATAAAATAGTCATTTATTTTCTCCTAAGTACTCATGTTAAAGAAATAGCTCTATGCTCTTTAAAAGATCATGTGCTTATCATCAGTATAGTGGCACTGGCTTTATTAATTTCTTTTTTTTTTTTAGAAATTAATAAAGCTAAATTAATTTCAAAAATTTTAAATTTTAATCCTGATAAAACAAAAATTCAAAAACTTTAGCAACCACTTAGGAAAGTCAGGTTAATATATTTAAATATTATATTTTTAAATGTTATTATTAGGATATTTATGTGGAAATACTTCTTCTAACCTTAAAAAAGCTAAATTTCCTTTGTTCCCAACCTGAACAAATTTTATTAATGTAAAATACCACTTTAATACACATGTCTATTTATCTCTGTTACTGAGATTCTATAAACTGAAGATTTCTTAAAAAAATAAATCTATTCTTGAATTATCTCTCAAGTACAGGGTTCATGGTGCTGAAATGGCACAACTATCACATGATAGGTATAATAAACTATATTGATGATATGTTAAAATTTTCAAATAGTTGTATAAAATTATTCTCAGGTTCACACAATCTTTTGTGGGCCATAAATATATCACAAATATAAATACGATGGCCAGGTAAAAATGATGTACACCTGGCCAGGTGTGGTGGCTTATTCCTATAATCCCAGCACTTTGGAAAGTGGAGATGGGTGAATCACCTGAGGTCAGAAGATAGAGACTAGCCTGGCCAACATGGCAAAAACTCACCTCTACGAAAAATACAAACGTTAGCCAGGCATGGTGGCGGGCACCTGTAATCCCAGTTACTTGGGAGGATGAGGCAGGAGAATCTCTTGAACCCGGGAGGTGGAGGTTGCAGTGAGCTGAGATTGTACCACTGCACTCCAGCCTGGCCGACAGTGTGAAACCCTGTCTCAAAAAAAAGAAAAAAAAAATTGATGGGCACCCATAGTCCCAGGTGCTTAGGAGGCTGAGATGGGAGAAAAACTTGAGCCCAGGAGTTCCAGGCCAGCCTGGGCAACATACTGAGACTGTCTAAAAAAATCTTCTTTTAATGATAGAGAGTGGTTGTCCTTATGCCCAAGTGGAGGACATGTGCCTCCTCCTAAATACATTGCAATTAGAATTTTATAAGAGAAATATTCTGCTAGTCATTTACATTTGTTCCCATCACTTTGCTAATTCTACATCACCCTTTAGTACCATTTTGAAAGTTTTTTTGTGAAGTGGCAAATTTTGGGTCTAAACACATATTTTTATTTGAAAAAATAAAATCTTATTTTTGACTAAAAATTCAAAGGAATAGCCTTGTATGTGATTCTTGTGAATATACAATCTTCTCTCTCTACTCAATGTGACTTTTCAAGAAGGACTTTGAGGCATGAATATGAATCAGACCATTTCTGCTTCCCAGTGTTCTTCCTTACACCTTGGTCATAATACATCATCATCACTGTGTTTGAGTTGACTCTTCAAATAGAAGATATTGTTATAATAATTACCAAGCCCTCGTCTCTTATACTTGAGCTGCTCTTCTAAGTAGGAATTTGATTCATAACATATTGTAGGAATCTATGCATTTTAATTGTCCTTCCCTATAACCTGACTGAAGCACTCCAATGTCAAGGATGTCTTCTAGCACTTACTGCAGTTCCTTGCATATGATAATTCTACTTTCAATTTATTGAGTACCTTCTCTATGCTAAGCACTTTAGTAGTTACTGAATGTAACCTTAACTAACTAATAAATTAATGAATGAAAGCTGAGTTAATACTTACTGTTTGATGGCTAGAAGAAAAAGAAAAAGGTCCATTTGTTCCATTTTGAAGGTGAAAGGACCAGTCTAATTGGAAATGGGTACAGATAGTAGTGGACACACAGTGGCTGGCCTTCCATAGTATCTGCTAGTCTGCTGCCCATACAAGAGAAAATTACTGCAAGAGATGAAACTATTGGAAAAATACCACTTGTGGGAAAATAAATGGCTGCAGTTTTAAATAAGTTTATGAAATTTAACAGATAAATATTACTATAAAAAAGCATGTTTCAAAATTGAAAGAAAATATAATTGCATTAGCCTGTTGGACAATAATTATTCACAGACAACTATTATTTCTGCACATCTTAAGAATGAGACATTTTTGGAAAAGGCAGTCTCATGCATACAGTCTTTGACCCACATTAGGCCATAAACATTTACTTTATGTAAAACACTTATTTTATATAAAACTCACATTATAAAACTTTTGTGTTCTCTAAGTTCAGGGTCCCTAGGAACTTCTGTAAGGCAACTCACTGTATATATCATTTAATCTTCTTCATATTACCCTTTATGAATTGTGGAGAGGGGACTAGTACAAAATAATGATAAACTGGTTACTGATACTGATCTATGTAATACAATATTATCTGCCTCTGACTGAGGAGCCTGTGTCTCTACCTTCATCTATGAAGCTGTGGCAGTCTCAGATGACAACTTGCAAGTAGAGTAAAATCTCAGTTCCTTCAGAACTCTTGACATAGACCTGCCTGGAATTCAGTGTTTATTCACATTAGCTGTGCTTGACAATACATTACTATCTTTTCTTGGTATGTTTTCCAGCTTTGAGAATTTTAAAAGAAATGGGTAAATGTAACAACTACTAATTAATAGTTCTCAATGATGGCATAATTTCCAGTAAAATCATCCATTTTTGTATCACTGTATAATTTTTATAGAGGAAAATAAGACATGAAAGTAGGCTGGTGTAGAAAATTCACCATGGATTTAGATATCGAACTATATTTATATTTTTAAGGACATAAGTAAGGCAAGTAATAACTATAAGAATTTACATAAGTAATGGAAAGACTATTTTGATACTTGCATAAAGATATTTGAAATATAATTATTAAAATATAAATAAGGTTTTTAAAGAATATGTACATGTGATACATTTTAAAAATCTGTGGGTTGTGGGCTCAAGATAATTTTATTTAATTTTCCTTACTGAAATAAAAAAATCCACTAAGAACGAGTATTTCTGTGTAATGAGAAAAAAGTTTTTAAAGAGTTTCTATACTGGATATGTTAAATCTCCACACATTAACTACTGCAATCTGTAGACCACAGAGCATGGCAGATTCTCATGTTGGAATTGTGAAGCTAAATATTGTTGTGTTACTGCAATGGAGCATATGTTTGTGACTTAGTCTCTCACCTCTAATAATAGTCTTGTTAAAACTGCACCACAAAAGTGTTAGTTTTAAAGCATAAGATTATTAAGTAAAAATGCAATTGGATATTCTAAAATATTTTAATACTCACAAACACTTAAAAACCACAAAGTACGCTTTAAAACAACTGTCTTTTAATTCCTTTTTAAATGTTCTTTTTAAGAATTTTTCTCTGCATTCTCAATGCAATACTTAATATATTTAAGCCGCAACTTTAAAGAAATGCTCCTCTAGTTATTCTGTTTGAAGGGTCTTTAACAATACAATATAATATATACACTACAGTTCTTTCAAGGAGCTCAGAGTATATAATGCATATGTCATTAACACATAATCTATGTGTATGAGGGTTTTCTAGAGGGACAGGACTAAAAGGATGTATATATGAATACATATTGTTTGGAACACGGCATTCCATAAACATGAGACACTGCCCACATAAGTATTCTAATATTCTAATATTTTACACACACATATATAAATATATTCTAATATTTTAATACATATATGTATAAAAAAGAGTTTATATATATAAAGGGGAGTTTATTTAACATTAACTCACATGATCACAAAGTCCCACAATAGGGCTTCTTCAAGCTGAGGAGCAAGGAGAGCCAGTCAGAGTCCCAAAATGGAGGAACTTGAAGTCTGATGTTCGAGGGCAAGAAGTATCCAGCACAGAAGAAAGTTGTAGACTGGGAGGCTATGCCAGCCTGGTCTTTACACATTTTTCTGTTTTATATTCCAGCTGCACTGGCAGCTGATTAGATGGTGCCTGCCCAGATTAAGGGTGGGTCTGTCTTTCCCAACTCACTGACTCAAATGTTAATCTCCTTCTGCAACACCCTCACAGACTCACCTAAGATCAATACTTTGCATCTTTCAATCCAATCAAGGTGACACTTAGTATTAACCATCACATTATGTAAGGTCAATCATACCATGATAAATAAGATCTGTGTTGCGGCTCCTTGCATTCAAGCATCATTTTTCGTTAGGATATAATAGCATGTGGGCAGGGTGTAGGGTTTATGGAGTGCATTGTTCCAAACAATGTCTATTCATTTTCATACATAATTTTACCTTTTAGCATGATATGTCAGGGATCCCCAAAGCCACCCTCAGGCTTCATCATTTACTAGGACTTGACTCAGAAGCTGCTATGTTCATGGTTATGGTTATCACAGTGAAATAATACATATCAAAATCAGCAAAAAGAAATAGTGCATGGGGTGAAATCAGGGGGAAACCAAGAGTAAGCTTCCAGGTGTTTCTTCCCAGTGAAGTAAAACATGGATGTACTTACTCTCCTAGAAATAAAAGGTGACAACACGTGTAAGGTGTTGCCAACCTGGGAAGCTGCCAACCTGAGAAGCCCACCTGAGCCTTTCTTTGGGGTTGTTACTGGGAGTTGGTCACCCAAGCACAACTGACCTCAGCTGTCAGATTCCAGCACCGCTACCTCCTGTCCTCTCACCATGTCCTGAGCAAAAGCAGGCAGTCACCTTAAATCATAGTTTAAAGATAAACACTGACACTGACACTGCCCTTAGATCTAGATATACTGCCAGAGGAACTCAGTGAAGATAAACGTATTAAAATAAACGAGGAGCGGGGCGCGGTGGCTCACACCTGTAATCCCAGCACTTTGGGAGGCCAAGGTGGGTGGATCATGAGGTCAAGAGATCGAGAACATCCTGGGCAACATGGTGAAGCCCTGTCTCTACTAAAAATACAAAAATTAGCCAGGCATTTGGCAGGTGCCTGTAGTCCCAGCTACTCGGGAGGCTGAGACAGAAAAATCGCTTGAACCCAAGAGGTAAAGGTTGCAGTGAGCTGAGATTGTGCCACTGCACTCCAGCCTGGCAA
>NW_022436968.1:10986896-10989009 GCF_009761245.1 Sapajus apella | reverse complement strand
GTTCGTTTTTAATTTATTTTTATAAAAATATAACTTAATGTTTAATGGTTAATGGTTTAAACTGGTATACTAGGTAACTATTAGTGTTATTATTTTTTCATTTCCCTATACATTTATAACTGAAAGAGAGTTTTTAATGTTTTGACAAAAATTTTTGAAGGTCATTGGACAACTGTACTTTTTCCTATTATTTTTGAAATACTATTTGTTTCTAATTGTGGTTAAAAAAACACATAACATAAATTGTACCACCTTAATGATTTTTAACTGCATAATTCAATAATGTTAATTATATGTACATTGTTGAGCAACAGATTTTCAGAACATTTTCATCTTGCAAAATGAAAACTAGCACCCATTAATCAACAACTTCCCATTTTCCCCTTCCCCAAGCCCCTGTTAACCACCATTCTACTTTCTGATTTTATCAATTTGACTACTTCAGATATCTCATACAAGTGAAATCAACACTATTTGTCTTCCTGTGATTGGTGTATTTGACTTAGTATGATGTCCTTAGGATTTGTCCATGTTGTAAAATGTGACAGAATTTTCTTCTTTTTTAAAGACTAAATAATAATGCATCCTACACATATGCCATCTTTTGTTTATCCATTCATCCGTAGATGGACATTTAGTCCATATCTCCAGAGAAATATACTTGGAAAATAAATTTTATCAAGTGTTCACATAGCCTTAAGGGAAAATGTTCACATTCTGTCACATTCATGCTTATGTTCAGATGATAATACACTCATGTATATCTATCGATGTTCCTTTCACTGATTTAGTGATATGTTATATTGATTTCAAAGACTCTTGCAATCATTGTCAGCATGTGGATTTATTTATAGTCCTGAATATTTTGGGGATTAACATTTTCATCTGCTATTTGGAAAATGCGTTCATCCAACAGATGGTTACTTGACTTCTGCTACATTCCAGAAGCTCTGCTGGGTGCTTGGAATGCTTAAATTGACAAGCTCTCTGTCGTATTAGAAAGTATATTTTCACATGGGGAGAAAGTAAACAAGTAAGTATAATAAACAAAAAAATTGGGTAATATGTTGGACAGTAGGTATTCTAGAAATAATAAAAAATATAGAGTCAGATGAAGCAGGTTAGATGCAAAGAGGAGGGAGTAGCCAAGTTGTAGTCATGGTCAGGGAAGTCTTTGGTGAACAAAACTTACATGTGGTGAAGGCTTTGTCCTTGTGGATATAGGGTGAAGAAGATAATCTAAGTGGCACAAATAGCCAGTGAAAAGCTCCTAAGGCAGGTGCAAGCCTCATATGTTCAGAGAAAGTAGAATCCAGTGTAGCTCCAGCAGAGGCAGCCAGGGTAAAAAAGGTAGTGGATGAGATCAGAGAGGGGACTATGATCATTGAGAGGATTCTGGCTTTCACTCTGAGGAAATGGAAACAGGCAGAGCAGGGTTTTGAGTAGAGGACTAGATGACCCTTTGTTAAATGGCTCACTCCAGCTACGACGTTTAGAAAAGTCCATGGGGCTAATGGACAGAAATGGGACATGAGAGATACTGTAGTTATCCAGACAAAACATGATGTGGTAGCTGTGAAAATGGTGAGGACTCACTGGGTATCAGATATTTTTGAAAAGTAGAGAATACTGGGTTTCCTAAAGTGATGGATTTGGAATGTAATTGATGAGAAGCTTTGGCCTACATATTTGAATGTATGGAACTGTTATCATCTGAGACGAGGACAGCTGTTGGAGAAATAAGCTTCTGGGAAAAAAAATCAATTAGGTTTACAACTTGATTTTGAGAATTTGCTATTATTAAAAGGGGAATGATATAAAATCAGTAGGTTAAAGAAGTTTTGAGTTCTAGAGATAGATATGAGCTGTAGATTTGTATTTGAAAGTTGGAGGAATCAACAGTTTTGAAAGCAGGGCCAACTACGTAATACGTGGGACCCACGGCAAGAAAATGTGGAATACTCCTCCTGTTCAAAAGACAGAAAAGCCATGTCTTTCTTCAGCAGTCTGTCTTTCAATGAGCAAGTTTACATCCTCACAGACACTCAGGGCCCCACCTGGCAGCAAAGGACACAGGCCCCCAATTTTAACCATCCTTACACCTGCACCCAGG
>NW_022436968.1:10962915-10986796 GCF_009761245.1 Sapajus apella | reverse complement strand
GGGTTTCACCGTGTTGGCCAGGCTGGTCTCAAACTCCTAACTTCAGGTAATCCACCCGCCTCAGCCTCCCAAAGTGCTGAGATTATAGGTGTGAGCCACTACACCCAGCCGCACATGGATGTATTTGGGAAGCCTCTTTATTTATTTATTTTTTTTTGAGATGGAGTCTGGCTGTGTCACCCAGGCTGGAGTGCAGTGGCATGATCTCGGCTTACTGCAAATTTTGCCTTCCAGGGTCAAGCGACTTTCCTGCCTCAGCCTCCTGAGAAGCTGGGACTACAGGTGCATGCCATCACACCCAGCTAATTTTTGTAATTTTAGTAAAGAAGGGTTTTCACCATGCTGGCCAGGATGGTCTCGATCTCTTGACCACATGATCCACCCACCTTGGCCTCCTAAAGTGCTGGTATTATAGGCATGAACCACCACACTCAACCAGGCAGCCTCTGTTTTTAAAAAAATCCTTTGGACAAAAGCAAGGTGGTCAAACCATATTGACTAATTATTTTTTTCACAAATACTTTCTTGATCATTTAATATAGTCCTTAAATCCCTAGGATAAATTTTTTAAAGATACAGTAAAATTGTTATTAATATTTAAAAATTGTCTCTTATTTGAATACTCTTAAGACATTTATGCAAATATTAACTCTTTTTATAGATAAATACACGTTACAAAATATCAGTTGACTTTTAAATAACTTAATTTTTATGTTTATTTTAAAATAATCTTATAATATTAGCAGTTCTAATTTTGTTTTCCTACCCACATAACAGTTTTTTAATGTGTAAAACCTGGGTTAGAATAAATCTAACACATCGCACATTTATACAATGATAATTATAACAAGAATATACTGAAAGGTTTTATTTCTAATCTTGATTCATTACTATTGACTTTAAAATGGAAGATGTACCTTTCTTTAAAAATTATGCATGGAGATACAAGATTAAAAACACAAAATAGCAAAAATGTATGTTAGAATAAATATAAAATAAAGAGAAATAATGGAGCTGTGTAAAGAACAGTTATAGGGATAAACACTTTTTCAAGAAATAGGTTATATACCAAAGAAATTCCAAAATTAAGTGTAATTATTTTTGGATGTTGTAGTTAATTCATCTGAAGCATAAAAATAGTTCTTTATTTTAAATATTTTCCATGCTGTTTTACCTTGGAAGAGGCTTGACATGAACATTAAACTTATGCAAAGTCAATTATACTTTACATTTATTATGTTTAATATAAATAACGATTCATATTTTAAAGATAAGATTGTTTATATGCAAAATAATGCTTTGATAGAAATACTGATTTATAGTCAATAGTGAAAATATATCAGCAATATTCTTCCATAGCATTCTAATATCAAGTTAGTGTATGGTAAAATCTAATTCTGGCTTACCGAAGCTAACCTGTTAAATTCATTTAACTCATTTTAAAGCATGCTTATAATAAAGCCCTTCACCTTCTCCTATTTTATTCCTTGTCCTGACAAAAAAATCTAAGAGTTTCTTGGCTGCTCTGTGATACAGCCAGCTGTATGTTTTCCTCTGCAGGCTTGAACCTAACGTTCAGGTTCCTGCCCAAAACACTGAAAGTAACTTGCCCTGGCCCTGAGCCAAGTTCCTTAAACTTTCCTATAGACTCCATGCACCTTAGGCCCCTCCTTGTGAATATATTGAGATAGAACATCCTTGTATCATTTTCCTTTGGAGGACACACTGCTGGCCCACCCCTCCCCCTATAAGTAAGTTCTTCTGATCAATGCTTTGAATTGATCACCCTGGCATTTCGTGCTTCTTTCTTTGGAACCAAAAAGCATCCTCTCTCAAGATGGTTTGGGACACTTCATCTTGGGCATATCTCTGTCACCCCTTTTGGAGTGACTCAGGCTCAGGTTCAGCAGGGCAGAATATGTGCTTGATTAAAAACAGCCATTTTAATTAAAATAAGAAAATAACCAGGCTGTTTGCCATTTTGTTTACCTTCTTTCATTGTTTTCTTTTTCTGTTTTCCCCATTATTCTTTTGGAATATCGAATTCATCCGTGAGATTTACTTGCAGGATGATCGTTTTATGCACTTGCACTTCCTTTGGTGGCATATAAAATATAGCATTAAATGTTCAATTTTGTGTTCTTTCCAGTTTTTAAGGTTTTTATTTTTCTTCCATTGTAATTTGAGATAGTCTATAAGAGGCAAAATTTCTGATTTTAATTTTGTATTAGCCTCCAAAAATTACTGACTACAATATCAGAATGGTTATCATGGATTGTTTTTGTGTAATAGAGAGAAGGTAACTATTAGAATGTCGATCATTCTAGATCCATTCTTACTCTTCACATTAAAAAATTATAAATATTCTGTATCTATGTAATTAATGATGTAATCAAATTATTCATTTTGAAAAACTTAGCTGAAATTTGTAAGAGAATGTATATACTGGCAAGTTACTTAGTGTCTCTATGTGAGCCCATAATTGCATTATGAATGCCCCTGTAATAAGCACTGATCACAATCTCAGATATGTTCTACTTGTTCTCATGAAGAAAAGCGCTCAAGCATTCTATTTTGAATGAAAACTCATATTAACATGCATGGGTTTATTATATTTCCTCATAAAACTGTACATCTTTTTAACTTCAGGAAATAGGTATATGAATATGAATAATCAATCAATGAATAGGTTTTAATTATCTTTAACTTACCCATGTTGTTGGAATTTAGAATTTCTCTAACATAGCAAGCTTGACACTTCTATATGTAACTAAATATCCAAGATTCATGATACGTCTAATTTTGGCTCATTTCCTTCATTTTTTTTTAATTGAAAGCATTCAACTCTGTATATAAAACTCTTTTCCTTCCTAAGAAGTAAAATCAAAATCATGCCTGTCTAAAAGCAGAAAATTAAGTTATATTGTGAGTGTGACCCATTTAAGCAGCTCTGTTTTATGCCTTGCAGTTTTAAATGGACCAACTTATTTAAGTAACTGAACATAGGCTTAGAAGGGAAAATCTAACAACTGGAACAGTGTGATGATGATATCTTGTAAATTTCCCTCCTCTGTGATCCATTGGCTTGTCTAAGCTTCATTTTTATGTTTTATTTTTTTCTCTTCTGTAGAGGTTATTTCCTGTAGAAACACTAGGAATAAATAAGGGTTATTTTTCTATTCTTGCTATTGAAAAAAAAAATCTCTGTTTTACATTCAGTGTTTCATTCTGTTCTAAGTATCTTAGGTAATATGCATATCTACTTTATAGGTATTGCCTTAAGCATAAAATAATATACATGAAATTCATGAAACGGGTTCTCATTTCTTTTTTGAAGAGAGTGTCAATGTTTATGAAAATAATAAATTGACTTCAGTAGCTAGGCAATTTCAAGTTGTTCTTTAAAAAAAAAAAAAGAATTGTTTCTGGATAAACATTTTGATCAGAAGCATGCTCACTGGAGGTCTTTCTAAGGACAGCTTGCTAGTGATGTCAAATTAAGAAGTACAGATTAATGTTCTGGGACCTTCTGTATACTAAAGCCAACAGAACAGGCTTAGGTAAAGTGCCCTGCTCTTGTCAATGTTAGATGGGTTGTATAAGCTTTGTCTGGCCAGCTTGTGAGATTTTCTTTCCAAGAGAGACAAGAAGGGTGGAGATGTTATTTAAATAAGCATCAAAAGTACCCTCTGTTAGTTATTGTGGCCAAAAAATTAGCATAAAATCCTAGTTCTATAAAAATGTACAGTTTCTCAGACAACATTAGGCAACCCACAAGCTTTAGACAAACAACTGGCACATTGCTTCTGACATGAAAAATGAACCCCAACCATGTGGAAAGCACATTCCAGCTATAATACTTGTCTTCTCATCATGGATCATAGCTTTGGCCTGGAGTCTTCCATTCCTCTTTGCTGAAGTAACAGCAGTGAGAGAAGCCAATATCTTGGGGCTTTCCACTGTGCTCAGGTCTTAATCATGGCCCTACATAGGCAAAAATGTGTCAAAGTAGTTGGCAATATAATGACCCAGAACTGTTAGCCCTTTTGGCAAAATATAAACCAGCATAAGGTTGCTCCATATGTGCTTCCAATGAAGTGCTGATTTGCCAGATCCCTCAAACAGCCTAGCCATGAGCACTGCAGGCATTGGAAATTTACAATAGTGGTAAATGAAACAGCAAAATAGCCTTTCATTATATTCACATCTGAACTAAGGACGGAATTCTAGGTCATTAGAATGTCTTGTTTTTGAAATCCAGTCAAAATCATTTATGATGTACAATGATTGAATTTTAGGTCGAGGAAGCATTTGACATAAATTTATTTCAAGTTTCTCATATTTGGTTGAGGAAACAGAACTCTAAAGGAATTAAATATAATGTCTATAAAATAAACAACTGAAAATATAATCTAGGTTTTCAAGCCTTGGGTTATGAACTCTTGTAAACGAACAAAGGTGACTTTACCCTGCTGAGACTTAAACTAGTAGTTTGTTTGTTTATTTGGCAAATATGTTTTGAGACTAAGAGTATATCGAGTACTGACTTAGGAACTGAAGATACAAAGGTAAGTAGGACAAGGTAGTTTATGGAGCTTAACATTCTACGGTGGGGAGTCAGAATAATTTTAAAAATTAACAAAATAATTTTAGATAAGAAAAATTCTTGCTATATTATTCAATCAGTCAAATAGTCAATCAGTCAAATAGCCAGTGTGAAGAGAGAATGGGGAAGGTTACTTTAGATTCAGTGGTAAAAGAAGGCATTCTTGAGAAGATGATATTTGAGCTGCTACCTTAATAATAAAAATAAATCACCCTATTACATGGTCTTGGGGGAGAAAATTTCAGGCAGAAGGAACACAAAGTGTTAAGCCTTAAAATGAAAATGATCCTCATGTGTAAAGGAATAAAAGGAAAACCATGGTGGCAATAGTAGATTTGACAAGGGGAGAGTCTTATAGGATGAGACAGAAGAGGCAGTCAGTGTTAAGATTATGAAAAATTTAGTAAACCAGGATAAGATAGTTGCTATTTTGTTCCAAATATAATGGAATAATTTTCTAGAGTATTAAAGAGAGTAGTTTTGCAAAGATAACCCTGGCAGGAAAGTTAAGGGAGAGTAAGAATGTATTTATGGAGACTGTCTTGGAGTCCAGGCAAGAGAAATGGTGGTATGGACTAGAACTTTAATATTGAAAATAGAATATAATATGGAGGACGTATTTTGGAGACAAAGTTGAAGAATTTGTTGATGGATAAATTTTAGAAATGAGGGAAAAGGGAGGGTCAAAAATAACTTATGAGATTATTTGCCTTGAAAATCTGTTAAATAGAAATGGCCTTTATTTAGATAGAAAAGGAACCAAAAGAAGCAGGAATTTTTGTCGCATTGGGGAATATAATCCAGAGTTCTATTTTGGCAGTAAAAGAAGTTTGAGACAGTCATCTAAAATTCCTGGGAAAGTGTCAAGGAGGCAGTAGTGTATAAAACAATGGAAGTCAGAGGAGCAATCAGTGATATACATGTATCTTTCTCAGTTGGCGTTGCTCAGCATGTCTTGAAGCGTACCTCTAGGCATATGGAACATCTAGAGGGAGAGTTGTTTTGCTGCTTTCAGAATCCTCTTTCTCCATTATCCTTAAGAATGTCCAAGTTTGAGCACATATTATTAGACTATACTACTGCTCCTCAATGCACCTCTCTACAGAGTCTCAGATTGCTCTTATTCCCTGAGGATTTTAGGATACAATTTGCACGCTTTCTCTCCAATACTACTTTTTCATAGTTTTAATTCTGAATATCCACATGAGCAGTCATTCTCATCCCCTAGCTTCAGAGTTTCATGATCTGTAGTAGTCTTCTGCCCCAACATACCTACTTACTTAGTCATTTAGCATCTAGATCTTGCCACTCCCTCCATAAACTAAAATCTGAGCATCCTATTTCCTAACTACATGTCCTCATTTCTCATGGCTCCTCTTGTACTTAGATTTCAGCTATTCTCTCACTAATATTTTATCTTTTTTTCTCTTTTTTCCTCCAAGCCTCTCATAATGATCCATCATTGTATTTACTTCCTTCTACATATCCTTTACTCATTTGCCCTCTTAACCCTCTATGTTTCCTGCCAGTCGAACTGTAAACACAAGTTAAATGCAGCCTTTTTCCCATTCTATGCCTAACTCTGTTCAATAAAATGTGGCTAGGAATAAACAATCATGCCTATATATTTCCATTTAAATTTGATAGTCACTAAATTCAAATGGCCCTTAAGTAACTTGTTGAATTTGCATTGACAATTCACTTTTTCAGAGTTCCTGACAATTACTTAACACTGTCTGTGTCTTCCAACTTTTAACACCTTTGTCTTTCCTTCCGTCTTGGGCTAACTTTGCTTTGTATTTCATTGGAGGGCAAAACATATATAAAGTTAGAAGAAAATAATCTGGAAATCTCCACTCTCAAATCTGCCCACCTCTATCCATATACTCTACCATCTCTCCTATTATTCTGGAATATTCTCCATGCTCATGTCAAAGCCATCTCATCCCTTTGTGCACTGAATCCCATCCCCAGCAATTCAAAGATGTTGCCCAGGATCGTCCCTTCTCTTTTCTGGATCAATATTTTCCCCTCATCCTAAATAATCCTCATTAGCCTATTAACCTGTGATTACACTGATATTAATAAAATTCTTTCATTTTGAGCCTACATTCTCGTTCATGTATCACCTCATATTCCTGGTGATGTATTCAGCAAAATTATTTAAAACAGCTCTCTGGAGCCTGTCAGTCATTACTGCCTCCTCCCTCTATTTATTTCACACTCTTATAGGACTTTATTGCTTCTACCTTCAGAATATATATCAAGTTCATTCACTACTCTTGATCTCCACTAACACTGTCCTGGATCAAACCATTATTTTCTTTTGCTCAGCCTATAATTGATACCGTTTGGCTTCCCTATATGAATTTCTCTCTTTACTAGAGGAGTTACTGATATTCTTAAAATATGTCTGATTGTGTTATTTTTTCTGCTAACCCCCCTCACAATAGCTTCCCATTGCACTGTAAAAAGCACATGTACTCTTTTTACATTTCTCATCTTTCCATCTTCACCGTAAGGTTTTCTCACTGTTGTTGCAGTCCCGCTGCTCTCTTTCCGGTCGTACCCAGCCCTTTTCCATGCGAGGGCCTGTGCATGCACTGTTCCTCTTGGCATCACTGGCTCTTTTCATTGTTCAAGGCTTAGAAAAGACTGTCCTAACTCCTCTTAAATAGATCTTGCTGTTATAATATCATATTTATTTCCTCCATAGCATTTTTTTCCAATTTATAAATACATATGTACTTTTTATCTGTTTATCTTTTTTTAGACTATCAGTTTCAAGAAAGTAGAAACTATGTTTCATTAATTACTGTCCCAATACTTAGTAGTATGCTGCTTGCTACATTTTAAATGTTCTCCAAACAAATAGTTGTTAAAAAGAAAAACAGCAACAGTAACAACAAACACAGCTCTCTGCTCCCTGGTTTACTTACACGCTTTCATTTCTCTATTGAATCAACTCCAATCAGAATTTTTTTCCATCTAGCTAGAGAAACAACACTTAGTAGAGTCACCTAAGACCTCAGTGTGATCAAACTCAACCAGTAATTGATTATATTCTTTCTTAGCTCCTGGGATATCACTTTGTTGAGAATTTCCTAAATCACTGGTGCTGCTTCTCTGTTTCCTGTGCTAGTTTCACTTAATTTACACTTCCAGATTGGAGTATATTGGGGCTCAGTCTTTATCTTAGGCAGCTTCTCTTGCATATCTACACTAATTTCTCATACTGTCAGTACACTATAAACCATAAATTTCTACTTCAAGTCTGGGTGTCTTTCTAGAGCTCTAAGTATAAACACATAACTACATACTCAACATCTTTTTTTTGATAACTAATAAAAATCTTCATTTTATTGTAAGTTAAAAAAATCAAATTTTGAATTTTATTGTAAATTCCACCAACTCTATTCTGCACTTCAGAAAATGTCAGCATTATTCCTTTAATGTTTCTGGTTGAGGACTTCAGAGTTCCCTTGATTTTTGTCTCTGTTTTTCATATCCCAAATCCAAATTATCTGCAAATCTTCTCTTCCAAATATGCTGAGAATCTTACTAATTCTCACTCTACTACCACCTTTGTCCAAACTATTATATTTTTTGTCTCTGGTATGTTTCAATAGTCTTTTCTGGTGGTTGATGTCAGGTGTCAACTTGATTTGGTTAAGGAATACCTAGAGAACTGGGAAAGCATTATTTTTGGGTGTATCTATAAGGGTATTTCCAGATTACGAGTGAGTCTGTGTGGAATAAGCTGGGAAGGTCTTCCTTCAGTGTGGGTGGGCACAATCTAATTTGCTGGGGTCCCAGACAGAACAAAAACTGAAGAGAAGTGAATTGGTCTAGCTCTCCTGTTCAGCTAGATTACACTCTTCTTCTCTTGCCCTTGGTCCTCAGAATTTCCAGATTTCTGAACTTTGTACTCCAAGACTTACAGCATTGGCCACTCAGGTTCTCAGGCCTTTTGACTTGAAATGATCCATGCTACTGGCATCCCAGGGTCTTTGGTTTGCAGACCACCTGTTGTGGAACTTGGCCTCCATAATCATGTTAGCAAATTCAGTTAATATATCTCCATCCATCTCTCTCTCTTTCCCTGTCTCTCTCTCTCTCTCTCTCTCTCTCTCTCTCTCTCTCTCTCTCTCTCATTGGTTTTATCTTTCTGGAGAACCCTGATAATACGTCTAGTAAGTGGTCTCTCTTATTTCTACCCTTGCCCTTGTATTGTTTTTTTTTTTTAATTGTATTTTAAGTTCTGGGGTACATGTGCAGATCTTGCAGGATTGTTGTAAAGGTACGTACATGCCATGTTGGCTTGCTGTCTCCATCCTTCTGTCACCTATATCAGGCATTTCTCCCACTATTATCCTTCCCCAACCTCCCCACCCACCACTGTCCCTCCCCTAGCCCCCCACCGAACAGACACCAGTGTGTGATGCTCCCCTCCCTGTGCTCATGTATCCTGAGACTTTGTATCCTGAGACTTTGCTGAAGTCATTGTTAACACCTGCCTATGAGTGAGAACATGCGGTGTTTGGTTTTCTGTTCTTGTGTCAGTTTACTGAGAATGATGGTTCCCAGATTCATCCATGTCCCTACAAAGGACACAAACTCATCATTTTTTATGGCTGCATAGTATTCCATGGTATATATGTGCCACCTTTTCTTTGTCCAGTCTATCATTGATGGTCATTTGGGTTGGTTCCAGGTCTTTGCTATTGCTAAAAGTGCTGCAGTGAACATACATGTGCATGTGTCTTTATAATACAATGATTTATAATACTTTGGGTATATACCCAGTAATGGGATTGCTGGGTCAAATGGAATTTCTATTTCTAGATCCTTGAGGAATCGCCACACTGTCTTCCACATTAGTTAAACTAATTTACACTCCCACCAATAGTGTAAAAGTGTTCCTATTTCTTCACATCCTCTCCAGCATCTGTCATCTCCAGATTTTTTAATGATCGCCATTCTAACTGGCATGAGATGGTATCTCAATGTGGTTTTGACTTGCATTTCTCTAATGACCAGTGATGATGAGCATTTTTTCATGTTTCTTGGCCACATAAATGTTTTCTTTTGAAAAGTGTCTGTTCATATCCTTTACCCACTTTTGAATGGGTTTGTTTTTTCTTGTAAATCTGTTTTAGTTATTTGTAGACTCTGGATATTAGCCCTTTGTCAGATGGGTAGATAGCAAATATTTTTTTTCCATTCTGTTGGTTGCTGGTTCACTCTAATGATTGTTTCTTTTGCTGTGCTGAAACTCTTAAGTTTAATTAGATCCCATACGTCTATTTTGGCTTTTGTTGCCATTGCTTTTGGTGTTTTAGTCATGAAGTCCTTGTTTATGCCTATGGCCTGAATGGCATTGCCTAGGTTTTATTATAGGGTTTTTATAGTGTCAGGTCTTATGTTTAAGTCTTTAATCCATCTGGAGTTAATTTTAGTGTAAGGTGTAAGGAAGGGGTCCAGTTTCAGTTTTCTGCATGTGGCTAGCCAGTTTTCCCAACACCATTTATTAAACAGGGAATCCTTTCCCCATTGTTTGCTTTTGTCAGGACTGTCAAAGATCAGATATTTGTAGATGTGTAGTGTTGCTTCCAAGGCCTCTGTTCTGTTCCACTGGTCTAAATCTCTGTTTTGGTAACAGTACCATGCTGTTTTGATTACTGTAGCCTTGTAGTATAGTTTGAAGGCAGGTAGTGCAATGCCTCCAGCTTTGTTCTTTTTGCTTAGGATTGTCTTGGCTATGCGGGCTCTCTTTTTGTTCCATATGAAGTTTAAGGTGTTTTTTTCCAGTTCTGTGAAGAAGGTCAATGGTAGCTTGATGGAGATAGCATTGAATCTATAAATTACTTTGGGCAGTATGGCCTTTTTCACAATATTGATTCTTCCTAACTATGAGCATGGAATGTTTTTCCATTTGTTTGTATCCTCTCTTATTTCCTTGAGCAGTGGTTTGTAGTACTGTTTGAAGAGATCCTTTACATCTTTGTTAGTTATATTCCTAGGTATTTTATTGTTTTTGTAGCACTTGTGAATGGGAGTTCACTCTTGATTTGGCTCTGTTTTCCTGTTATTGGTGTATAGGAATGCTTGTGATTTCTGCATATTGATTTTGTATCCTGAGACTTTGCTGAAGTTGCTTATCAGCTTATGGAGATTTTGGGCTGAGATGATGGGGCCTTCTAAATGTACAATCATGTCATCTGCAAATAGAGACAATTTGACTTTGTCTTTTCCTAATTGAATACATTTTGTTTCCTTTTCTTGCCTGATTACTCTGGCTAGAAATTCCAATACTATATTGAATAGGAGTAGTGAGGGAGGGCATCCTTGTCTTGTGCCAGTTTTCAAAGGGAATGCTTCCACTTTTTGCTCATTCAGTATGACATTGGCTGTGGGTTTGTTGTAAATACCTTTTATTATTTTGAGGTAGATTCCATCCATACCTAGTTTATTGAGGGGTTTTACTATGAAGGTCTGTTGAATTTTGTTGAAGGCCTTCACTGTGTCTATTGAGATAATCATGTGGTTTTTGTGTTTGGTTCTGTTTATGTGATGGATTATGTTGATAGATTTGCATATGTTGAACTAGCCTTGCATCCCAGGGAGGAAGGCTACTTGATTGTGATGGATAAGCTTTTTGATGTGCTGTCTGATTTAGTTTGCCAGTAGATTATTGAAGATTTTTGCATCGATGTTTATTATGGATATTGTCCTGAAGTTTTCTTTTTTAGCCATGTCTCTGCCAGGTTTCCGTACCAGAATGATGTTTGTCTGACAAAATGAGTTAGGGAGAATTCCCTCTTTTTGTATCCTTTGGAATAGTTTCAGAAGGAATGGTACCAGCCCCTCTTTGTACGTCTGGTAGAATTTGGCTGTTAACTCATCTGGACCTGGACTTTTTTTGGTTGGTAGGCTATTAATTGCTGCCTCAACTTTAGCCCTTGTTATTGGTCTATTCAGGGTTTCAACTTCTTCCTGGTTTAGTCTTGGGAGGGTGCAAATGTTCAGGAATTCATCCATTTCTCACATGTTTACTGGTTTGTTTGCATAGAGTTGTTTGTAGTAATCTCTGATGGTAGTTTGTATTTCTGTGGAATCAGTGGTGACATCCCCTTTATCGTTTTTTTATGGCATCTGTTTGATTCTTGTCTCTTTTCCTTTTTATAGTCTGGCTAGTGGTCTATTTTGTTGATCTTTTCCATAAACCAGCTCCTGGAATTATTGATTTTTATTTTTTTGTAAAGTTTTTTTCTGTCTCTGTCTCATTCAGTTTTGCTCTGATCTTAGTTATTTCTTGTCATCTGCTAGCTTTTGAGTTTTTTAGATCTTGCTCCTCTAGCTCTTTCAATTTTGATGATAGGGTGTTGATTTTAGATCTTTCCTTTTTTGTCATGTGGGCATTTATTGATATAAATTTCCCTCTAGACACTGCTTCAAATGTGTCCCAGAGATTCTGGTACATTGTATCTTCATTCTCATTGGTTTCGAAGAACATCTTTATTTCTGCCTTCATTTCATTGTTTATCCTGTCATCATTCAGGAGCAAGTTGTTCAGTTTTCATGTAGCTGTGCGGTTTTGAGTGAGTTTCTTAATCTTGAGTTCTAATTTGATTGCTTTGTGGTCTGAGAGTCTGTTTGTTATGATTTCCGTTGTTTTGCATTTGCTGAGGAGTGATTTACTTCCAGTTATGTGGACAATTTTGGAGTAGGTGTGAGGTGGTGCTGAGAAGAATGTATATTCTGTGGATTTGGGGTGGAGAGTTCTGTAGATGTCTATTAGGTTTGCTTGGTCCAGATCTGAGTTCAAGTCCTGGATATCCTTGTTAATTTTCTGTCCATTCACCTTTCTAATATTGACAATGGGGTGTTAAAGTCTCCCACTATTATTGTGTGGGAGTCTAAGTCTCTTTGTAGGTCATTAAGAACTTGTTTTATGTATCTGGGTGCTCCTGTAGTGGGTGCATATATATTTAGGATAGTTAGCTCTTGTTGTTGCATTGATCCTTTTACCATTATGTAATGTCATTCATTCTTTGTCTCTTTTGATCTTTGTTGGTTAAAGTCTATTTTATCAGAGACTAGGATTGCAACCCCACTTTTTTTTTTGCTCTCCATTTTCTTGGTAAATCTTCTTCCATCCCTTTGAGTCTATGTGTGTCTTTGCATGTGAGATGGGTCTTCTGAATACAGTACACTGATGGGTCTTCACTTTTTATCTGGTTTGCCAGTCTCTGTCTTTTGATTGGGACATTTAGGGCATTTACATTTAAGGTTAATATTATTATGTATGAGTTTGATCCTGCCATTTTGTTACTGTCTGGTTGTTTTGTCAGTTAGTTGATGCAGTTTCTTCATTGTCTAGATGGTCTTTAACATTTGGTACATTTTTGCAGTGGCTGATACTAGTTATTCCTTTCTGTGTTTAGTGCTTCCTTCAGTTCTTGAAGGCAGGTATGCTGGTGACAAAATCTCTGAGCATTTCATTGTCCATAAAGGATTTTATTTCTCCTTCACTGGTGAAGCTTAGTTTGGCTGAATATGAAATTCTGGGTTGAAAGTTTGTTTCTTTAAGAGTGTTGAATATTGCTCCTAATTCTCTTCTGGCTTGTAGGGTTTCTTCTGAGAGATCCACTGTGAGTCTGGTGGTAAGAATGTTGAATGTTGCCCCCGATTGTCTTCTGGCTTCTAGGGTTTCTGCCAAGAGATCCGCTGTAAGTCTGATGGGCTTCGCTTTGTGGGTGACCCGACCTTTCTCTGACTTCCCTTAGCAGTTTTTCCTTCATTTCAAACCTGGTGAATCTAATGATTATGTGCCTTGTGGTTGTTCCTCTTAAGGAGTATCTTTGTGGTGTTCTCTATATTTCCTGGATTCGAAGATTGGTTTGCCTTGCTAGGTTGGGCAAGTTCTCCTTCTTGAAGTAGACAGGCTGTCTTATAAAAGTTTACTCAGATAATGTTACTTCTTTTTACTTAATCCTGTGGTAAAACAAAAGCCTCTCCTTGTTTCCTCTTCAGGGTCACTGTGTATAATCATGCCTCTTGCTCACTTTGTGCCAATTATCTGGTTCTCCTTGATGTTCCTTGAACAGGCAAAGCATACTCTCACTGCACAGCATTTGCAAGCTCTCTGGTTCCTATTCTTCAAATTCCTGTGTGGGTCAGTTCTTTACCTCCATATTGTCTTCTCTTTTAGTCTGTTTGTGTTGCTGTACAAGAATACCTGAGGCTGGACAATTTAAAAAGGAAAGCAGTTTATTTGGCTTATCATTCAGCAGACTATACAGCATGGCACCACCATTTGTTTCTTGTGAGGGTTTCAAGTGGCTTCCTCTCATGCTGGAAGGCAAAGCAAAGCCAGCATGTACAGAGATCACGTGAAAAGACAGAGGAAGCAAGAAAGAGAAAGGGAAGGTGCCAGGCTTTTTTTAAAAAGTAGCTCTTGGAGGTATCTCTTGCAGGACCTAATAGAGTGGAAATTCACTCATTCCTGCAAGAATGGCACCAAGCCTTTCTTTCCTGAAGGATATGCCGCCATGACCCAATCACTTCCCATTAGGTCAAACCTACAACATTGGGGTATCACAGTTCAACATGAAGTCTGGAGTGTCAAATATCTAAATTATAGCATCTTGTTACCAATAAATTCTTCCTTGAGCACCTTTTCCACAATAACTAATTTCAACCCCATCCTACGATGTCCTGTTCTCCTTATTATACTTATTGGTACTTCTAGCCTTGTGTTTTCTGAAATATTATATATTTTAATTTTATTTTTTTACCATTTCATCTCTAAATTATATTATTAATTCCATGAAGGACGTTTTGTGTGTTGTGTTCACTACCATATTCTAGTGCCTAGAAGGCTGGTTGGAACTTATTAAACATTTTATAAATCTTTATTAAAACAATAAATATAAGTGCATTTTAAATCCAGGAAATTGTTAAGATGGTGTTTCTCAACCTTGATATATCTTAAATATTATGTGATGTTATTTCTTAGAAATTCTAATTAAGTATTTTTTAAATGCAGCTAGAATTCTGTATTTACAATGAAATAATTATAAGTTCTTATAGCATGACAAACTTAACAGACAAAAAGAATTTAGCCAGGGAAATTGCAGTTGGTTCTATTTTGTGACATTATAAATTAGTGAATAACATTTATTATATTCTCTTTTATTTGAAAATTTACACAACTTGGATTTGTTAAAAAAAATTTTTAACAAACTGCATTCTCCAACCTGAGATTTCTAATATAATGAACATAGTGTTTTGCATATTTAATATAATTGTCATTTTGCTTTTGTTATTGCACTTATAGTTTCTAATATAATGAACATAGTGTTTTGCATATTTAATACAATTGTCATTTTGCTTTTGTTATTGCACTAAGAAATTAAGATAAGTGAATAATACCTACACATTTATGCAAATTAATATCTTGATAATATACTTAATACATTGCAGTTTTATTTTAACTAATAACTACATTCAAATAAAACATTAAATTTTTTAAATTCAAATATCACAGAACTATTTACCTTTCATATTTTAAAAAATATCTTTATTGTTATATGTTGTTAGTTGGTTTTATTTAGAGAGTATTGTCTAGACATCAGAAATTATACAGCACCCAAATGATTATGCCGTTTAATTTACCTTACTAGAAAGTAAGGCATCATATTTAAAGAAAGGAAGAGTAACTTACAGAGTGTCACAAAATGGCCTTCTATGAATTACTCCTTCATTGTCATGCACCTGATACTGTCTGGATTCCTTGGTTATAGTAAATCTCTAACTATCTATCAATCATCTTTTTTTTCTTACTCTTAATTGTTCACTTTATATATTATGAGAAAATGATTATAATTCCCTGAGAGCTGAAAAACCATAGTACTATGCTAGGGCAAAAGAGTAGCAGCAGCAAGGACAACAATGCACTTCTAGATATTCCATAATGTTTCCCCTCTCCCATAAATTACAATTTAAGTAGTTCTTTCTTTGTTACCACAGCCCAACTGCTGATTACATGTCAACTCGGAAAACATATTTTAGGCAATTCGAAAGTAGTTCACTCACAGCTGCTAATCTTTTGTGATATGCAGGTGATTCAAAAATCTTGATTTTGCAAAGGACTTTTAAAGTATCTTCCAGAGGAATAATGATGCATTAATTTTACCTGGCTTTCCTGTTTTTATTATTCCTAAAAACCTTATCAGTATTTTTATTTACATTCATGTTTCTTTAAATTTATTTTAAAATACTGAGCTCTCATACCTGCATCCACCAGGAATAATTTGTGGCAGCACTATTTGGTTAAATGTTCCTTGTATAGAATGTGATTACACTATTAATTTGGACCAATTTATATTAAGCTGGGGGCCTACAAAATAATTCCTAGCCAGATAGATATCACTAATGATAACTGATTTGGCAAGATGTTTATATGTTAAATTCCGTTTTAAAAGCATTGCTGAATTTTTATTTTAATTTACTATTTATGGATTATATGCTTCATATGACTTCATATAATGCATTAATATTGATTCAGTTGTTAAGACATTTGTAAAATGAACTTGCATTCCCTTGTATTCATTTATAATATTTTTTCCATTTATGTCACATATTGCTATGTACTACTCCAAGATATTTTTAAGTGCACTTTTAGTCACTTACTTATACTAAATGAATTAATTTATATTAATGCAATCATTTTTATTATTCTTTTCAATTTTGTTCATTGTAAGATACATCTCTTTTTTAAGCTCATACTTACAGATATCTACACATAAAAGTTACCCATAATTATGGACAGAAAAATCCATATTTGAAACATAGTTTTCCACATGTAATTTCAAGCATTAGAAGGTAATCTAAATAAAAGAAATGTTTTCAACTCATGGAGTACTCCTCTACAGAAAAATAATTATTAATCTCTTATAACATTTTTGCTATACATATGATTGAATGCTTCTGAAAATCATTTGTCCAAGATAGTTGAATCAACTATGTCATGAAGTCCCCTGGTATTTATTAAGATTGATATTTATTATTCCTGTTGTTTGTGAGATATGATCATATAATTTTTTTTTACATGTTGCTTACTTCAAAGAAGGGAAAATAATTGCTTTGGGTTCCCCCTTATAGATATAGACTTACTTTAAAAAGCTGAATTCAGGCTCTCGATCCAAGATGGCCGTTTAGGAACAGCTCAGGATTGCAGCTCCCAGTGAAAGCACAGAGAGTGAGTGGACGCCGCATTTTTATTGCCCACAGACTAGGAAATTCCCAGGCGGAGGAACTCCACAGGTCACCAGCGTGGCTGTTTCGGCCAGCGGGGCTGTGCCAGCCTGCACCGCTGCTCTGCCCCGCACGGCTGCTTTGTCAGTGCCCTGGAGCAGCGGTTCTCCGTACAAAATACACTGGTCCGGGTGCCCTTTTGGCTGGCAATTGGAACCACGGGAAGTCACCCATTCATCTGTTTAAAAAGGGGACTGAGCAGGGAACCAGGACAGTAGATTCCAGGACAAAAAAAAAAAAGAAAAGCACCAGAAACCTCAGTGCCGCTGTTTAAGCCAGCGCAGTGAGTGGCCGCAGGGGAAAACAAACAGACCCTGGCACCTCTTCAACAGGCGACTAGAACACCAACTTAAAAAAATGTTCTGAGGCAGGGAGCCAGGCGATCAGGCTCGGCTGGTCCCACCCCCACAAAAGAACAGCAATCAGAAACTCTGGATTGAGAGTTTCACAGCAAGCGCAGCTGAATCTAGGGCGGTCCAGCTCTGTGGGGGAGGGGCGTCCGCCATTACCGAGGCAGCCCGCCACGATGGAGGTAGTCAGCCAATGCTGAGGCAGCCCGCCGTTGCCAAGGCAACCCGCCATTGCTGAGGCAGCCTGTCGTTGCCAAGGCAACCTGCCATTGCTGAGGCAGCCCGCCATTGCCAAGGCAACACACCATTGCTGAGGCAGCCCGCCATTGCCAAGGCAACCCGCCACAGCAGAGAGACTCTGCCTCAACAGAGGCAGGCCCCCATCACCAAAGCAGTTCTAATTATACCCATATAAACAGGACTGCAAGGAAGTTCACTCGGCAGCTGGGCGGAGCCCACAGCAGCTCAGCAAAGCCTCTACAGGCCGACAGTGACTAGGCTGCCTCCTTGCTGGGCAGGGCAGATCTGAAGGGAAAAAAAAAGAAGGCAGCAGCATAACAGAAACTCATAAAGCCCTAAATCCCTGGGACAGAGCACCTGGGAACAAAAAACAGTTTATGAGTTCTGCTGCAGCAGACCTAAACGTACCTGCCCAGCAGCTCTGAATGAACAACAGAGCTCACAGCTCACTATTTGAGCTCCTATAAAGAAGAGACCGTCTCCTCAAGCAGCTCCCTGACCCCTGTATATCCAAAGAGACACCTCATAAAGGAGAGATCAGATTGACACTAGGCGGGTATCCTTCTGGGACAAAGATAGCAGAAGAAGAAAACTGGTAACAGTGCTTACTGTTCAGCAGCAGCTGCAGGTGAACCCCAGGCAAGCAGGGCCTGGAGTGAACCTCAGCAGACCTACAACAGAGGGGCCAGACTGTCAGAAGGAAAACCAAGAAACAGAAATAACCTCATCATCAACAAACAGAACGTCAATCTGAAAGATTTGAGACCCAATCTGAAAGCCAGCAACTACAAAGTCGACAGGTGGATAAATCCTTAAAGATGGGAAGAAACCAGCGCAAAAAGGATGAAAACACCCGAAACCAGAACACCTCTCCTCCTACAAGGGATCACAACTCCTCACGAGCAAGGGAACAAGGTTGGATGGAGAACGAGTGTGATGAAATGACAGAATCAGACTTCAGAAGGTGGGTAGTAAGAAACTTCTGTGAACTTAAAGAACATGTTCTAACCAAATGCAAAGAAACTAAGAACCTTGAAAAAAGATTTGACGAAATGCTAACAAGAATGGACAAAATAGAAAGGAATATAACTGAATTGATGGAGCTGAAAAACGCAGCATGAGAACTTCGCGAAGCATGCACAAGTATCAACAGCTGAATTGACCAAGCAGAAGAAAGGATGTCAGAGTTCGAAGATCAACTGAATGTAATAAAACGGGAAGGCAAGACTGGAGAAAAAAGGGTAAAAAGGAATGAACAAAATCTCCAAGAAATGTGGGACTATGTGAAAAGACCTAATCTACGTTTGATAGGTGTACCTGAATGTGACGAAGAGAATGAATCTAAGCTGGAAAATACTCTTCAGGATATTATCCAGGAAAAGTTCCCCAACCTAGCAAGGCAGGCAAACATTCAAGTCCAGGAAATACACAAAACACCACAAAGATATTCATCAAGAAGAGCAACCACAAGGCACATAATCGTCAGATTCACCAGGGTCGAAATGAAGGAGAAAATACTAAGGGCAGCCAGAGAGAAAGGTCGGGTTACCCATAAAGGGAAGCCCATCAGACTCACAGCAGATCTCTCAGCAGAAACCCTACAAGCCTGAAGAGAGTGGAGGCCAATATTCAACATCCTTAAAGAAAAGAACTTTCAACCCAGAATCTCTTATCCAGCCAAACTAAGCTTCATAAGTGAAGGAAAAATAAAATCCTTTGGGAACATGCAAGTACTCAGAGATTTCGTCACCACCATGCCAGCTCTACAAGAGCTCCTGAAAGAGGCTCTACACATATAAAGGAACAAAAAGTACCAGCTCAACTAAAGGGCAAAACAGCCAGCTAGCACCAAAATGGCAGTATCAAATTCACACATAACAATATTAACCCTAAATGTAAATGGACTAAATGCCTCAATCAAAAGGCACAGACTGGCAAATTGGATAAAAAGCCAAAACCCATCGGTGTGCTGTATTCAGGAAACCCATCTCACATGCAAGGATACACAAAGGCTCAAAAAAAAAAAAAAAAAAAAAAAGGGATGGAGGAACATTTACCAAGCAAATGGAAAGCAAAAAAAATCAGGAGTTGCAATTCTCATCTCTGATAAATTAGACTTTAAAGCAACAAAGATCATAAGAGACAAAGAGGGACATTACATAATGGTAAAAGATCAATGCAACAAGAAGAGCTAACGATCCTAAATATATACGCACCCAATACAGGAACACCCAGATACATAAGGCAAGTTCTTAATGACTTACAAAGAGACGTAGACTCCCACACAATAATAGCGGTATACTTTAACACCCCATTGTCAATATTAGACAGATCAACCAGACAGAAAATTAACAAGGATATCCAGGACTTGAACTCAGACCTGGACCAAGCAAACCTAATAGACATTTACAGAACTCTCCACCCCAAATCCACAGAATATACATTCTTCTCAGCACCACATCACACCTACTCTAAAATTGACCACATAATTGGGAGTAAATCACTCCTCAGCAAATGCAAAAGAATGGATATCCTAACAAACAGTCTCTCAGACCACAGTGCAATCAAGTTAGAACTCAGAATTCAAAAACTAACCCAGAACTGCACAGCTTCATGGAAACTGAACAACTTGCTCTTGAATGTTGACTGGATAAACAATGAAATGAAGACAGAAATAAAGATGTTCTTCGAAACCAACGAGAATGAAGACACAACATACCAGAATTCCTGGGACACATTTAAAGCAGTCTCTAGAGGAAAATATATAGCAATAAGTGCCCACGTGAGAAGCAACGAGAGATACAAAATTGACACCCTATCGTCAAAACTGAAAGAGCTATAGGAACAAGATAAAAAAACCTCAAAGTCTAGCAGAAGACAAGAAATAGCTAAGATCAGAGCAGAACTGAAGGAGATAGAGACACAAAAAACCCTT
The DNA here is from genome assembly GCF_009761245.1 of Sapajus apella. NCBI lineage: Eukaryota > Metazoa > Chordata > Mammalia > Primates > Cebidae > Sapajus > Sapajus apella. The sequence continues at coordinate 10,966,344 of NW_022436968.1, read as the reverse complement.
CAAAAAATCAATAAATCCAGGAGCTGGTTTTTTGAAAAGATCAACAAAATAGACAGACCACTAGTCAAATTAATAAAAAAGAAAAGGGAGAATAACCAAATTGATGCAATAAAAAACGATAAAGGGGATATCACCACAGATTCCACAGAAATTCAAACCATCATCAGAGATTATTACAAACAACTCTATGCACATAAACTAATAAGCCAGGAAGAAATGGATAAATTCCTGGACACTTGCCTCCTCCCAAGCCTAAACCAGGAAGAACCTGAAACCCTGAACAGACCCATAACAAGGTCTGAAGTTGACAGCAATTAAGAGCTTACCACCCAAAAAAAGCCCAGGTCCAGATGGGTTCACAGCCAAATTCTACCAGACATACAAAGAGGAGCTGGTACCATTCCTTCTGAAACTATTGCAAACAATACAAAAAGAGAGGATTCTTCCCAAATCATTTTATGAGACCAACATCATCCTAATTCCAAAACCCAGCAGAGACTCAACAGGAAAAGAAAACTTCAGGCCAATATCCATGATGAACATAGATGCAAAAATCTTCAATAAAATACTGACAAGCCAATTGCAACAGCACATCAAAAAGCTTATCCACCATGATCAAGTAGGCATCATCCCAGGGATGCAAGGCTGGTTCAACATACGCAAGTCTATAAACGTAATTCACCACATAAACAGAACCAAAGACAAAAACCACATGATTATCTCAATTGATGCAGAGAAGTCCTTTGACAAAATTCAACAGCCCTTTATGCTAAAAACCCTCAAAAGCTAGGTATTGATGGAACGTATCTCAAAATAATAAAAGCTATTTATGACAAACCAACAGCCAACATCATACTGAATGGGCAAAAACTGGAAGCATTCCCCTTGAAATGTGTCACCAGAGAAGGATGCCCTCTCTCACCACTGCTATTCAATATAGTATTAGAAGTTCTAGCCAGAGCAATCAGACAAGTAAAAGAAATAAAGGGCATTCAAATAGGAAAGGAGGAAGTCAAATTGTCTCTATTTGCAGACGACATGATTGTATATCTAGAAGACCCCATCGTCTCAGCCCCAAATCTCCTGAAACTGATAAGCAACTTCAGCAAAGTCTCAGGATACAAAATCAATGTGCAAAAATCACATGCATTCCTATACACCAATAACAGACATAAAGAGAGCCAAATCAAGAACAAACTTTTGTTCACAATTGCCACAAAGAGAATGAAATACCTAGGAATACAACTAACAAGGAATGTGAAGGACCTCTTCAAGGAGAACTGCAAGCCACTGCTCAACGAAATAAGAGAGGACCCAAACAGATGGAGAAACATTCCATGTTCATAGTTAGGAAGAATCAATATCGTGAAAATGGCCATACTGCCCAAAGTAATTTACAGATTCAATGCTATCCCCATCAAGCTACCAATGACCTTCTTCGCAGAACTGGAAAAAACCACCTTAAACTTCATATGGAACCAAAAGAGAGCCCGCATAGCCAAGTCAATGCTAAGCAAAAAGAACAAAGTGGGAGGCATCACACTACCGGACTTCAAACTATACTACAGGGCTACAGTAATCAAAACAGCATGGTACCTGTACCAAAGAAGAGTTACAGACCAATGGAACAGAACAGAGGTCTCAGAGGCAACACAACATATCTACAACCATCTGATCTTTGACAAATCTGACAAAAACAAGCAATGGGGAAAAGATTCCCTGTTCAATAAATGGTGTTGGGAAAGCTGGCTAGCCATGTGCAGAAAGCAGAAACTAGACCCCTTCCTGACACCTTACACTAAAATTAGCTCCAGATGGATTAAAGACTTAAACATAAGACCTAACACCATAAAAACCCTAGAAGAAAATCTAGGCAAAACCATTCAGGACATTGATGTAGGCAAGGACTTCATGACCAAAACACCAAAAGCATTGACAACAAAAGCCAAAATAGACAAATGGGACCTAATCAAACTCCACAGCTTCTGCACAGCAAAAGAAACAGTCATTAGAGTGAATCGGCAACCAACAGAATGGGAAAAATTTTTGCAGTTTACCCATCTGACAAAGGGCTGATATCCAGAATTTACAAAGAAGTAAAACAGATTTACAAGAAAAAACTAACAAGCCCATTCAAAAGTGGGCAAAGGATATGAACAGACACTTTACAAAAGAAGACATACATGAGGCCAACAAACATATGAAAAAATGCTCATCATCACTGGTCATCAGAGAAATGCAAATCAAAGCAACATTGAGATACCATGTCACGCCAGTTAGAATGGCGATCATTAAAATATCTGGAGACAACAGATGCTGGAGAAGATGTGAAGAAATAGGAACACTTTTGCACTGTTGGTAGGAGTGTAAATTAGTTCAACCATTGTGGAAGACAGTGTGGTGATTCCTCAAGGACCTAGAAATAGAAATTCCATTTGACCCAGCAATCCCATTACTGGGTATATACCCAAAGGATTACAAATTGTTCTACTATAAGGACACGTGCACACAAATGTTCATTGCAGCACTGTTAACAATAGCAAAGACTTGGAACCAACCCAAATGCCCATCAACGATAGACTGGACAAAGAAAATGTGGCACATATACACTATGGAATATTATGCAGCCATCAAAAACGATGAGTTTGTGTCCTTTGTAGGGACATGGATGAACCTGCAAACCATCATTCTCAGCAAACTGACAGAAGAGCAGAAGATCAAACACCGCATGTTCTCACTCATAGGCGGTTGTTGAACAATGAGAACACATGGACACAGGGAGGGGAGCACTACACACTGCGGTCAGTTGGGGGAAATTGGGGAGGGATGGTGGGGGGTGGGAAGCTGGGGAGAGATAGCAAGGGGAGAAATGCCAGATGTAGGTGATGGGGAGGAAGGCAGCAAATCACACTGCCATGTGTGTACCTATGCAACAATTTTGCATGTTCTTCACATGTACCCCAAAACCTAAAATGCAATAAAATGGAAAAAAAAGAAGTAAAAAAATAAATAAAAAATAAGAAGCTGAATTTATTGAAAATGATAATATTGCAATATAACCAATTTATTTAAATGGACAAAACAATTTAGAAAATTTTTGTAAGAAAAATATGGTTTATACATGAGTATATATACACAAGGGTATAGACACAAGGGTATATATTATTTATATATAAAAATTATATATATATATTTATATTATATTATATATATATTATTTATATACATACCCTTGTGTATATATATTTATATATTATATATAATACAATATATTATATATAATATATTGTATTATATATAATATTGTATTATATATACTATATACATACAATATATAATATATACCATATATAATACAATATTATATATAAATATATATAAATTATATATAATACAATATAATGCATATAAGACAATTTATGCATATGA
>NW_022436968.1:10952531-10962815 GCF_009761245.1 Sapajus apella | reverse complement strand
GAAATATGTATCATGTTTATTGTATATATTATATAATATTTAGTATATTATATATATTTATATTATAAATATATACATATAATATATTGTATTTATATATAAGAAATATATAATGAATTATATATAAATATATACAATAGTAATATGAAATATATATCATATAATATATACAATATATAATATATGATACATATGTCACATGCGTATATTGTCTTTTATACCATATTGTAAGGAAAATATGATATATACACACAAGGGTATATGTACACAAGGGTATATATTGAAAGGTACTTTTATATATATCTAATACATTATATATATTTATATAATATATATTACATATTGTATATGATATATATTACAATATAAATATATATTGTATATGATATATGTTACAATATATGTTTATATAATGTATTACATATATATAAATATACAATAGATATATATCATATACAATATGTAATATATTGTCATACAATATGTAATATATTGTAATATATTATAAATATTAATATACAAATTATATACATTATATATATTATATATATAGAGAGAGAGAAACTGTGGCATAGGTGGTATACAGCAGGCACTATTGCAACCACTCATGTACTCTCAGATCCGTTTCCCATTTTCATGTACTTGCCATGATGCATTAGCTCTCCCAGAAGCAATACCTGCTTCTGTTTGTCAGAGGGCTGTCCCTTGGCTGCCAAAGTCTATTTTGCCTATATGCACCAAGAGCTGCCCGTATCCTTGTACTGACAGGTTCATGTTGGCTGCTAAGCAATGACTGACTGTGTAGAACTAACTAGCGCTCAGAGTTGTCATGCAAGTGTAAGACGAAGTTATCTACCCTTCAAAATATTTTGCTTGAAATTGCACCTAATCCTAATATGCAGCTACGGTAGCTTTGAAAATCCTGAAATAAAAGGCCTGGTTTTTATTGACACATATTGTTGCAAGAATTTTATTGTAAGAACATTGAGGAAGCATATCAACAGGCTAACAGAAGTATACATGTGAGAAAAGACCTATTATATACAAACTGTGAAGCTCTTGTTGGCCAACCAGTGAAAGTGTAAGTAGTATGCTGTTGGCTCTATTCTACCACAAGTTCTGTTTCCCCCTGCACCTGCTGGCCACCAACTGCACATTCCCCTGAACTAGCCCAAAGTCACTCTGGACTAGGCACTGTTTCATGCCCACCTTTAGGAAAAGTTGCTGCTTTATAGGACTCTCCACCCAGGAGCTTGCCCAGTCCATTGATGACATGTTCAATTGATTGATCTGATAACAAGGCAGATTCCTAGTTAATTATCAGCTTGCAGTGCTTCTTCAAAAAAATACCTAAATGAGGCCTTTGGCTTTACCAAATTCTCAGTGGTGCTGCTGATGAAAATTCCACTACTGATCCTGTCTGGTACTTTCAAGGATGCTCTAGAGCTGCTCCAGTGACAGTCTCTAAGGCTAGGGCCACCAAGGCCAACCTGTCCAGGTTCTGTTGTCCGTCTTGTTCATAATCCTTTGTCCCTAATGGCCCTATCCCCCAACCCACAATGATATAATTTTTATATCTGTGTATTTAATAAAACTTTAACCAGTTAAACAAACAAACAAGTAGGGTTGGCCCCTGAGGAGATTTCTTTCACCAAGATGAGCAATGTATTTGTACAGTTCATACTATCATACTGAGGAACTTAGTAATTGCTGTCCTATTGGGTTATGATTGACAGTCCAGAGATTTTATGGAATTTGCTTTCTTAGTCTCAATAAATATGATCAAATCCAGAATACCAGGGGCCAGGAGTACAGTACTCAATAGAGTAAGGTGGAGAGAATTATGGTAATGAACAGCAAAGATGGAACAATGGAAAGGGAGATCTGACCTGCAGATATTATAATAGACCATGGTTTTCTAAGGATGGTCAATGAGGATGTTGCCTCATGTATAATGATATAACTGTATATACATACTGTGTGTTCTGTGCCACATACATACTGTGTGTTCTGTGCCACACACACACACATACTTAGATCAATAGTGCATGAGCAGAAGGCTTATGTCAGCCATCCAAAGGCTATTTCCTTATTAATTTCCAGACAGAGGCCTATTCTCTGACTCATAGCCACTTACAGGAATGGAGGCTGGGTCACTTGAGACAGGTCCCTGCAATGCCACCAAAAATATATAAAGTAGTGATTCCTCCAGACATTTCCCAAGGGAATTGATGGCCATTCATGTGAATAACTTTTCACTGGGGAAAAGGCGGAAACACAGATATTCAAAGAGGTATTAGGTACAATATCTGAGAAGATTTGATATTAGGGCATCTGAAATGCTGTCCTGACATCCCTGTTCAGGTGGGAGTACAAATTAAGTACAAAGGGTACACAGTCCTGTCTATAGTTCATTTATCCCTCTCTCTGAGTGTATAATTGAGATGGGTATACTTAGCAGTAGGAAGAACCTTTAGGTTGGCTACTTGGCCTGTATGAACCATCATAAGCACCATCTTAATTATGAAGACCATGGAGAAGACCCTGAAACTACATGCAGATAAATTCAAAAGCTATTCTCAAAACTTATTAGAGAATTGAAGGATATAGGATTCATAATTTTCAGAATAAACTCATTGATTTACTTGTCTGGCCCCTGAGAAAAGCAGGTGGACTGTTCAACTGATAGTGGCAGTAAGATGGCAGTGGTGATGGAGTGTCACAATCCCTTGCCAAGTTTCTATATTTGAGCAAGTTTAAGAACTGGTCTTTGTTGCCTGAGGAAGAGGCTTTTCCATTGCAAACTCAAGGGCAATATCAAGTTCTCCTTATCTGGAACAGCCCATAGTATTTAGTCAAGTAATTTGCCTACAGCAGATGCTCAGTTCTGATACTTAAATAAATGTTTTATTCTAAAATAACTTGGCCTTTGCCTATTATTTTAAAGTTTTTCATAATATGTGTATTTTGCTAAATAATACCTCTTATAACATTTTATATGTAATATATGTGTTATAATAAAAACTTTCTATTAAAATTTATTACTGAAGAATTTTTTGAATTGAAAAATTATACACATCTTTATATTTTCATATAATGTATCTAATATTTTTATTTATTTAACTTTTAGGTTTAGAGATATTTGTGCAGATTTCTTAGATAGGTAAATTCATATCACTGGAGTTTGATGTACAGAATATTTTATCCAGGTTTTAAGCCTAGTATCCATTTATTATTGTTCTTGTTCCTCTCCTTTCTCCCAACCTCCATCTGCTGGTAGGCTATGGTGTCTGTTGCTCCCATTTATGTGTCTATTTGTTCTCACTATTTGCTCCTACTTACAGGTGAGAACATGTAGTATTTGTTTTCCTGTTTCTGTGTTAGCTTGCTAAGGATAATGACCTCCAGCTCCATTCATGCTCCTGTAAAGGATGTGATCTCATCATTTTTTATGACTGTCTAGTATTCCATAGTGTACATGTACCACATTTTTAGAATCAAATCTACCATTGATGAGCATTTAGGTTGATTTCATGTATTTGCTATTGTGAATAGTGCTCCAATGAAAATATATGTATCTTTATGATAGAGCAGTTTATATTCATCTGGGCATATACCCAATAATGAAATTGGTGGGTCTTTACCTCTATGAGGAATCACCACTTTCCACAGTGGTTGAATAGTGTACAATTGTTTCTTTTTCCTAACAATCTTTCCCGTCTGTTATTTTTTTGACTTTTTAATAATAGCCATTCTGACTGGTGTTAGTGGTATCTCATTGTGTTCTTTATTTGCATTTCTCCAATAATCAGTGATGTTGAACTTCTTCTTCTTATGCTTCTTGGTGGCATGTACATCATCTTTTGAAAAGTGTCTATTTATGTCCTTGGTTGAACTTTTTTTTTGTAAATTTTAGTTCCTTATAGATACTAGATATTAGACCTTTGTCAGATAAATAGTTTGCAAAAATATTCTCCCATTCTGTACATTGTCTGTTAACACTGTTAATAATTGTTTCTTTTGCTTTGCAGAAGCTCTTTAGTTGAATTAGACTCATTTGTCAATTTTTGCTTTTGTTGCAATTGTTTTTGGTGTTTTTGTCGTGAAATTTTTACCAGTTTCTATGACTAGAATGGTATTGCTTAGATGTCTTCCATGGTTTTTATAGTTTTGGGGTTTACTTTTAAGCCTTTAATTCATTTTGGATTGATATTTGCATATGGTGTAAGGAAGGGATCCAGCATAAATCTTTTGCATATTTCTAGTCAGTTATTCCAACATCACTTATTGAATAGGGAGTTAATATGGTTTGGCTCTGTGTCCCAACCTAAATCTCATCTTGAATTATAATCCCCACGTGTTGAAGGAGGGAACTAGTGGAAGGTGATTGGATCATGGGGGCTGTTTCCCTCATGGTATTTTTGTGATAGAGTTCTCATGAGACTGGATGGTTTTATAAGAGGTTTTTCCAGCCAGGTACAGTGGCTCATGCCTGTAATCCCAGCGCTTTGGGAGGCTGAGGCTAACAGATCACCTGAGGTCAGGAGTTTGAGACCGGCCTGGCCAACATGGTGAAACTTCATCTCTACTAAAAATACGAAAAAAAGTTAGCTGGGTTAGCTGGGTGTGGTGGGATGCACCTGTAATCCTAGCTACATGGGAGGTTGAGTCAGGGAAATTGCTTCAACTTGGGAGGCAGAGGTTGCAGTGAGCCAAGATCATGCCACTGCCCTCCAGCCTGTGTGACAGAGCAAGACTTTCTTTAAAAAAAAAAAAAAAAAAAAGGTTAAAAAAAGTATAAGGGGCTTTCCCTACTTGGCTCTCTCTCTTTCCTGCTACCTTATGAAAAAGGTACTTGCTTCTCCTCTGCCTTCCACTATGATTATAAGTTTCCTGAGGCCTCCCCATCCATGCAGAAAATGGACTAATACAGGAATCCTTTCCCCATTGCTTGTTTTTGTCAGCTTTGTCAAAGATCAGATGGTCATAAGTGTGTGGTCTTAGTTTTCAGCTCTCTATTCCGTTCCATTGGTCTATGTCTCTATCTTTGTACTGGTACTGTGCTGTTTTGCTTACTGTAGCCCTGTAGTATAGTGTGAAAATCAGTAAAGTGATGCCTCCAGGTTTGTTCTTTCTGCTTAGAATTGCCTTGGGTATTTGGGCTCTTTTGTACAATTTTATATAAATTTAAAAAAATTTTTTTAGTTCTATGAAGAATGTCATTGGTAGTTTGATAAGAACAGCATTGAATCTCTAAACTGCTTTGGGCAGTATAGCCATTTTTACCACATTGGTACTTCCTATCTATGAGCATGGAATGTTTTTCCATTTGTTTGTGTTATTTCTGATTTCTTTGAGTACTGTTTTGTAGTTCTCATTGTATATATTTATAAATCTTTCATCATCTCCCTGGTTTGTTGTATTCCTAGGCATTTTATTTATTTATTTATTTTTGTTGTTGCAACTATGAATAGAATGGTGTTCCTAATTTGGCTCTCGGCATGACTTTTGTGGGTATATAGGAATGCTCATAATTTTTGTTCATTGTTTTTGTAGGCTGGGACCTTGGTAAAGGTGTTTATCAGCTTACAGAGCTTTTGGGACAAGACGGTGGGTTTTTGTAGATATAGAGTCATGTATTCTGTAAACAGGGATATTTTGACTTTCTCTCTTTCTATTTAAATTCTCTTTTTTCTTTCTTTTTGATTGCTCTGGCCAGGACTTCTAATGCTATGTTGAATTGAAGTGGTGAAAGAGAGAATATTTGTCTTGTTCTAGTTTTAAAGTGGAATTTTACAGTTTTTTTCCATTGAGTATGATGTTGGCTGTAGGATTTTGCAGATGGCTCTTATTATTTTGAGGTATGTTCCTTCAATACCTAGTTTGTTGAGAGTTTTTTTTTAACATGAAGTGATGATGAGTTTTATCAAAAGACTTTTCTGCATCTACTAAGATAATCATGTAGATTTTATCTTTTGTTCTGTTTAAGTGATAAATCATATTTATTGATTTGCATATGTGTAACCAAACTTGCATCCCAGAGATAAAGCCTACTGGATGGTGGTTTATAAATTTTTTGATGTGCTATTGGATTCAGTTTGCAAGTATTTTCTTGAGGAATTTTGCATCAATGTTCATCAAGACTATTTGCCTGAAGTTTTGTTTCTTTGTTGTATTTCTGCCAGCTTTTGGTATCATAGAATACTCATAAATAACATATAGAATACTCAGAGAATAGTTATAGAATAGCTCATAGAATACTCATAGAATAACTGATTCTGAGGTGGGGAGGAAGCCCTTCTCCTCAATTTTTTGGGAGTATTTCAGTAGGAATGGTACCAATTATCATTTGTACATCTGCTAGAATTCAGCTGTGAATCTGTCTGGTCCTGGGATTTCTTTTTCTTGGTAGGCTATTTATAACTGTTCTAATTTCAGGGTTCATTATTGGTATGTTCGGTAATTTAGTTTCCTCCTGGTTCATCCTAGGGAGTGTGTATGTCCAGGAATTTATCCATTCTCCAGTTTGTGTGCATAGAGGTATTCACAATATTCTGCAACGGTTATTTATATTTCTGAGGATTCAGTGGTAATATCCCTTTGTTATTTCTAATTGTGTTAATTTTGATCTTCTCTCTTTCCATTTTTATTAGTTTAGCTAGCAGTCTATCTAGTTTATTAAATTTTCCAAGCAAAAAAAAAAAACTTCTGGGTTTGTTGATCTTTTGAATGGTTATTGTGTCTCAATTTCCTTCATTTCAGCTCTTATTTTGCTTATTTTTAGTCTTCTGATAGCATTCAGGAAGGGCTGCTCTTGGGTCTCTTGTTCTTTTAGTTTGAGATATTAGGTTGTTAGGTTGAGATCTTTCTAAATTTTTGATGTGGGCATTTAGTGCTGTAAATTTCCCTCCTAACACTGCCTTAGCTGTGTCTCAGAGATTCTGATGTTGTATCTTTTATCCCATTAGTTTCAAAGGGCTTCTTTTCTGCCTTAATTTCATTAAGTCATTAAGAAGTAGGTTGTTTAATTTTCATGTAATCGTATAGTTTTGAGTGATTCTCTTAGCCTTAATTTCTAATTTTGTAATATAATACTACTTATTTTGGATTTTCTGAGGATTGTTTTATGTACAGTTGTGTGGTGCATTTTAGAGCCTATGCAATGTGGCAATGAGGAAAATGTATATTTGTTGTTTTCTGGTGGAGAGTTCTGTAGATGTCTATTATGTTTATTTGACAGAGTACTGAGTTCAGATTCTGAATACCTTTGTTAATTTTCAGCCTTGAGGATCTGATACTTGAGAGTGGGATGTTGAAGTCTCCCACTACTATTGTGTGAGAGTCTAAGTCTCACTAAAGGTCTCTACAAACTTGCTTCATGAATCTGGGTGTTCTTGTGTTGCATGTGTATATATTTAGGATAGTTAGGTCTTCTTGTTGAGTTGCACCCTTTACCTTTATGTAATGTCCTTCCTTGTCTTTTTTGATCTTTGCTGGTTTAAAGTCTGTTTTTTTTCTGAAATTAGGATTGTAAACCCTGCTTTCTTCTGTTTTCCATTTCCTTGGTAGATTTTGTGTTGTTATGCCAACTTGTCTGTGTTGTTGCTTTATAGTGTTGTTTTATAGTGGTATATGTGTTTAAGTGTGTTTTTCTAGTGGCTGGTAACAGTACTTTCCTTTCTGTATTTAGTACTTCCTTCAGGAGCTCTTGTAAGGCATGTTCGGTCATAAATTCCATCAGCATTTGCTTGTCTGAAAGGATTTTATTTCTCCTTTGCTTATGAAGCTTAGTTTGGCTGGATATGAAATTTTTGTTTGGAATTTCTTTTCTTTAAGGATGTTGAATATTGGCTCTCAATCTCCTTTGGCTTGCAGGGTTTCTGCTGAGATGTCCATTGTTAGTCTGTTGGGCTTCCCTTTGTAGGTAACCTGACCTTTCTGTCTAGCTGCCTTTAACATTTTTTCTTTCATTTCCATTTTGGAGAATCTGATGTTTATACATCTTGTGGATGATATTCTTGTGAAGTATCTTATAAAGGGTCTCTGCATTTCCTGAATTTGAATGTTGGCCTCTCTAGCTAGGTTGAGGAAGTTTTAATGGATGATATCCTGAAATATATTTTTCAACTGCTTTCATTCTTCTCATATCTTTTAGGGACATCAATGAGTTGTAGATTTGGTCTCTTTACATAATCCCATTTTAAAAATTCCTTTTCATTCCTTTTTCTCTATTCTTCTCTGTCTTATTTCAGGAAGCCAGTTTTCAAACTCTGAGATTCCTTCATCAGCCTAGTGAATTCTGCTATTAATACTTGTGATTGCATTATAAAATTCTTGTAGTTTGTTTTTTTAGCTCTATCAGGTCAGTTATATTCTTTTCAATACTGACTATTTTGTCTGTCAGCTCCTGTATCATTTTATTGTGATTCTTAGCTTCCTTGTATTGGATTTCCACATATTTCTGCATCTCAAAGATCTTCATTTCTATCTGTATTCTGAATTCTGTTTCTGTCATTTCAGCCATCTCAGCCTGGTTCAGAACCCTTGCTGGAGAGCTAGTGTAGTCATTTAGAGGAAAGAAGGCACTCTGGCTTTTTGAGTTGTCAGACTTCTCGTGCTGGTTTCTTCTTATCTTTGTGTGCTGATATTCCTGCAATCTTTGAAGTAGCTGTGCTTTGGATGGGTTTTGTTTTTCTTTTATCCCATTTTATAGGACAAATCAAACCCTTGAGGATTTGACTGTGGTATATAAGGTGGGTCAGTCAACTGGTTTTATTCCTGGAAGATTTTAGGTGGCCAAGTCTCAGTTCACAACTTCTGGACTGCATGCTCCAACTCTGGGGACTGGTATTAGACCTTGACTTTGTTCTCTGGCTTCTCAAAGTTAGAAACTCCCTGAGCTGTGGTGGCGGTGGTACTGAAATATTCCCTAACCATTAATAGAAGTACTCTGAAGGATGGTGCCAGCCAAAGCATTTCATAGGGCAGTGGCAGCGGGATCCATCCTCATTTGCATGTGTCAGCCGCAGCTGCAGTGCAGCAGGGTTTGCTATTGTTGGTACCTAGTTTCACTCTGGGAGCAGTGTTGGCACAGGGGTGGGGCACTGGTGAGAGTGGACCTGTGGGCTCTAAGTCCACCAAGGTTCTGACTATAATGTCAGCATTGTGGGGGTGCATGCACACATGTGCACTAGTGGGGAAGGGAAGCTACCTACTCACATACACATTGTCAAAGTAATGTGGGGGTTGGCCATGGGCCCCAGAGAAGTTGAAGTTGGGAGAGGGAGCTGGTGGGCTGGCACATGGCTGTGGGGTCTCCCCCACCGAAACTCTCTGCCAGTCAGGTATTGTCCACCAGTGTAGTAGCAATGATATAGGTCCCCAGGTTTCCAAAAGCTGTACTGCAAGGAGGTGTGTCCAGGCTGAGGCCCCTGGAGAGGCCAGTAGATCTAGGGGTATTCAGGTTGACCTAGCTCCATCTGAAGAGCAAGATCACCCTGCAGAGTTCAGGCCCTACACTTCCCCTAGGGATAGAGTCTCCTATGAGAGCAAGTTGAGCCTAGAGGGATGGGTTTCCTTGGCCATACTCCACAGCAGGTGCTCCTGTCTCAAACCCTCTGGGCTCCACACCAGAGGAATCTCTGCCAGGATTCCAGAGGCCCATGGTGAGAGCAGGTTGTTCCTTTTCAGTTCAACTCCCCTATTACCCTGGAGTCATTGGGGGCCAGGAAGGAGTGCCAGTGTGCTGTAGCCCATACAAGGTTCTCAGCTTCCTCCTCCTTCAGCCCAGCTTCTTGTGTCTTCCCCCTGGGCACTCTCAATGCTTTTCCTCTGAAGATCTTTAAGAGTGGACTTGTCATCTCAGTCCCTTGGGGGCAGCTACTATACCTTGCTGCATCTAGTTGGCCTTCTTGCCCATCCCTATTCTAATATTTTTCATTTACCATTTTTTACAGGTAAACACGACCTCTCCGAAACCCCATTTCTCTTCACAAGTTTTACTTTTTCTCTGAAAATAGAATGAATGTTTTAAGAGACTGTCTAAATTTCTACACTGCCTATTACATTGTATCACTTTGACATTGTGATTTTGAGAATGGCTTTCTTTTCCGATGAGTTCCTTGAGATAGTAACACTAATTTTTTATCACTAAAAGGTGGATAATCACAGGGATTTTAGTGTTTCACTTTTTCTCTCAGCCTGATGTTCATTATAAAATCAACCACTAACACTATTTAAACTTAGTTTTTTTTTTTTTTTTTTTTTTTTTTTTTTTTTTTTTTT
>NW_022436968.1:10888800-10952431 GCF_009761245.1 Sapajus apella | reverse complement strand
TTTTTTTTTTTTTTTTTTTTTTTTCATTTCTGTGTTTATACATATCTGTGAGGTAGAGATTTTGACTGGGATATCCAAACCATTAATTAAAATATATGCACAGAACTGAAGACATGAGGTTTTAAATTCAATTATCTGGTTTGCTATGAAGGCTTTATTTTCATGGTGAAAAAAATCTCAAGAATATCTCAAAGTATGAAAGTTGATATCATGCAAATGAACAGGCATTATTTCTCCAAATCTATAGATTATGTGTAAATTTTTCTGTATATCTTTGAATTACTTTTCTATCTCATTACATTTCTTACTATTACTATTAAGAGAGAGTAACAACTTCTGCATTGACAGAAAATTTGTTATTTATACCTTCCACTTATATTTGATGCTTTTTTTCATTCAAAAATTTTAGATTGCCTAAAAATATAACCCATATGGTGTTTGAGCTTAGTGGCATCAGAAAACTATGCATTTGAAGTGGCTGAAAGTATGTGCGTAAAATTAAGTTCAGACATTTATTGTATCTTTTGTAAGACATTAAAAATAAAGTAATTCTTTTTAATTCTAGGTAAATTTTCCAACTTTTTTATGGTCATTGCTTTGAGTTGATAAAATACTCCTTTGGAAACTAATGTCTATAGTTGAGATTAATAAAGTTCCCCACATGGCTGTGGGGTCTCTCCCCACACTAAAATTTGCAATTTTAGTGTCCAAATTGCAGATTTGAAATGTTGAACCAAAATAAAACATTCAAATGCTGAAAAATTAAAGCTCTTAAAATTATATGTGAGTCTTTAAACCTCCATAAATCATTCTTTTAAAATAAATAAGTCAGTCCTAATTTTATTCACTTATGAAAGAGAATAGCCCCAAAGCATTATTAATTACTTTTTGTAATGAACTGAGTTCAGAATATCTATAAAGAAGTTGTTTTTTCTAATGAAATTTAAAGGTATGCATAATTAATGTTAAACTGAATAGATGCTTTAGATATTAATAGTTAAGCTGTACTCTTGAAAAAGGAAATTTATGCAACCAGCGTAGCAGGTAGTAGAAATGGTTATTGTCTAACTTTAAATTAGCAATTTCTTGATTAAAAAGCAAATAAAAGACATTAAATATTCAAGCCTGAAATAGGAAAACTGGGAAAAATTATAATTGTAATAAATGTGTTGTTCCCCAGTTAAATATTGGCACTCTGATAATCTTTTTCTCTTCCTATTAAAAGTAACAAATTCATTCATCAAAACTGTGTAGTGCTTACTAGCTTACCTTATTCTTTTTCTCTGATTTCATGACTATCAAATAATCAAAACTACTGCATAAAATGCTAGCCTAGTGCCTAGTTTCATTATTCAAGAGGAAGTCACAGTGAATCATATTCACATTTGAATTTAACAGGAGTAACGGGAATGAGGAAAAAAAATATTAGTATTGCACAGAAATAGTAAGTGATCAATTATAAGAACAAATTGTAACACATACGCTCTATCTAAAAAGGTGTAGCAAATTAATCAATACATAAAGAGTTTCTATAAGGGACTAGAGTCTTAGAACAGGTTAAATGTAATACCATGGTCCTAGGCTAGGAAGTAGATTCACAATAACATTTTGGGAAGAGGATGAGAATCTATGTATTAATAGATTGGAAACAAACTCCCAGTCAAATGGTCTAAAAGGAACAAATGCGAGTGGAATTGTTCCAGGTCACTGAATTGGTGTTCAATATAGTATGCAAGCTCTGGAGAAATTAAAATGTTAGAAATAGGAAAATTAGACCAATTGACAGTTAAAATGAACAAACTCGACATATGAAATACGGGCAAGCTTGGTTAGAATGCAGGTGGCAAATAATTGCCTTTCTGGCAAACAAAGTAATAGATTTGCAAATCAATACAAATACAAATCTTAATATAATTTCTTGGGAGGTCTAAGTATTAGATCTGTTCTGTCCAATAAGATAGCCACTAGTCATATGTAGTTATTTGCATTAAATTTAAATTAATTAAAATGTAATTCTAAATCTGCAGTAGACATTCTCAAGTTCTCAGTAGTCTCTTGTGGCTTCTGGATACCATATTGTTCATTATGAATATAAACATTTCCATTACTGAAGAAAATTTAATTGGTACTGTTTTAGGTGGACACCGCGACTCAATTTGGACAGTCTAGGGCTATGAGGTGCAATTTTCATGATTAAAAAAACTCATGCCAATAGAGAATATCACCTATATAGGGCCTTAAAATATGGATGAGGCAACGAATGTTATAAATGACTACAGAGCTGTTCATAGTTCCAGGAAAAGCTGTAAAATATATGCAGTTGTTCCCTCAAAATCCAGTAAACAAAATAAAATAAAATAAAATAACAAGACACTTCCATTTATGCTGGAACCATACATTTAAAAAAATAAAATTAGAACAAAACAAGAAAGAATGCTGAGAGTCAATATATCCAAACCAGAAATTAAATAATCTACAATGCTGTTTAGAATGTCATAACTGAAAGTTTTATTTTTGTTTAGGTTGTAGAAATTCACAATACACAACTGTTGGTTTGGTAGTAATTGGAGACTAACCAAGAAACCTAAAAAACAACAACAAACTACATATGTATTTCATAAGCACAAAATCAATCTATAAAAAGATATGTGAAGCAAATCAATTCAAGTTAAGAATGAGTCCTTCGTAGATGAGTACTGATCAAATAACCAGAAACATTCACAATCTATGCATTCAATAAAGTATCCAGAATCTATAAGGCTTTTAAATAATTGAACAAGCGAAAAACAAATGACCCTATTAAAAGTAGGCAGAGGACATGAACAGCTACTTCTCAAAAGAAAATATAAAACCGATCAACAAATATATGAATAAAAATGCTCAACTTTACTAATCACCAGAGAAATTCAAATCAAGACAACAATAAGAAACTATCCCATATAAGTTAGAATGGCTATCATTAAAAAGTCAAAAAATGACAGATGCTGGCCAGGTTGTGAAGAAAAGGAAACCTTATACACTACTGTTGAGAATGCAAATTATTTCAGCCAATGTGAAAAGCAGTTTGAAGATTTCTTTAAGAATTTAAAACAGAACTACCATTTGATCCAGAAATCCAATTACTGGGTAAACATCCCCACAGAAATAAATTGTTCTATCAAAAGGACATATGCACTTATACATTCATCGCAGCATGATACACCACAGCAGAGACATAGACTCAACCTAGGCTTCTCTCAACAATGGATTGCATAAAGAAAAGGTGGTACACATACACCATGGCATATTTTACAACCATAAAAAAGAATGAAATTACATTCTTTGCAGAATATGAATGCAACTGAAAGCCATTATCTAAAGTGAATTAGCGCAGGAATAGAAAACCAAATACTGTATTTTCTTACTTATAAGTGGGAGCTAAATGTTGGGTACACGTGGACAGAAAGATGGGAACTATAGACACTTGGTCCTATTGCTGGGGAGAGAGAGAAGTGGGCAAGGGCTGAAAAACTACCTATTGGGTACTATACTCACTACCTGGGTGAGGGAATTATCTGTACCCAAACCTCAGCATCGTGCATTATATCCATGCAGCAAATCTGCATATGTGCCCCCTAAACCTAATTCAAAATT
The DNA here is from genome assembly GCF_009761245.1 of Sapajus apella. NCBI lineage: Eukaryota > Metazoa > Chordata > Mammalia > Primates > Cebidae > Sapajus > Sapajus apella. Next base: position 10,948,798 of record NW_022436968.1, on the reverse strand, counting down.
AAAATTTAAGAAAACATGATAACATTACTGTATCATGAGGTATATTATATATATAATGTACTTGAAGAGTCTGCCTCCAGGCCAAAACTCTTATGTGTGTTGTTTATAGGTCAACCCTAGGCAATTACAATGTTTTGCCCAGCAAGCCTCATGTGAGAAGCTGCCTCCATGCATAAGATATGGCACAGAGTGCACTGTAACTTTCTGAGGGACGCACAGTCAAGGACTTATCCCCCAGCTCACTCCCAACCATGTACATATGTATATCTGCATTCCTAGTCCTTGTGCCTCTATTTGAAGGCTCCTTGGTTGGGGGCCTCAGCTAAGGGTCTTTCTAGGCCCTCCTCTGAGATCTATTTACCAGTTAGGTCCTAACTGATAGAATTTTCCCCACCCTGACTCAGCATTTTTCCACTCCAGGACCTTCTCCAGCTCTTTTCTTTTGAGGGCTCAGGTCCATAAAATGGCATCAGGTTTTCTAAGAGCTCCTCGACTCTGATATGATTCCTCCAATCTGTGCTCCCTGTCATCTGATCTTCACCTGGTGCTGTTCTATGGGGAAATATGAAAAACTAAAGTGTGGTACTCTTCCCTTTGCCTCTTGCCTGCCCTATTGTCATAAGTAAATAACAGCCTTTTCAGTTTGGCTTGTCTTAATTGATTACCTTAACACCTGCCAGCTTAAGTGTGTGTGTGTGTGTGTGTGTGTGTGTATGTGTGCATGTGTGTGTGTATGCATATGTATATGCATGGTTGTGAGGATTTATTTATTTTCAATAAAGTGGTAAAAGTAATTCAAAATAAATTACACGTGAATAGGAAGAAAATCAATAATAAATGACAGAATTAATCCCAACCAATTCAGCAATCACATTAAATGTAAATAGACTATTCAGTCTAAGCAATACCAGAGATTGTTATTTGGAATAAAACAAAACAAAAAGATCCAACTCTAAGCTGTCTGGGAGAGTTGTACTTTAAATAGACACACATAGATTAAAAGTAAAAGCATTAAACTAGAAGACACAACTACCAAATACTAACCACAGCTTTATGGTATGAATATATTTATATCAAACAAATTGTTCTATATGTTGTTATGAGAGATACAACAATACTCCATGAAGATAAATCTTTTTCTCTAGAGGGATCTGAGTTCTTTTTCTTTCTTTCTTTTTTATTGTACTTTAGGTTCTGGGGTACATGTGCAGGTCATGCAGGGTTGTTGCACAGGTGCCTACATAACCAGGTAGTTTGCTGCCTCCATTCCCCCTTCATCTATAGACAGTAGGGGGTGGGGAGGGATAATGTAGGGGGACCTGAATTCTAAAGGTCATACACTTAATAATGTACCTCGAAAATGGGTGAAACAAAGTAGACATGACCAAAGGAGATAGAGATAAATGTCCAGTTATTGAAGATTTTAACTCCCCTACACTGAACCAATTTTACTGGATTTTGTTGTATAGAAAAAAGGCAAAAATAATAAATGCATTTCCCAAAGAATTATCACACTCTCAGTGCATCTGTACCCAACTCAAGAATGTTACCTAAACTTTAATATCTTTATACGTTACTCAGTCATCTCACCAAAAGATGAATCATAGTTTGACTTCTATTAACATATATTTATTTATTTTTCCTGTATTTGAACTTTACTTAAATGGTTTCCTTAGCTCAGAACTATGTCTGTCATATTTACTTACATTGGTTCATGTAGCAGAAAATTCTTCATTGTTTAGCATTCAACTGTATGAATATACCATAATTTTTAAATCATTCTACTCTTGATGGATATTTTAAATATTCTAATTCCAATTTTTTTTTTTTGAGATAAGGTCTCACTCTGTCACCCAGGGTGGACTGCAGTGGCACGATCTTGGCTCACTGCAATCTCTGCCTCCCAAGTAGCTGGGACAATAGGCACCTGCCACCACACCTGGCTAAGTTATTTTTTGTGTTTTAGGTAGAGATAGGGTTTTGCCATATTTCCCAGGCTGGTCTTGAACTCCTGGGCTCAAGTGATCTGTCTTCCTTGGCCTCCTAAATGCTGAGATTACAGGTATGAACCACTAGGCCCAGCTTGGAGTTCTAATTAATAAAGCTACTAGGAACATTCTTATGCAGGTATCTTATAAATATAAGTACATATAGCTGTTGAATATATGCATAGGAATAAAATTGCTGGACAAAATAGTATGTGTATTTTGAATGTTAGTAGGTATTACAAACAAGTTTCCAAAATGTTTACATAAATTTGTATTTCCACCAGTAGAGAATGGGATTCTATTTTGTTGATATCTGTTTCATTTTCTTATTGATGTTATAATTCTTATTTTTTTGTTACGTATTTTAATTTTCCCTGAAGCTATATTAAAACATATCATTATAGCTTATATTTGCATGTATTTGATGAGTCATGCCAGTGAGAGCATTGTAAATATAAGCTACCATGTGCACACTTTACATGTACAATATGCACAATTTACATGTATACACACTTTACAGGTGCATACAATATGCACACATGCAGTATGCACATGTGTTTGTAGGCATTTCTGTATCTCCCTATAAGATTCCTTTTAAAAACATTTCTCTATTTTCCTTTACAGAATTGTATATATTCTAGACACAAACCCATGTTGAGTATTTGTATTAAAAGTAACTTCATCTATTATATGGATTACATTTAAAATTTTAGTAGTGTTTTGATGAACAGGAATTATTAATTTTAAGTCAATTCACTTCATTAATAATGTCCTTTATTGTTAGCATTTTTGAGTTATATTAAAATAATATGTCGATTTTTTAATGTAATGCTTTTGTTATAAAAAAGATTAGTAGTGCTTCTGGGTGGTAAGACTCGGGATTAAAATTATTTCCTTTTTTGTATTTTAAAATTTTGTTATAAGGTTGTTAATATTCTTACCTGTTGATGATTGAATTAATCATACTGCTTAGTTCATTTTATTTATGAGCACAGGTCTGCAAAGGACTGTATTTTGTTAATTAAATAATTAATTCTCTTTTTCCTCCTATCCCACTTCCATCCTTCTCCCATGGACCACCATAGCCCATTCTTCTATTTTATATGTTCTTATGAAAAGGATATTAAACATATTTATTTAATTGCTTAAAATATTACTTTGCTGTCACAATTTTTAATTAAGCACCATTTTTTAAAAGAACATTTTATGTTGATATGTGTACATCAAACCTATTGATTCTAGTTGATATATAATATTCTATAGCTTGAATTTACCACATTTTACCTACAAACCTAAGTGACAGATACACATTGCTTCTGTTGTTCCAGATTGCTCTTCAGAAATGTCTGTACCTGTATTAGTCCATTCTCATACTGCTACAAAGAATTATCTGATATTGGGTAATTTATGAAGAAAAGAGACTTAATTGACTCTAGTTGACTCACAGTTCCTCAAACTGTATAAGAAGTACGGCTGGGAGAATTCAGGCAACTTCCCATCATGGCAGAAGGCAAAGGGAAAGCAAGCATGTCTTGCCAAGTTGGAGCAGGAGAGAGAACAAAAGGGGAAGTGCTACACACTTCTAAATAATCAGATTTTATGAGAAATCACTCACTCTCCAGAGAACAGCAAGGGGGAAATCAGCCATAATCTAATCACCCTCTACTAGGTCTCTTCCAACACTGGAGATTATGATTCAACATGAGATTTGGGAAGGGACATGGAGCCAAACCATATCATTTTCCCCTGACCTCTCCCATATCTCATGTTCTTCTCACATTTCAAAACTAATCATGTCTTTCCAACATTCCCCCAATGTCTTAACTCTTTTAGCATTAATTCAAAAAGACCAGGTCCAAAGCTTCATCTAAAACAAGGCAAGTTCCTTCCACCTATGTGTCTGTAAAATCAAAAACAAATTAGTCACTTCCAAGATACAGTGGGGGTACAAGCTTTGGGTAAATATTCCTATTCCAAAAGGGAGAAATTGGCTGAAACAAATGGGATTCAGACTCCATGGAAGTCTAAAACACAGTAAAGCAGTCGTTATTCCTAAAGCTCCAAAATAACCTTTGACTTCATGTATCACATTCAGACAACACTGAAGGGGTAGATTCCCAAGGCCTAATGCAGCCCTGCCTCTGTGGCTCTGTAGGTTACAGCCCCTATGGCTGCTTTCACAGGCTAGCATTGAGTTCCTGTGGCTTTTCCATGCACAGGGTGCAAGCCATCAGTGGATCTGCCACTCTGGAGTCAGGATGGTGGCCCTTTTCTCACAGCTCCACTAGGCAGTGTCCCAATGAGGACTCTGTGTTGGTGCTCCAACCCCACATTTCCCTTCTGCACTGTTCTAGCAGAGGTTCCCCATGAGGGCTTCACTCCTGTAGCACACTGCTGCTTGGACATCTAGGCATTTTCATACATCCTGTGAAATCTGATTGGAGGCTCCCAAACCTCAACTCTTGTCTTCTGCACATATGCAGACCAACACCACACAGAAGCCACTAAGACTTGGGGCTTGCACCCTCTAAAGCAATGCCAGAGCTGTACCTTGACCCCTTTTTACCATAGCTGGAACTAGAGTGGCTAGGACACAGGGCATGATGTTTTGAGGTTGTACAGAGCACTGGAGCCCTGAGTCTGCCTCATGAAACAATTTTTTTTTCTACTGGGCTTCTAGGCCATGAAGGTCTCTGACATGCCCTGAATATATTTGCCCCATTGTCTTGGTTATTCACTTCAGCCCTTCTACTGCATGGTTAGGCTGCAAATTTTCCAAACGTTAATGTTCTGCTTCCCTTTTAAACATAAGTTCTAGTTTCAGGTCATTTCTTTCTTTATGTAAATGAATGTAGGCTTTTAGAAGCAGCCAGGCTACATCTTGAACATTTTGCTGCCTGGGAATTTCTTCCATCAGATACCCTAAATCATCTCAAGTTCAAAGTTTCATAGATCTCTAGAGCAGGGGCACAATGCTGCCAATCTCTTTGCTAAAGCATAGCAAAAGTAACTTTTACTCTAGTTTCCAATATATTACTTATCTCCATCTGACACCACCTGAGCCAGGACTTCACTGTTCATATCACTATCAGCATTCTTTGTCCATGTCCGTTCAACAAGTCTCTAGGAAGTTCTAAACTCTCCCTTATCTTCATGTTTTCTTCAATCCCTCCAAACTGACCCAACCTCTGCTTATTGCCAGGTTCCAAAGTTGCTTCCACAATTTCGGATATCTTTATAGCAATCCCCCCCTCCCCTGCCACACACACACCACTGGTAACAATTCTCTCTATTAGTCCATTCTCACACTGCTATAGAGAACTACGTGAGGCTGGGTAATTTATAAAGAAATGAGGTTTACTTGACTAACAGTTCCACAAGGTATACAGGAAGCATGACTGGGAGGCCCTGGGAAACTTTCAATCATTGTGGAAAGTGAAGGGATAGCAAGTATGACTTACCATGGCAGAGCAAGGGAGTGAGTAAAGGAGGAAGTGCTACACACTTTTAAACAAGCAGATCTTATGAGGACTCCCTCAGTATTAAGAGAATAGCAAGCGGTAAATCTGCTCCCATAATCCAATCACCTCCTACCAGGTCCCTCCCAACATTGGGGATTATAATTCAACATGACATTTGGACAGGGACACAGTCAACCATATAAGTGCCCATCCATAGTACCTCAGAGCATGAGGCTGACTAAAACTTTGTATTTTTAATTTTTCTCTACATTTTATCAATCTAACTGAAAAACATGCTTTAAGTTTCTATGATAACTAATAATTTTGGGCATTTTTTCACATACTTCTTAAGTCCTTAGGCTTTCTTATTTGTAAGTTGCCTTTTGTTCCCTTTGACAATTTTTAGCTGAAGTTATTGTATTATTATTCTTGATATGAAGGAATTATTTGTGATAGATTAATTATAATCATTTGATTTTTGTATTGCAACTACGTTCTATCATGATACCTTATAGCTATTAATTTTTTCTTAATTGTATTTCATTATCAACACACATACTGACACACACACACTCACTCTCACATGACCAAAAACCACTCATTCCTGAGACTAGTTAGATAGCCATATCATTTGCTAATAAGAAGAATTTTTGCTTTACCTTCTCAAACTGGCTTGTAAGGAAAACTTTTACCTGTTTTTATTTGGTGAGAGTAGAGTGTTGGCCATGAACATTAATATGGTATCATAGCGTAATGATGATAAGGCACAAAATGCCCACACAAAATATAATGTTCTCTGTGGGGTTTTAGTATATAATATTAACCATTTTAAAAAGTTTCCTTTTATTTCTGTTTGCTAGGAGTTTGCACAAAATCATTGTTTTCATAAATATGTATCAAACTTTAATATTGACTTCTTTTCTGCATTATTTGAGACAATTTCTAAAGTTCTCTTTCGTAAACTAATGTGACTTCTTGCATGCTATGGTTTGAATGTTTTCTCTCTCAAATTCATACATTGAACCCTAATTCTCAATGTGGTATTATTAGAAGAAGGGGACCTTAGAGGGTTATTAGGGCATGAGGGCTGTGTCTTTATATGCAGGATTAGTACTCTTAAAAAAGAGACCTCAGAGAGCTAGCTAACCCCTTCCACCATGTGAGTACACAAGTAGAAATTCCTGGCTCTGAGTAAAAGGGGCCACCACTAGACAAACAATCTACCAGTGCCTTGATCTTGGACTTCCCAGACTCCAAAACTGTGAGCAATAAATTTCCATTGTTTATAAGTTACCTAGTCAAGGGTATTTTGTTACAGCAGCCAAAACGACTAAGGCACTGGATAGGGAGTGATGTGTATACTGTATATGATGCTGTATATACTTTTATTAAACTGTTAAATTCAGGTAGGTAATATTTATTGGGGATTTTGCTTATAAATTATAGGGTTAATAGTGAGACTCTTTATAATTCATTTCTGTCTTTGTAATATGTAAGACAAAAAAGAGAGAAAGAGAAATCCTCTTCCTTGTTTTTTTGAAACAAGATTTCATTGACCTTTTAACATACCTAGGCAACTTTGTGCCTTTTTATTTTGGAGGACAAACTAACACCTATGAATTATTGAAAACTTGGATAAGTGATACCATTAATTGAAACTTAAAACTTTAAGGCAAAAATAGTTGCAGGACATATTTAATTATTAGAAAAAATTGAAGATATATTAATACAAACTAAAATATTTTAAACCCCAATTGACTATAACAGCAGAGAGAAATGGATGTTAGGAATTTTACCTGAAGACTAACTCATACCTCTTAGAAAATTATCTAAAAAGAAGAAGAAGAAAAATCAGAGAAACAAGAGGCCTGAATAATATCACTAGTGAACTTGAATTACTCTTTCTGAGGACACACTGGACATGTTAAAAGATAACCCACAAAAAGGCTAAATTACAATAAACATTATTTAAAACATATTATCTAATAAAAGTTAAAAATTGTATTTGTGCACAGCTAAAGAAATGGCATATGCTTGGAAATAAATTAATTAAAATGTATTTAAAACAAAATTATTATGAAAATTGTATTTACATATAAATATAGTGAAAACACTATATGATAAAATATGTGGCACAACTAAAGCATTGAAGGTAATTTATAGCTCTAAATTTGCTTGTCTGAAAATACAAAATATAAAATGAGTGAATGAAACAAGAGACAAATTTGAAAATACACAAATGAGCAAAAACAAAGATTCAATAAATATGGAAAGGGCAAAAGTAAATAGAGAACAAAGATGATAAAAGGGAACATTTCTACTGTAAATATAATAAGGCTGCTAAAGAATAAAAGAGAAGACATAAATGAAAAAATACATATTAAAAACAAAAGAATTTTAATGAGCAAGTATATGCCAAGACATTAAACATATATCAATGCATACAATATATACATTTATTTTTTAAAAGTTAATGCAACAATTTTAGCAGAAAGAGATATAAAATTTGAACCAATATATATTCTATATATTTGAGATTTAAACATTCTCTCTAAATATTAGATTTTTAAATTTAAAATAAAATTATATTTTATTTATTTATTTTTTATTGTACTTTAGGTTCTGGGGTACATGTGCAGATCATGCAGGATTGTTGCATAGGTACACACGTGGCAATGTGGTTTGTTGCCGCCATCCCCCCATCACCTACATCTGGCATTTCTCCCCAAATTGCTAACATAAAATATTATATAAATATTTGTATGAATTATAAAGTTTAAAAATATTTAATAAATATCTTATAAATATTTTAATAAACATATTAAGGAAATACATTACTACTATATTTATATATAGAAATAGTTTTGTAAATAAATAATGAAAGATGTTAGTAAAGAGTCTTTGCCTAGGTAAAGTTTTACGGGTGAGCTCTATCAAATATTCAAGAAATAGTTCATTATTTTTCCAAGTTTTATGTTAAAATATTTTATAATAGCACAGAAGTAGAAAATAGAAAGTAGCATATTCATAATATTTAAACTTCCCTCCCAAAATAGGCCTCATTTCAACATTTTTAATGTAACAGTGCATCTTGAAAACTCTCTTTATATAAGTTTGATATATTTTAATCTTATTACTTTATTTTTGTTATTAATCCAAAATTTCAATTTTTTCTTAGTCTTTTATTTGCATAGTTTATATTTCTTATATTTTTTATATAATAGGTAGCAGTTGATTTTATACTTTATTTTCAGTATTCTCAGTTTTCATTCATTTTATTTGTGTTTTAGGTGTACAAATAATAAAATTTGAATATTGAAAATCTAAATTTTTTAAAAAATACAAATTTTTATCTATGTGCATTGGCTGCACCAAAAAAAAAAATTCAATTGTAATGACTATATCTCTTTTGTTTTCATTTTAATAATGTCTCTGCTTTATCACCAGTAAGAATTACAAGATTCTGACTTGTTTGCCAATTTTTTTCCATTAAGGCAATATCATTGAATTAATTGTTTTAGCATTTTAAAATAGGTATATTTATTTGTTTCATGCTTATTTTTAGTATAAATTCTAATGATTATATGGATTTTTTTCTGTTAAGCCTATAATATGATTTATATTATCCAAATCAATAATTGGTGTGGGTATCATCCAGACATTTAAAACCATACTGTGAGCCAGATACCAAAGAAGAGACTTGAAGAGGATCCACAGTCGCAGAGATGGCGAGACTCACATGGAGGGGGAGTACAGTTCCCACAAGGGGAACACGCTGAACATCACCACCGATTCGGGGTCAAATTAAAAAAGCTTTCACAAATAGTGGAGGAAAAGCTGAAGAAAGCAGGGCAGCGTATTATGGTAATCATAATGATGGTTATCACAATTAAACCGAGTATTTCTGGAGTGAGGATAGAAGTAAAAGGAAATTTCACACATTGGACATATATTCTTTCATTCCTTTAATGATCTCTGGCCTTAATATTTTTCATAATAATTTAGGAAATAAAGCAACAATGTTTGGTCATCAAAGCCTGAATGCAAATAAAGAATGGTCCCCTAAGTTAAGAACATTAATCTAGGAAGTTTGTGTTGTGATAGAGGCTGAGGTGCTGCACAACAATTTCTATGGAATTATTATTGATTATTGGTCCCCTAAGGGGATACTTAGCAATGATTGCACTGGTCAGTCCTCTTGTAGGTAACATGGAATTCAGATGGCAGATTAAGAACTACAATTATTTAGAATTTATACTACTGAGATGAACAACTCTATTGTGCAGAGAAATGGGGGATTAATAGAGCCACGACCAAAAATAGTATGGCCAATGTTAAGAGCTGAATAAAACAAAACGAACAAAAAAAAAATTTTGAAAAGTATCTATGGCCCTAAAACCAATAAAAGTCTGGAAAGGAAAATATAACAGAAAATCAGGCCCTAATTCTTACTCATTAGTTTACAAGTAATGAAAACTTTTTAGATTCAGAACTGTATTAAACCCTCCCACTCCCCATATCTTTTGGTGGTGGGATAGTTTTAGGTTAACTTTAGGAACTCTAAAAAGTATGAGACTGAGCATAATTGAGAGAGAATAAAACAGGACCTAGAAAGGCCTTTAGACAGCAAGCAAGGAGGAGAGACCCAGAGGGCCCTTGATGCCCGTTTTCAGCAGGAAGTAGTTACAGAAGAATGGCCTCCACCCTATTTCCCAAAAGATTTCTGGGTCTCGAATCCTTAAGGAAAAAATGTAGGAGTAGGTAGTTAGGCTCCAAGATACTTAAGGAAGCTGCTGATAGATTGGCAGCCCTAAAATGTAGAGGATCTATGATTGCTGTTATGATTATTAATGTTTTCTCTTTGTGTAGTTTGCAAGGGTGGATTCAGAAGTCTCTGAGAAATGTCTCACCAAGATGGAACTGAGTTTGCTCACCTAGTTTTGTTGAAACAAAGAACGGGGAGATGTTGAGAAACATTAAGTTTACCCTGCCCCTATGGCTCCCTTGTGGAAGTTACTTTTAGTTTGTAATTAGTGGTAGGTGGGTAACAGCTACCTACCTTTTATATTCCTGACTTATGTGTATATGAGGACAATCACCTGTCCAAGAGTAAATATGTGCATGAATCTCTGCTCAGGGCCTTCATTCCTGGAGAGCTGTCAACCCCACAAGCTCTCAGGCTGTTGGTCCCTAGATAGATCCACTCTGCTATCTGGGTGTCTGCCTCTCAATACCTTCAGCCCACCTGGGTGGGAGTCTTCCGACTGACCTGGTACTCGGTAAATCCCCATGTTGTGCTATCAAATACTAGGTCTTATTCATTTTTTATAACTATTTTTTGTACTCATTAACCATCTTATCTCCCTCCCACATACCCCAATACCCTTGCCAGTCTCTGGTACCCCATCCTTCTATTCTCTATCTCCATGAGTTCAACTATTTTGATTTTTAAATTCCACAAATAAGCAAGAACATTCAATGTTTGTCATTTCATGCCCAGCTTATTGCTCTTAAATAGTGACTTCAGTTCCATGTTTTTGCAAATAACAGAATCTCATACTTTTTTTTTTTTGGCTGAATAGTAATCCATTGTGTATAAATACCACATTTTCTTTATCCATTCATCTATTGATGGGCACTAGGTTGTTTGAAAATCTTAGCTATTGTGAACAGTGCTGCAATAAACATGGAGTGCAGATAGCTCTTCAATATACTGATTTCCTTTCTTTGGGGTATATACTCAGCAATGGGATTGCTGGGTCATATGATAGGTCTTTTTGTTTGTTTTTTTGAGGAACCTCCAAACTGTTCACCATAGTGGTTGCACTGATACATTCCTACCAGCAGTGTATAAGGGTTTCCTTTTCCCCACATCCTTGCCAGCATTTGCTATTGCCTCACTTTTAGATAGGAGTCCCCTTGCTAACATTAGTGTATTAGTAGTAGCCAACTGTGCTGAGAAGCAGAATAAATTCTGTCTGTAGAGTAGGTTCTATCCAATAGAATAGCAGTCTTGTAGTCTGAAGCAGTAGTTAACCAAGCAGAAGATCTAGAACATTCTCTTAAGAAGACACCTGTAGAACTCTCGGGACTACTAATATATTTAATCTTTCTTATTTTTTATTTATTATTTTTGAGACAGTCTCTCTGATGCCTAGGCTGGAGTGCAGTGACACAATCTCGGCTCACTGCAACCTCTGCCTCCCAGGCTCAAGCAATTCTCCTACCTCAGGTTCCTAAGTAGCTGAGAATATAGGCACGTGCCACCAAGTCCAGCTCATTTTTTGTATTTTTAGTAGAGATGGAGTTTTACCGTGTTGGCGAGACTGGTCTCAAACTCCTGACCTCAGGCGATCCACCAGCCTCAACTTCCCAAGGTTCTGGGATTACAGGTGTGAGCCACTGTGCCCAGTCACTAGTATATTTCTTTAAGGAGCAATTCTGATAATTATCTAGTCATTTAGTTATTTGATATTTATTTGAATGCCTATGGTATACTGTTTCATGACCTACAGATTTTGAAATGCATAAAATCTCAAACAGAAGATTGGGTCCAAAAATAAAAGGACAATCAACTAAATATGTAAATGTCTGTTGGACATAACTATCAGTAAGTACAATAAGACAGGGTGAGGGAGCATTGCACAGTGAACAAGGGAAAGTGCTTTTGGATGAGGTGGTAGGTAACGCCTCTCTGAATAGATGGTGTTTGTGTGGAGGCCTGAGTCAAAGAGGAGTTCTAGTCATGGGGATGTCTGGGAGCGCAGCATCCTGGAGGAGGAAACAGTAACAACTTGAGAATGTTACACTCAGTGCATTTGTGCTTAGAGTACAGTACTGGTGAGTCTTGGCTCAGTGTGCCTCTCAGGAGTTGGGGAGAGTAAGATTAAAAGAAAGGTAGGGGACAAAACAGGTGAGGCCATGGAGGCGGTGCTAAGGGTTAGAGTTTATATCCTAAATAAGATAGGGAGCCATTGAAGGGTTTTGTATACATTTCTATAGTTGTTCAGGACACAGACTCTGGAGGAAATAACACTGATACTTTTCTGGATGTTGGAAGTAAAGCAAGTTATATGATAGAGAAGGTCTCTGCACTTACTGAGCTTTCTAGGAGAGACCTATCAAGAGCTTATATACTTATACTTTAACACATTTTCTTTGGCATACCTTAGGGTGCATGCCATGGATGGGACTGGACCGAGTGATAGGGGACAGAGATAAGAGAAGGCTTCACTTTATTTTCTCGTTGCCTCTAAAATCTGCTTCTAGGCCCATTACTTACTTTGCTTATAAGTAAATAGGGTGAAGTCAGACATGTGGATCATATGAAAGACACCTGTAAGCTAATTAAGTCTAAGCGAGTAGGACTAATTTACTTTTTACTGTTGGTTTTTGATAATTTCTAATATTTTGATAATTGTTTTAAGAAAGCCTACAATTTGAAAAAACAATTTTGTAGATTCATTCAATAGTTTAATTTTAAATCCTAGTCTTTTATCTCGTTCTTATCACTGAATCAAAATTTTCAGGATCTTTAGTATATTTATGGTTATTTCAACCTTTTAAGTTTTGTATTGGTTACATTGGTTCAAAGTATAAAAGACAATTTATATATATAAGTAAAATCTACAGATCATGTTTAGAGAGATTTCTGATCTTGAGATAAAGACACATTTGTTAAAAGTTTTCTTAGTAAACATAAACCAAACAAATGCTATTCTTCATGTAAACTTCCCTGTTATTATATACAAGGTATAAATATCCTGTCCTCCTGTTTATAAATGCAGATGATTTGTTTACTATGGGAAAAATAAACTATTATTTGGGATGTATAACTTGTACCAGAAAATGTTTCTTCAGTTGCTATCGCAGTGTCTACCTGATGCAGCAATATTTTTCTCAAATGGTAAGTGTATTTTTCAGCTTTCCCTTATTTTCCTTTATAAAATTTTGTGCTAACTTAAAAATACAAAAATTTGTTCTGTGTATGTTTATACTTCTAACCATGTCTTTTTTTTAACCTCCTAACATTAATTTCTTGGCTGAGGAACTAGACAACAGGAAATGCCAAGATACTATTAATTCAGACACCATCTTAAAGACTATAACTTGGAAAGTGGATTATCATATGGAATTATTTTACTTCTCTCATTCTGCATCTTACTACTAAAAAATGTTTTAGAGAGCATATAACATATCTTATCTCCTGAGCCTGTAGAATTATTTTCACCAAGGTAAACTGAGGACCTCAGCTGTTTTAGAAGCTTAGACTTTAACACTTTTTCTCTGGCATATATTAGGGTGCATGCCATGGGTGGGACTGGACAGAGTGAAAGGGGATAGAGATAAGAGAAGGCTTCCCTTTGTTTTCTCATTTCTCATTGCCTCTAAAATCTGCTTCTAGACCCTCAAACAGAATATTTTTAAATATAAAATAAGAAATAGGCAGTGAACATACTGAAATAGCCACATAGAACTTTCAGACCAAACAAAAGGCAGGAGTGACTCCCTTCTTGACAGGCTTTTTATAAGTAATTTGTTCTAACTATAAAGCATCAACCAGATGGCTGATAAATCTATGAGAAAACAGAAGTTAGATGCTAATAAATATTTATTTTCTGCATTGAATTTTAGTTATTTTGGTTAAGATTTTATTTCTACTCCTATAGCCACTTATATAAATTTTCCTGGATGGGTTCTTATTCTAGTAACAATAATGATGCTTCAGAATCAAAAAGGGAGATTTGACAGGCAGTACAAAGTCATGCTGGTATACTAGGTAAATAGCATCCATTACAGAACATCCATTGTGGAACACTGTCTTTATGAAGCTTATTCCTTTCCGTACTTCTATATTAAACCAATCTTGTTGACTCCTGAATTTGCCCACTCTTGATAATCATTTTAAACTTTAAATGTTCAATGGGCCACTGTAATTACACAGAATCATGTCTCATTCTTTTATTGAATTATTTTTCTATATCTCCATTTAGCATTAGCAGTCTGCATAATTATAAACTATCAATTTGATTGATTTTCTGTAAATGTAATCAGAAAATAAATGACACAAGCTCTTTTAGTATCTTTACAAATTTACTAATTACTGTAAGACACCATGAGATATATCTATGAACTCAAATTCAATAAAACCATGATTTAGAATTTTTCTTAGAAGATATATTTAGATGATGATGTGATAAATTTGATACCATTGACATGACACCAGATAATTTTCAGAGTTTTCGCAGAATAAATTGTTTCACATTTTGTTTTTTACATGTATATGTATATATGAGAAGTATATTTTTATTTTAAAATTTTAAAAACAAATTTCTTACAAAACTATATAAAAGTCATTTTACATTCTTAATTTTTGTTCCATAATTACTATATTCCCTTCTGATTACATTATCATCAAATCTAAAGTAAAAATTTTAATTGTCAGAAGTTTCTCCCACCTACTCTCTTCCCTCTATCAAAACATTTTTCAATAATCTTTTTTTCTTCTTCCCTTTTTAGTAGCCTTACTCTATTAATATATATTTTTCTTCTAAATAAAATGTGGATTTTCCTGAAAGTCCCTGACCTAATTATCAAATGTTGTTTTCTTTTGGCCTATTTTGTTGTAGAGATTGTTTTTTGTCCTCTGAAACACTGACAATTGAATGTATCTCTTTAAGCTGATACTGCATATTCTTAAAAAAAATTTCTTGCCTTTGATCATATTTCTTATAAACCTTTAGAAAAATAAACATGCTTATACATGAAAATTACTATTAAAATAAAATTTAAATGCATTTTATTGGCGAGATATTTAAATTGAAATGCAGTATAACCTTAATATAAAAATTAAAAGCTCAAATTGAGTATCATCTTATTGTAGAATTATCTTAAGTATATTCTTTTCCCACTAAAATTTCCTTTGCTAATAAAATCCCTTCAACTCTTTCAATGTTCTTCCTGGTTTTTACTTTTCTGCCCTTTTAATTTCATTTTGAATAATTTCTCCAACTTCTAAAAGACAATCCATCCTTTTCTGCAAACAGTCTCTATTTTTACTTGCTTTTCCTCATTAGTTGCCTCTCTATTCTCATAATATCCAAGATCATATATTCTTCTTTTGTCTTCCTTCTCTTTGTCTTTATTTCCTTGGATAACTATATTTTGTTACCATAATTTGATCTCCTTTGGATTTTGTCTCATTTCAGTGAAACTGGGAGAATCATAAGTATATACTAGGAATTTTCTACGGTTAGCCACTTCCAAGCACACTTCTTATTTTATGATGTTTACATTCATTTTAATCTACTTCCTAATTATAGCCTCAGAAATTATTTTTTCTTTTCATCATCTTCCACACCTCTGGCTAAGGTTATCATATATTTTCTCTCTCAAATAGGAACACTTTTGTGAGTGAAAAGAGGATAGCAGGAATTAATTAGATCTGACTCAGATCTGTAATAGGGTCACATTACATATGAAAGAGTAGAAATTAAAGAGCCAGAGCTTATTCTTGCTTTGTCTCTTTTGTGTTTACTCACAAATAAGTGGAAATATGGTTTCTTCTGTTTTAAGTGGGAAAAAACAACCCTAAACATTAGAAAAGTAGAAACTTCTTCTCCTTTTTTCTTCCCATCTAATAGATTTAGAACAAGGATTTTGTTGGGTAGAGAATAGGAAAATTAAGGAAGAGCTGGAGATTTTATTATCATGATTCAGAGAAAGCCAATAGCAAAACTTTACTTATTAGGGAAGAGTAGGGAATCACAGCAGATAGAGCATTTTGGAACTCTTAAGCCAGGTACAGTCAGATATCTAAAGCAGTAGGTTCTCAGCATGAGAGAATTGTAGTGATGCATATTTTGCAAGGGTAGGAAGCAGCTTAATGGGACATCAGGTGATGACTCGTTTTTACAAAGGAAGATTACATGAAGAGAGCAACAATTTGTCAATTAGGGTAAGATATTAGAAAATAAGAAGGTGGTTTTGTTACTAAAACTTAGCAAAAATGCAGAAAGGTGGCCATAGGATCACCATATCATTTAATGTTGAAAATGACAGTTTTGTGAATTTAACAGCAAGCTCTAGAACTATTCAATGAAATTCAGTCTGACAAAACAAAAAAATTTTCATAGGCTGGAATGGATCTAAGTCTGCAACTGGTGGCTTAATGATGGAAAGTATCTGCAAGGACTGAGAACTAGACATCATAGGACAATAAAGCTTGGCCACTTGAAGGTACAAATTTTCTATTCTATCTCTGGAGTTCATGGGGGCTTAGATTAATTTTCGATTTATTTTTTAAATACATACATATGCCCAAGTCAAACTTATAAATCTTTTATTTCTCAGTAAGCTTTTTCCCATTGAATTCTCTGCAAGACTATTATGGCTTTGCTCAATATTTTGCTCAACTCCTTATTAGTATAGCTTAAAATATCTAAAAATTCTACATTATACAAAAGAGAACTGCTGTATAATCTTGGCCAGTTGTGTATATTTACATTTATACATGTATATTTAATTTTATGTTTATATTTAATATGTATTTAACTGACAGTTATTTCCAATACTACAAAAACTTAAGAATGATTATTTTGTATTTCTCCCAAATGCTTTAGAACTATGGAGGTTTTAAAGGTGTTTTTCCATTTTGCCCAACAAAGTGTGTGGATTTATATAAGAGAAAATACAAAGCAGAATACAATATTATTTATTATCCTTAAGACCACTGAGACCTATAAAAGTAGATCTTGGTAGATACATAAATATGAAATAACACAGGTATAATGTTTTGCTTAGTAAAAAAAAAAAAAAAAAAAAGAGAGAAAATCGATTCTCTACAAATTGACCCAATTATTGATGTCAAAAAAACTGTAATCATTATATTTCTTTATCTCATTAATATTCATAAAATATAAAAGTTTTAGGTTCTTCATCTGAACATCCATGTGTGACACCATCTGGAAACTTCTTTGTTACTTATGTAAATCGTTATATTTTCTGTAAAGATAAGTAAATATTTAGTAATATTATTATAGCACTTGTAATGAAGTTAAGTATGATAGAGAAATAATGAATAAACAATCACTGTGGATTCAACAGATGCATTCTAAAATTTTGAAATAACTCAAGTCAATGTGACTGCTTAAAACTTACATACAAATAAAACAATCTAATGAGGAATGTTGAGATTTATAAGATTTCAATTTGGGCAGTACAAAAGGAACCACACAACTTTTAAAACTTTAAGATTTACAAAGGAACTCTTAACTGGCTGGGCGTGGTGGCTCCTGCCTGTAATCCCAGCACTTTGGGAGGCCGAGGCGGGTGGATCATGAGATCAGGAGTTCCTGACCAAGCCTGGCCAGCATGCTGAAACCCCATCTTTACTAAACATACAAAAAATTAGCTGGGTGTTGTGGCATGTGTCTCTAATCCCAGCTACTTGGCAGGCTGTGGCAGGAGAATTGCTTGAACCCAGGAGGCGGAGGTTGCAGTGAGCTGAGATAGCGCCATTGCACTCCAGCCTGGGTGACAGGCCAGACTCAGAAAAACAAACAAACAAAAACAAACAACAACAATAATAACAGAAACAGGAACTCAACGAAAATTGGTTCAAAAACCTTTGCTCCAAATCAAAGAGACAGATCTGGAAATTCAAAGAGGCTTGATAATCTGGTAAAAATCACAGTCATTTAGTACTTGGATTAGATTCAACATCTGGGTAACTGACGCAGCTTCTCCTAGTTTCTTTATATTCACATTTTAGCTGCTGCATCACATTAAATTTTGATTGATATCAACTGAAATTTGATGCTGCTAATGCCAACCCACTGCAGTATAGCTTATTATATTATTATTGAACATCACATACACACAGGTTAACACTCAAACACAAACGCATGTACCTGAAGTGTCAATAGGCAAATGATGTGTTAATGATACCTGCTGTATTTGCTTATCAAGATATGCTTATATTTATACAACTAGTTTACAGTTATCTTGGTGGAAAAACAAATATTACCTTTTGAACTCGTAAGAGCACTGGTTTCTGTTCCCCTTATTCCAATTACTATAAATAGCTTCTGAAGTCTATATTTTATCTTCCTTAGGTACGCTAAGGGTAACATCAGATTAATCAATTCACTGTATAAAGGCAATACATAGTTCATTGATGGTATATTAAATGGTCACATTTAATATATCTCATTTTTATTTTAAATTTTAAGCAGAGGAAAACCACATAGTCTGCACTGAAACATTAAAATGTTACATTTAAATGTTAAACAATTTTTCAAACATTTCAGTTTACATTGCTATACCTTCTATAAGTGTAAGAAGTGGAAATATATATATTTATGGTGGAGACATATATTACCAAGGAATAATAAATGACAAACTCTACCAGATTCTGATAAAAATGTAGCGGCATCAACCACATTCTGAAAAAAAATGTTGATTTTCTAATAGGAATATGTATCATAATCAGAATCTCAGTTGTGCCGTAAATTGTCTTTATCTTAAGGTTGTTATGGAAGTATATGTCAATTATATTTAAAATTGTAAAGCCTATGCAAGTAGAGATAATATTTATATTAGAAATGTGAAAGTTTCATTGTTGTAACAAGTACACCTAAACAGTTAAAACAATGTTTCTTGATTATGCAGTAAGTTGACTGCTATGCTGTAGACATGTAATCTGTGTTATCTGTCCTGATCCTTTCGTAAAAGCAAGTAAATTTTTTGCTGGTGAACCTTAATTTGTCAGCCAAGATTGAGTTTCAATCTGAACCCAAAATCACTGCTTCAGGTTGAGAATAATGTATATTGCCAAGTGGTATTTCAGATCCATGACCTAAGATGGCAAAGTCATTTAACGGTAAAGAAAAAGATGAAAGGTAGGTCTGGTGAGATTGATGAGGTTCTTATTAATCCACACATTGAAGAATGAACGCTCTGTGTCAGATTATCAGGTACAATTAATTTGATAAAAAGTTTTGAACCCCTAAGGAACTGGATAAATGGCTGGTTTTGCCATACCTGTACATTGGAAGGATTTGTTTTTTCTCCTGTAACTCTAGCAGAATGAACATAGACATGTGTCTTTTACTTGATAAGAAATGCTACTTATGGAATTAATTCATTTCAGTTTCTAGAAAATCTTCAACTCACTGATGAGTTAAAAATAACTATGAACCATAACTTATTCAGGTATTATTTTTGTTAGATTAGAAAGTACAGTATCTTCTAAAAAGTATAAAGAAATTGAACTCCCATAGATAGAGGGTTTTATGGCTTTTATGCTTCAAAAATAGTTACATATAGGCTTTACTTTTCTACTTAGCTTTGTTGGGGTATAAGTTGCATGAAATAAAGATAATTTAAGCATTTAGTTTGAGTTTTAAATGCTCCCACAGTATATATACAATAGTAAGATAACCACTGAAACCAAGAATATTTGCATTGATTTGAAATGTCTCCTAATACTCCTTTACAGTCAAATAATTTCCTCTAAAATGACCACTGGCAACCACTGGCTTGGCTTGTGTCAAAAATATATATATAGATGTAGATATCATTTTGTTTCTTTTAGATAAATAACTTGTAGCATGTAGAATAGTGAGTTCTAGGGAACATGTATATTTAACTGTATAATAAATTAAGAAATTGTTTACCAAAGCAGATCTATACTAAATTTTGGATCCCCAACTGCAATGTATGAATTCCAGTTGATATATTTCCTTGCTAATGTGTGGTATTGTTAATCTTTTAAATTTTATTTATACTATTGAGTATATACTGGTATCTCATTGTTTTTTAATTTGAATTATCTACAAATTAATGGGGTTGAACATTTTTTACATTCTTATTTGCCATTTGTATATTTTCTCTGGCAAGTTAGTTCCAATCTGTTGTGCATTTTAATTGACTGGTTGTTTTCATACTATTGCATTTTAAAAGGTCATAGCACCTTTTTCAGACATTATTTGTAAATATTTTCTCACAAGCTATAGCTTGAGTTTTCTGTTTTACTTAGCTGAACTTTATATGCTTAAAATATTTAAGTTAAATTAACTATTCTCCTTCAGTTTTTTTTTCTTCCTTTGTGTACTATCTAATAAGTGTTTGACTAACTTGAGGAATCAAGTATTTCTTCAGTGTTTTTCAAATAAGTATTATAGATTTCACTCACATATTTATATCTAAAATGCATTCTTAGTTATTTTGATATGATTTAATATAAAATGGGGTTTATTTTTTAACGTAGGTAAGTATATGTTCTAGCACAAATTTTAAAAAATATGTTCTCCAATGTAATTACTTTGGCGTCTTTATAAAAAATTAATGAGCCATTTATATGATGGTTTAATCAATACTTGTAAATATCCAAAGCCAGTACTTCACTACTGTTATTGAAGAAGCATATCTTAACTTTGAAAATTATGCAGTGAGAGTTACACAACTCTGTTCTCCCTTTTCAAAATTGTTTTGGTAGTTTGTATTTCTATATAAATTTTGAATCAGCTTGTTAATCTTCAAAATATCTGCTTGAGTTTGATTGATTGGAATTCATTAACCGTATAGGTCAAATTGGGGAAAATGAACATTTTTTCCACACTTTAAATAAGTGGATTTTATACTATGGGAATCACATCTTGATGAAGCTGTTTAAAAATAAAAGGTTCTTAAGATAAATTATAAATTAAGTTTATAAAAGGGAAAACATTTGAATGGCCACTTCTCCAGAAAAGATAAATGAATGACAAGTTAACACATAAAAAATTTGCTCACCAGAGAAATGCAAATCAAAACTACATTGAGAAACCATCTCATGCCAGTTAGAATGGCAATCATTAAAAAATCTGGAGACAACAGATGCTGGAGAGGATGTGGAGAAATAGGAACACTTTTACACTGTTGGTGGGAGTGTAAATGAGTTCAACCAATGTGGAAGACAGTGTGGCGATTCCTCAAGGACCTAGAAATAGAAATGCCATTTGACCCAGCAATCCCATTACTGGGTATATATCCAAAGGATTACAAATCGTTCTACTATAAGGACACGTGCACACGAATGTTCATTGCAGCACTGTTTACAATAGCAAAGACCTGGAACCAACCCAAGTGCCCATCGACGATAGACCGGATAGGGAAAATGTGGCACATATACACCATGGAATATTATGCAGCCATCAAAAACGATGAGTTTGGGCCCTTTGTAGGGACATGGATGAACCTGGAAACCATCATTCTCAGCAAACTGACAGAAGAGCAGAAGATCAAACACCGCATGTTCTCACTCATAGGCGGGTGTTGAACAATGAGAATACATGGACACAGGGAGGGGAGCACTACACACTGGGGTCAGTTGGGGGGAAATAGGGGAGGGACGGGGGGGGGTGGGGAGCTGGGGAGAGATAGCAAGGGGAGAAATGCCAGATGTAGGTGATGGGGAGGAAGGCAGCAAATCACACTGCCACATGTGTACCTATGCAACAATTTTGCATGTTCTTCACATGTACCCCAAAACCTAAAATGCAATAAAATAAATAAATGGGGAAAAAAAAAATAAAAAATTTGCTCACTATATGCATATCATGCAAGCAGGAAAGCAAATGTGTCAAAATTCCTCAAATTACAAATTCTAGATAGGTGTGTTTTTTGTATATCAATTATTCTTCAATGAAGTTGGGAAAAACAAAGATTTAATTTGTAAAAGAAGGAGAAAACTATGTTTATTCATATACAATATTACTATTGGTAAAATAATGAACCTCCAAAGACTGTCACATTCTACTTCCCACAATATGTCACCTTACTTGGCAAAAAGGAGTTTGAAATGTGATTAAGTTTAGAATCTTGAACTGCATTATTTTCTCAGATTATCTGAGTGAGCCTAATGTAATTTAAAATTACCTGCCTTTAAAAGATAAAGAGGGAGGTGGACTTACCAGTTTTAGAATGCTGTGAAGACAATGGAAGGAGAAGGAAGGTGACCCTACAGGTGGAAAGACACAACTAGTCATTACTGGCTTTGAAGACAGAGGAAGTCATGAGCTAAGGAATGTAGGCAGTCTCTAAATGTTATAAAATGCAAAAAAAAAAAAAAAAAAAAAAAAAAAGCCAAAATATTTTTCATATTTTGAAATGTAAACTCAGTTCTGATGACAATTTGATTTTAATGTGGCACAACTCATTTCAAAGTCTGACCTTGAGAACTGTAATATATGTTTGTGGTTTTTTTGTTTTTTTTTCTTTTGTACTTTAGGTTCTGGGGTACATGAGCAGATCAAGCAGGATTGTTGCATAGGTGCATACATGGCAAGGAGGTTTGCTGCCTCCACCATCCTGTCACCTATATCTGATATTTCTCCCTATTATCCTTCCCTAGCCTCCACAACCCCTGCTGTCCATTTCCTAACTCCCCCCAACAGACCCCATTGTATGATACTCCCCTCTCTGTGTCCATGTGTTCTCATTGTTCAACATCTTCCAATGAGTGAGAACATGCAGTGATAGACTTTCTGTTCTTGTGTCACTTTGCTGAGAATGATGGTTTCCAGATTCATCCATGTCCCACCAAAGGACATGAACTCATCATTTTTCATGGCTGCATAGTATTCCACTGTGTATATGTGCCATATTTTCCTTGTCCAGTCTATCATTGATGGGCATTTGGGTTGGTTCCAGGTCTTTGCTATTGTAAAGAGTGCCACAGTGAACATACGTGTGCATGTGTCTTTATAATAGAATGATTTATAATCCTTTGCATATATACCCAGTAAAGGGATTGCTGGGTCAAATGGAATTTCTATTTCTAGATACTTGAGGAATCGTCACACTGTCTTCCACAATGGTTGAACTAATTTGCACTCCAACCAATAGTGTAAAAATATTCCTATTTCTCTGCATCGTCTCCAGCATCTGTTGTCTCCAGTTTTTTAATGATTGCCATTCTAACTGGTGTGAGATGGTATCTCAATGTGGTTTTGATTTGCATTTCTCTAATGACCAGTGATTGATGATGAGCATTTTTTCATATGTTTGGTGGCCTCATAAGTGTCTTCTTTTGAGAAGTGCCTGTTCATATCCTTCACCCACTTTTGAATGTGTTGTTTGGTTTCCTTCTTGTAAATCTGCTTTTGTTCTTTGTAGATTCTGGATATCAGCCCTTTGTCCGATGGGTAGATTGCAAAATTTTTTTCCCATTCTGTTGGTTGCTGATTCACTCTAATGATTGTTTCATTTACTGTACAGAAGCTCTGGAGTTTAACTAAGTCCCATTTGTCTATTTTGGCTTTTGTTGCCAATGCTTTTGGTGTTTTAGTCATGAAGTCCTTGCCTATGCCTATGTCCTGAACCATTTTGCCTAGATTTTCTTCTAGGGTTTTTATGGTGTTAGGTCTTACGTTTAAGTCTTTAATCCATCTGGAGTTAATTTTATTATAAGGAAGTGGTCCAGTTTCTGCTTTCTGCTCATGGCTAGCTAGTTTTCCCAACACCAGTGATTAAACAGGGAATCCTTTCCCCATTGCTTGTTTTTGTGAGGTTTGTCAATGATCAGATGCTTGTAGATGTATGGCATTGCTTCTGAGGCCTCTGTACTGTTTCATTGATCTGTATCTCTGTTTTGGTACCAGTATCATGCTGTTTTGTTGTTGTTGCCTTGTAGTATAGTTTGAAGTCAGGCAGTGTGATGCCTCCAGCTTTCTTCTTTTTGTTTAGGATTGTCTTGTCTATGCCGGCTCTCTTTTGGTTCATATGAAGTTTAAGGTGGTTTTTTCCAGTTCTATGAAGAAGGTCATTGGTAGCTTGATGGGGATAGTGTTAAATCTATAAATTACTTTGGGCAGTATGGCCATTTTCACAATATTGATTCTTCCTAACCATAAGAATGAAATGTTTTTCCATCTGTTTGTGTCCTCTCTTATTTCCTTGAGCAGTGGTTTGTCGTTCTCCTTGAAGAGGTCCTTTACATCTTTTATTAGTTGTATTCCTGGTATTTTTTTCTCTTTGTAGCAATTATGAATGGGAGTTCACTCTTGATTTGGCTCTCTGTTACTGTTATTGGTGTATAGGAATGTTTGTGATTTCTGCACATTGATTTGTATCCTGAGACTTTGCTGAAGTTGCTTATCAACTTAAGGGGATTTGGGGCTGAGACAGTGGGGTCTTCTAAAAATACAATCATGTTGTCTGCAAATAGAGTCAATTTGACATACTCCTTTCTTAATTGAACATCCTTTCTTTTTCTTGCCTGATTGCTCTGGCTAGAACTTCCAATACTATGTTGAATAGGAGTGGTGAGAGGGCATCCTTGTCTTGTGCCAGATTTCAAAGGGAATGTTTCCAGTTTTTTCCCATTCAGTATGATATTGACTGTGGGTTTTTCATAAATAGCTTTTATTATTTTGAGATACATTCCATCGATAACTAATTTATGGACAGTTTTTAGCATAAAGGGATGTTGAATTTTGTTAAAGGCCTTCTCTGCATCTATTGAGATAATCATGTGGTTTTTGTCTTTGGCTCTGTTTACGTGATGGATTTCATTTATAGATTTGCATATGTTGAACCAGCCTTGTGTCCTTGGGATGAAGCCTACTTGATTGTGACGGATAAGCTTTTTGATGTGCTGTTGCAATCAGTGTGCCAGTATTTTATTCAAGATTTTTGCATCTATGTTCATCATGGATACTGGCCCGAAGTTTTCTTTTTTTGTTGATTTTTTTTTGCCAGGTTTTGGTATCAGGATGATGTTGGTCTCATAAAATGATTTGGGAAGGATTCCTTCTATTTGTATATTTTGGATCTCAGAAGGAGTGGTACCAGCTCCCCCTTGTATGTCTGGTAGAATTTGGCTGTGAACCCATCTGGACCTGGGCTTTTTTTGGTTGGTAGGCTATTAATTGCTGCCTCAACTTCAGCCCTTGTTATTGGTGTATTCAGGATTTCAACTTCTTCCTGGTTTAGGCTTGGGAGGGGGCAAGTGTCCAGGAATTTATCAATTTCTTCCAGATTTGCTGGTTTATGTGCATAGAGTTGTTTGTAGTAATCTCTGATGGTAGTTTGTATTTCTGTGGAATCTGTGGTGATATCCCCTTTATCATTTTTTATTGCATCTACTTCATTCTTCTCTCTCTTCTTTTTTATTAATCTGGCTAGTGGTCTATTTTGTTGACGTTTTTAATAAACAAGCTCCTTGATTTATTGATTTTTTATGTCTCTATCTCCTTCAGTTCTGCTCTAAGTTATTTCTTGTCTTCTGCTAGCTTTTGAGTTTTTTTGATCTTGCTCCTCTAGCTCTTTTAATTTTCATGATAGAGTGTGATTTTAGATCTTTCCTTGCTTCTCATGTGGTCATTTATTGCCATAAATTTCTCTTTAAACACTGCTCTAAATATTTTCCAGAGTTTCTTCTGGAAAACCAATAAGAGTGAAGACACATTGTGTCTTCACTCTTATTGGTTTTGAAGAACATCTTTATTTCTGCCTTCATTTCATTGTTTATCCAGTTGACATTCAGGAGCCAGTTGTTCAGTTTCCATGAAGTTGTACGGTTCTGAGTTCTTGAGTGTTCTAATTTGCACTGTCATCTGCGAGACTGTTATGGTTTCCATTCTTTTGCATTTGCTGAGGAATGATGTACTTCCAATTATGTGGTCAATTTTAGAATAGGTGCGATGTGGTGCTGAGAAGAATGTATATTATATCTGGGTTTGGGGTGGAGAGTTCTGTAGATGTCTATTATGTCTGCTTGGTCCACATCTGAGTTCAAGTCCTGGATATCTTTATTAATTTTCTGTCTTGTTGATCTAATATTGACAGTGGAGTGTTATAGTCTCCCACTATTATTGTGTGAGTCTAAGTCTCTTTGTAGGTCATTAAGAACTTGCTTTATATGTCTGGGTGCTCCTGTATTAGGTGCCTATATATTTAGGATTGCTTGCTCTTCTTGTTGCATTGATTCTTTTACCATTATGTAATGTCATTCTTTGTCTCTTTTGATCTCTGTTGGTTTAAAGTCCATTTTATCGGAGACTAGGATTATAACCCTTGCTTTTTTTGCTCTCTATTTGCTTGGTAAATCTTCCTCCATCTCTTTATTTTGAGCCTATGTGTGTCTTTGCATGTGAGATGGGTTTCCTGAATACTGCATACCAATGGGTCTTGACTTTTTATCCAATTTTACAGTCTATGTCTTTTGATTGGGGCTTTTAGCCCCATTTATATGTAAGATTAATATTGTTATATGTGAATTTGATCCTGCCATTTTGATGCTATCTGGTTGTTTTGCCCATTAGTTGATGCAATTTCTTCATTGTGTTGATCTTTACCATTGGTATGTTTTTGGAGTGGCTGGTACTGGTTGTTCCTTTCTATGTTTAGTGCTTCTTTCAGGAGCTCTTGTAAGGCAGGGATGGTGGTGACGAAATCTCTCAGCAATTGCTTGTCAATAAGGGATTTTATTTCTCCTTCCCTTATGAAGCTTAGTTTGGCTGGATATGAAATTTTGGGTTGAAAGTTATTTTCTTTAAGAATGTTGAATATTGACCCCATTCTCTTCTGGCTTGTAGGGTTTCTGCCAAGAGATCCACTGTGAGTCTGATGGGCTTCCCTTTTTGGGTGAGCCGACCTTTCTCTGACTTCCCTTAGCATTTTTTCCTTAATTTCAACCCTGATGAATCTAACGATTATGTGCCTTGTGGTTTTTCCTCTTAAGGAGTATCTTTGTGGTGTTCTCTGTTTTTCCTGGACTTGAATGTTGACCTGCCTTGCTAGGTTAGGGAAGTTCTCCTGGATCATATTCTGAGGAGTGTCTTCCAGCTTTTATTCATTCTCTCCATCACATTCAGGTACACCTATCAAACATAGATTAGGTCTTTTCAAATAATACCATATTTCTTGGAGGCTTTTTCATTTCTTTTCCCTCTTTTTTCTCTAACCTTGCCTTCTCATTTTATTTCATTGAGTTAATCTTCCATCTCTGTTATCCTTTCTTCTGCTTGGTTGATTCGGCTGTTGAAACTTGCGTATGCTTTGCAAAGTTCTTGTGCTGTGTTTTTCAGCTCCATCAAGTTATGTTCTTTTCTAAACTGGTTATTCTAGTTAGCATCTCATCTAACCTTTTTTCAAGGTTCTCAGTTTCTTTGCATTGGGTTAGAACATGTTCTTTTAGCTCAGAGAAGTTTGTTATTATCCACCTTCTTAAGCCTGCTTCTGTCAATTCATCAGACTCATTCTCTATCCAGCTTTGTTCCCTTGCTGGTGAGGAGTTGTGATCCCTTGGAAGAGGAGTGGCATTCTGGTTTTTGGTGTTTTCATCATTTTTGTGCTGGTTTCTTTCCATCTTCATGGATTTATCTACCTGTGGTCTTTGCAGTTGGTGACTTTTGGATGGGGTCTCGGAGTGGACATCCTTTTGGTTGATGTTGAAGCTATTTCTGTTTTTTGGTTTTCCTTCTAACAGGCCCCTCTCCTGCAGGACTGCTGGAGGTCCACTCCTGACCCTGCTTGCCTGGGAAGCACCTACAGTGGCTGCAGAACAATAAGGGTTGCTGCCAGTTTTTTCTGTTATCTTCATCCCAGAAGGGTAAGCACCAGATGTCAGACAGAGCTCTCCTTTATGAGGTGTCTCTTTGAATATATGGGGGTCGGGGAACTGCTTGAGCAGATACCTGTCTCTTATCAGAGCTCAAGTGCTGTGCTGGGAGCTCCATTATTCCATTCAGAGCTGCTGGGCAAGTAGGTTTAAGTTTGCTGCAGTGGAACTTGTAACAGCCTCTTTCCCCAGGTGCTCTGTCATGGGAAGATGGAGCTTTATAAGATCCTGATGTGCTGCTTCCTCTTTCAGAGATGCCCTGCCCAGCAAGGAGGTAGTCTAGTCACAGTCTGGCAGCAAAGGCATTGCTGAGATGCCATGGGCTCTGCCCAGCTGCTGTGTAAACTTCCTTGTGGTTTTGTTTACAGAAGTACAATTAGAACTGTTTTGGTAATGGCAGCCTGCCTCAGTAATGGCAGACACCCTTAACCCCACAGAGCTGGGCCATCCCAAGTCCAGCTGTGCTTGGCTGCAAAACTCTCAATCCATAGCATTTCAGATTCCAAAGCTGGTCTTTGTCAGGGTGGGACCTTCTGAGCCAGATCCCCTGGCTCCCTGCTTTCAGCCCCCTCTTTTTCAGTTGATTGGGCAACTCTGTCTCCCAGGTGTTCCGGGAGTCAGTTGAAACAGCTGCCCAGATTTGTGTGAGTTTTTGTGCAGAAACCCACGATACTGGCTGGATCTGCCCTGCTGGAAATTCCTGGCACTTTTCTGCCGGGGAATCTCCTGGGCTGTGGGCAGTAAAAACTGTGGGAGCAGCACAGTATCTGTAGCAGAGTGCTGGAGTGGATGGAAAAGTTCCTGATGGCCTCTGTTGGGTAGGCAGAGGGGTCCTTCAGTGATTGCACTTCCTAGGTGAGGCAGCACGCTACCCTGCCTCGGTTCACCCTTCTTGAGCTACACCCACTGTACACAGAGTCCCATTGAGATGCACCTGGTACCTCATTTGGAAATGCAGTGATCACTCACCCTCTGCACTGCTCTCGCTGGGAACTGCACTCCAGGGTTTTTCCTATTTGGCCATCTTGGATCTCATCTTGTGTTGATTTAAGCTCCTAAATTTGTAGTAACTTGTTACAGCAGCAAAAGGAATGAATGCAAATATAATTGTTAATATAGAGTTAAGAACTATAAAAAGACTGCCAGGAGTCATAAGTGACTTTAGCAGATTAATTAAAGGTCAATATACAACAATTGTATTTCTATATGTTGTGAAGAAACAATAAAAACAAAATTTGAAAAACAATATTTAAAAACATCAAGCTACATCAAATACAGATAAATCTAACAAAATACACTTCTGAAATCATGTATACATTTTTGAGAAGCACATCAAAACCAGGATATTAGCATTGGTACTATTTGGCTATATAGTGCTATGCTATTTTGTCACATGTAAATCTACTTCCAATGCAAACACTGCATTCCAGACAGATTCCATCACCACAAAGATCTCTGTCTTAATATCTCTTTATAGTCACTTCTTATCCCTAAACCTTGCAATCACTAATCAGTTTAGTTTCTCTCTACAATTTCTTCATTCTTTGAATGTTATATACATAGAATCAGATATTATTTGATCTTTTGAGACTGGCTTTTTTGCTAACAATAATTACCTGAGATCTATCCAGGTTGTTGAGTGTATCAGTGTTCTGTTGGGGACTTCTTTTAAGATGCATAGGACCATGAGCCAAGAAATGTGAGTAGACTTCTATAGTTAAGAATGACCTCTGATAGTGAGCGAAGAAATACGGATTTCAGCTTTACAACTTAACAGAATTTAATTCTATCAACACCCTGATTAAGACTGAAAGTAGATTATCCTTGACTCTTTATTCTCCAGGTAAAAGCCCAGGTTGGCCAATACTTTGACTTCAGCCTACTGAGACCTTAAGCAAAGTATCCAGTTAAACTTACTTAATTTCTGACCTACAGGAAATAATGAGTATTAAAGCCATAAAACAAGCCCAGTGAAACTATCTGAATCTAACTTTCTAAAAAATCAAGTTACAGCTATTTCTTCTTGAGTCACATTTGGTAGGCGT
The DNA here is from genome assembly GCF_009761245.1 of Sapajus apella. Taxonomy (NCBI): domain Eukaryota; kingdom Metazoa; phylum Chordata; class Mammalia; order Primates; family Cebidae; genus Sapajus; species Sapajus apella. Next base: position 10,918,698 of record NW_022436968.1, on the reverse strand, counting down.
GTCATTCAAGAAAATTTTCCTTTTCATCTAAATGTTATCCGTACTAGTCTATTCATCCATGCTTGATATTGGTGATGTGTATCTGCAGTCTGTCTCGTCTCAAAGACTGTCCCTGGTTCATCTGGGGGATTGATGAGGAATTCAGCTGGGGTTCTGGGCGGCAATATTTCTACATATGAAGTCACCATGAACGGGGTTGCCTCAAAGCATAGTAGCCTTGGAATTCTTACATGGTGCCTCAGGGATTCCATAGCTGCATAACAGTAGAGCCAGGTGAAAACTATGTAGACTTATATAACCTTATCTCGTAAGTCACAAGCCAATCTAGACTCTTCTTGTTGATGAGAGGAGTGTCAAAATCACATTTAAGAGCTTATAACATATAAGTTATTATTGTGGTTCGCTTAGAGAAACTATATAGCCTGACACAGTCATAAATATTATTTTCTTTAAAAACCATCCTAAATCAGAACACATTATTTGATTTTCAACTTTGCTAGGTAGCATCTATTTGAGCATAAATTACCTTATTCAATAAATAGTTCTTGAGTTCTTAAAATATTGAATGCCTAAAAGTTCTATGTTCTTGGATACATCAGTTAAAAAAATAGACAGAGGCCTACTGTTATGGAAATTGTTTTCTAGCAGCATTACATTTATATAGCATTTGGAAGATTTAACATTCTGAGAATTTTGTGAGCTACCATCAGTAAAAATTATTTGAAGTCATAAAATAGGAGTGCTGAATACACAGAACATGTATGGTTACCACTAACTGTTCTGAGCTCAAAATTGACATAATTAATAAAATGAAGCTTTTCTTCCTAATGATCATGAATGTTGCCTCAGACTCCTGAATATAGCATGTTTGTTGCTGATTAACATTTTTATGTAAGTTGCAAATTATTAGTCAATCCAACGTTAAAATAGTCAACAAAAATTAGAAATTTAGCTAATTTAAAGTGGCCTCTAATTAAAAAAAAAGTCATGGGATGTATGTAAGATTTTTTTAAATTAATTTTTTAAGGAATAAATGAAATTCCATGTGACAATCCATACTTTGGTCTGAACACGATTATATATATACATAATACATTAACATATTTACCATGAAAAATGTGTCAATCTGCAAATTGTTTAATTTATAAATCCAAATTTGAAATATTATTATTTAAATGGTTTGAATTAGGATTAAACATAGAATTTGCTTAAAGTGGAATTAAAATAGTCAAAGTACTCATCATTTCTTGAGAAATGTACCAGAGGGCCTCTACATTCTTTTGTTTTTAATTGAAAATTCTATGACTCTGATTAATAAGTTTCACAGGAGAGAAACAGAATTTTAAAATTTCTACCTGTCTAAAATTCTCAGCTGCTGAGCAGTTTACAAATGAAATAGAAATGTGTTCTTGGTTGTTTTCCTGCATAAATTGCAGGTAAATGAGTATTTGCAATTAAATGGTTATTCTAGAAATAAACTATACTGTAGTAAGTTTTCACTGGTCTTATATGATTTCAGCTAATCTAAATACAGACCACACTCATGTATGTTTATACACATGTGTTCATTATATATATATATATATATATATATAACTACATTTGTATTTATGCAAATGAATAACTCTATGAACAATTCATTTCTGCCATGCACAGCCAATCAAACTTTCACTGATAATAGAGAAAACTAAGTTCTTAATGGCAGTTCTCCACAGGAATGGAGAAAACTACAGTTTAAATGTGACAAAATGTCAAAAATGATTTTTCAAGTTTTCAAAAATCACCACACAACTTTTCTAATAATGTTAAACCCATTCATTTCACAAGACAACTCAGTTTTTATGGTTATCACTCATTCTCATATAATTATTGTGGTATAATTTAGGAGAGGTTTAATATTATAAAAGGTTTATACATCTATAAAATATTTTTGGACACTATGTTTTGGGTCATAATCAGAAATATACAAAAATTTGAACAGGTATATCTATAAATTATACTTTATATGTGGCATAGTGATCTTTTATTAATATCTCAAGTCTTATTTCTATATATAGTAAATTTAATTGTTTTTGTGTTATAAAAGAAAACAATGTGTCATGATTGTAAATGAGCACCAGGAATAAATGCAGTATTATCTTAGTTATAATTAAGAAATGTGAGAAACACCATGTATCACAGTATAATTATACAATTATATTAATAGCAACAGCAACTATTTACATTTTACAATCTTTATAGTAACACTATGAGATAGAAAATTAGTATTATGCCCGTTGTCAAGATGAGGAAACTGTGGCTTAAAAAGCTTAGTAATTTTATCACCACATACCTCATAATTGACTAAGACAGAAACCAACGCCTTAACTTTTCTATTCCAGCATCAGAGTATATCTGGAGTACAATGTTTCTTCAGCTGACTGAACTGCTAATGAGACTACTTTCACAGAATGGGTCTTATGCAGGAAATATAATAATTGGTTGAAAAATTTTAAAAGTTAATGGTAAACAGAAACTTTAATAAAGAAAAATTAAGGGAGATTGGTAGGAAGATGGCCAACTAGGAACAGCTCCGGATTGCAGCTCCCAGTAAAAGCACAGAGGGTGAGTGGATGCTGCATTTCCAGATGGATTTTTATTGCCTACAGACCAGGAGATTCCCAGACTGAGGAGCCCCACTGGTCACCAGTGCGGCTGTTTTGGCCCGTACAGCTGCTTGCTGGTGCCCTGGCGTGGTGGTTCTCCATACAAAATACACTGGTCTGGGTGCCCTCTTAGCTGGCGATTGGAGCCCAGGGAAGGCAGATCACCCATTCATTTGATTTAAAAGGGGACTGAAATAGGGAGTGAGGCCTGGAGATTCCTGGGCAAAAAACACGCCAGGAATCACAGCGCTGCTGTTTCAGCTGGCGCAGTGAGTTGCCGCAGGGGAAATCACACAGATCCTGGTGCCTTTTCAACAGGTGACTGGAACACCTGGGAATGAGTCGACCGTTCAACTAAAAAAAAACAAAAAAGACTAAGTCAGGGAGCCAGGTGACCAGGCTTAGCTGGTCCCACCCCCCTCCACCCCTCAAAAAAAACAGTAATTGAAAATGCCGTGGGTTGAGAGTTTCACAGCAAGCACAGCTGAACCCAGGACAGTCCAGCTCTGTGGGGGAGGGGTGTCTGCCATTACTGAGACACTCCACCACTACGGAGGCAGTCTGCCATCACGGAGGCAGCCCACCATTGCCAAGGCAACCTGCCACTACAGAGAGTCCGCCATTACAGAGGCGGGCCACCATTGTCAAGGCAGTTCTAACTACACCCATATAAACAGGACTGCAGGGAAGAACACATGGCAGCTGGGCGGAGTCCACAGCAGCTCAGCAAAGCCCCTGCAGGCAGGCAGTGACTAGGCTGCCTCTTTGCTGGGCAGGGCAGCCCTGAAAAGAAAAAAAAAAGGCAGCAGCACAAAGTAAACTCATAAATAAAGCCCTAACTCCCTGGGACAGGACATCTGGGAAGAAAAAAAAAGGGAGTTTATGAGTTCTGCTGCAGCAGACCTAAACATGCCTGCCCAGACTCTGAATGAACAACAGAACTCACAGCTCAGCACTTGAGCTCCAATAAAGAACAGACTGTCTCCTCAAGCAGCTCCCTGACCCCTGTATATCCAAAGAGTCACCTCATAAAGGAGAGAATAGACTGACATTTGGTGGGTATCCTTCTGGGACAAAGATAGCAAAAGAATAAACTGGTAGCAAGCCTTACTGTTCTGCAGCTGCTGCAGGTGATCCCCAGGCAAGTAGGGCCTGGAGTGGAGCTCAGCAGTCCTACAGCAGAGGGGCCAGTCTGTTAGTTGTCCTTCTGAGAAACATAAATAACTTCATTATCCACAAACTGGAAGTTCACTCAGAGACCCAATCTGAAAGTCAGTAACTACAAAGACAACAGGTGGATAAATCCACAAAGATGGGAAGAAACCAGTGCAAAAAGGATGAAAACATCCGAAACCAGAACACCTCTCCTACTACAAGGGATCACAACTCCTCACCAGCAAGGGAACAAGGATGGATGGAGAATAAGTATGATGAAATGACAGAATCAGACTTCTGAAGGTGGGTAATAAGAAATTTCTGTGAGCTAAAAGAACATGTTCTAACCCAATGCAAAGAAACTAAGAACCTTGAAAAAGATTTGACGAAATGCTAACGAGAATGGACAACAAAGAGAGGAATATAAGTGAATTGATGGAGCTAAAAAACACAACACGAGAACATTGCGAAGCATGCACAAGTTTCAACAGCCGAATTGACCAAGCAGAAGAACGGATATCAGAGGTAGAAGATCAACTCAATGATATAAAATGAGAAGGCAAGAATAGAGAAAAAAGGGTAAAAAGGAATGAACAAAGTCTCCAAGAAATGTGGGACTATGTGAAAAGACCTAATCTGCGTTTGATAGGTGTACCTGAATGCGACAAAGAGAATGAATCCGAGCTGGAAAATACTCTTCAGTATATTATCCAGGAAAACTTCCCCAACCTAGCAAGGCAGGCCCATATTCAAGTCCAGGAAATACAGAGAACACCACAAAGATATTCCTCAAGAAGAGCAACCCTAAGGCACATAATCGTCAGATTCACCAGGGTTTAAATGAAGGAGAAAATGCTAAGGGCAGCCAGAGAGAAAGGTCAGGTTACCCACAAAGGGAAGCCCATCAGACTCACAGCAGATCTCTCAGCAGAAACCTTACAAGCCAGAAGAGAGTGGGGGCCAATATTCAACATCCAGAAAAGAACTTTCAACCCAGAATCTCCTATCCAGCCAAACTAAGCTTCATAAGTGAAGGAAAAATAAAATCCTTTGCGAACAAGCAAGTACTCAGAGATTTCATCACCACCAGGCCTGCTTTACAAGAGCTCCTGAAAGAGGCTCTAAACATATAAAGGAACAACCAGTAGGAGCCACTCCAAAAACATACCAAATGGTAAAGAGCATCAACACAATGAAGAATCTGCATCAACTAACGGGTAAAACCGCCAGCTAGCATCAAAGTGGCAGTATCAAATTCACACATAACTATATTAACCCTAAATGTAAATGGACTAAATGCCTCAGTCAAAAGACACAGACTGGCAAATTTGATAAAAAGACAAAACCCATCGGTGTGCTGTATCCAGGAAACCCATCTCACATGCAAGGATACACAAAGGCTCAAAATAAAGGGATAGAGGAAGATTTACCAAGCAAATGGAGAGAAAAAAAAAGCAGGAGTTGCAATTCTTGTCTCTGATAAAATAGACTTTAGAGCAACAAAGATCATAAGAGACAAAGAGGGACATTACATAATGGTAAAAGGATCAATGCAACAAGAAGAGCTAATGATCCTAAATATATACACAGCCAATACAGGAGCACCCAGATACATAAGGCAAGTTCTTAATGACTTACAAAGAGACGTAGACTCCCACACAATAATAGTGGGAGACTTTAACACCCCATTGTCAATATTAGACAGATCAAACAGAAAATAGACAAGGATATCCAGTACTTGAACTCAGACTTGGAAAAAGCAAACCTAATAGACATTTACAGAACTCTCCACCCCAAATCCACAGAATATACATTCTTCTCAGCACCACATCACACCTACTCTAAAATTGACAACATAATTGGAAGTAAATCACTCCTCAGCAAGTGCAAAAGAACGAAAATCATAACAGTCTCTCACACCACAGTGCAATCGAGTTAGAACTCAGAATGCAGAAACTAACTCAAAACTACACAGCTTCATGGAAACTGAACAACTGGCTATTGAATGTTGACTGCATAAACAATGAAATGAAGGCAGAAATAAAGATGTTCTTCGAAACCAACGAGAACGAAGACACAACATACCAGAATCTCTGGGACACATTTAAAGCAGTCTCTAGAGGAAAATATATAGCAATAAGTGCCCACATGAGAAAGAGAGATCTAAAATTGACACCCTAGCATCATCAAAATAGAAAGCACTAGAGGAGCAAGATCAAAAAAATTCAAAACCTAGCAGAAGACAAGAAATAACTAAGAAGAGCAGAACAGGTTTTTAAATGATACAAAAACCCTTCAAAAATCAATAAATCCAGGAGCTGGTTTTTCAATAAGATCAACAAAATAGACAGACCACTAGCCAGATTAATAAAAAAGAAAAGAGAGAATAACCAAATTGATAAAATAAAAAACGATAAAGGGGATATCACCACAGATTCCACAGAAATTCAAACCATCATCAGAGATTATTATAAACAACTCTATGCACATAAACTAGTAAACCTGGAAGAAACGGATAAATTCCTGGAGACTTGTCTCCTCCCAAGCCTAAACCAGGAAGAAGTCAAAACCCTGAATAGACCAATAACAAGGTCTGAAGTTGAGGCATCAATTAAGAGGCTACCGCCCAAAAAAAGCCCAGGTCCAGATGGGTTCAAAGCTGAATTCTACCAGACATACAAACAGGAGTGGGTACCATTCCTTCTGAAACTATTCCAAATAATCCAAAAGGAGGGAATCCTTCACAAATCATTTTATGGGACCAAAATCATCCTGATACCAAAACCCAGCAGAGACTCAACAAGAAAAGAAAACTTCAGGCCAATATCCATGATGAACGTAGATGCAAAAATCTTCAATAAAATACTGACAAGCCGATTGCAACAGCATATCAAAAAGCTTATCCACCATGATCAAGTAGGCTTCATCCCAGGGATGCAAGGCTGGTTCAACATACACAAGTCTATAAACATAATTCACCACATAAACAGAACCAAAGACAAAAACCACATGATTATCTCAATTGATGCAGAGAAGGCCTTTGACAAAATTCAACAGCCCTTTATGCTAAAAACCATCAATAAGCTAGGTATCGATGGAACGTATCTCAAAATAATAAAAGCTATTTACGACAAACCAACAGCCAATATCATACTGAATGGGCAAAAACTGGAAGCATTCCCCTTGAAATCTGGCACAAGACAAATCCCTCTCTCACCACTCCTATTCAATATAATACTAGAAGTTCTAGCCAGAGCAATCAGGCAAGAAAAAGAAATAAAGGGCATTCAAATAGGAAAGGAGGAAGTCAAATTGTCTCTATTTGCAGACGACATGATTGTATGTCTAGAAGATCCCATCATCACAGCCCAAAATGTTCTGAAACTGATAAGCAACTTCAGCAAAGTCTCAGGATACAAAAATCAATGTGCAAAAATCACATGCATTCCTATAACACCAATAACAGACGTAAAGAGAGTCAAATCAAGAAAGAACTGCCATTCACAATTGCTACAAAGATAATAAAATACCTAGGAATACAACTAACAAGGAACGTAAAGAACCTCTTCAAGGAGAACTACAAGCCACTGCTCAACGAAATAAGAGAGGACACAAACAGATGGAGAAACATTCCATGTTCATGGTTAGGAAGAATCAATATCGTAAAAATGGCCATACTGCCCAAAGTAATTTACAGATTCAATGCTATCCCCATCAAACTACCAATGACCTTCTTCGCAGAACTGGAAAAAAACCACCTTAAACTTCATATGGAACCAAAGGAGAGCCTGCATAGCCAAGTCAATTCTAAGCAAAGAACAAAGCGGGAGGCATCACACTACCTGACTTCAAACTATACTACAAGGCTATAGTAATATACACAGTATGGTACTGGCACCAAAGCAGAGATACAGACGAATGGAACAGAACAGAGGCCTCGGAGGCAACACAACATATCTACAACCATCTGATCTTTGACAATCCTGACAAAAACAAGCAATGGGGAAAGGATTCCTTGTTCAATAAATGGTGTTTGAAAAACTGGCTAGCCATGTGCAGAAAGCAGAAGCTCGATTCCTTCCTGACATGTTACACTAAAATTAACTCCAGATGAATTAAAGACTTAAACATAAGACCTAACCCCATAAAAACCCTAGAAGAAAATCTAGGCAAAACCATTCAGGACATAGGCATAGGCAAGGACTTCATGACCAAAACACCAAAAGCATTGGCAACACAAGCCAAAATAGACAAATGGGTCCTAATCAAACTCCACAGCTTCTGCACAGCAAAAGGAACAGCCATTAGAGTGAATCGGCAACCAACAGAATGTGAAAAAAATTTTGTAGCCTACCCATCTGACAAAAGGCTAATATCCAGAATTTACAAAAACAAAAACAGATTTACAAAAAAAAAAAACAAGCCCATTCAAAAGTGGGCAAAGGATATGAACAGACACTTTACAAAAGAAGACATACATAAGGCCAACAAACATGAAAAGATGCTCATCATCACTGGTCATAGAGAAATACAAATCAAAACTACATTGAGATACCATCTCACACCAGTTAGAACGGCAATTATTAAAAAATCTAGAGACAACAGATGCTGGAGAGGATGTGGAGAAATAGGAACACTTTTACACTATTAGTGGGAGTGTAAATTAGTTCAACCATTGTGGAAGACAGTGTGGCGATTCCTTAAGGACCTAGAAATAGAAATTCCATTTGACCCAGCAATCCATTTACTGGGTATATAGCCAAAGGATTATAAATCCTTCTATTATAAGGACACATGCACACCAATGTTCACTGCAGCATTGTTTACAATAGCAAAGACCTGGAACCAACCCAAATGCCCATCGACGATAGACTGGATAGGGAAAATGTGGCACATATACACCATGGAATATTATGCAGCAATCAAAAACGATGAGTTCGTGTCCTTTGTAGGGACATGGATGAACCTGGAAACCATCATTCTCAGCAAACTGACACAAGAGCAGAAAACCAAACACCGCATGTTCTCACTCATAGGTGGGTGTTGAACAATGAGAACACCTGGACACAGGGAGGGGAGAAGTACATACTGGGGTCTGTTGGTGGGAAATGGGGGAGGGACAGTGGGGGGTTGGGAGTTGGGGAGAGATAGTATGGGGAGAAATGCCAGATATAGGTGAAGGGGAGGGAGGCAGCAAATCACACTGCCATGTGTGTACCTATGCAACTATCTTGCATGTTCTTCACATGTACCCCAAAACCTAAAATGCAATAAAAATAAAATTAAAAAAAAAGAAAAATTAAAGTCCAAGTGAATAGCAATTAATGAAAATTGAACCCTATTAAATCATACTTAATAAAATATTGATGTTTACTCCTTCATCTTTATTAGGAATAATTTTCAAAGAGTCATGATCCTGTATTAATTAAAACAGTTTATGGTTTTTAGAGGTATTATTTGTAGCTCAATAGCTAAGTTATATGAAAGAAGCGATAATTTTGTTTTAAATAATATATGGCCATTCATAGTTTTCATATTTTAAATGATACCTTTGCCTACTCTCCTGTTCTCAAACACATTTTGTCAGTTTGACTGACAGTGCTTGAAGTGGCTACGGAATAATATGTTTTATCTACCAGGTCTAATACATAATGGTGTCTACTTATTTGGCATTATATTTAAAAATCCTTAAGGTCATAAAATTCATTTTTGTATAAAAATGTTCAAGTTTGAAAATTACATTTGGAAGCTTATTACAAACACCTTTGCATACTCATCTTTATTGATGAATAATCAAACACTGTTAGGAGAAAATTACATTCAGTGACTATTTCTCATTCTGGTTAGACAAAATGTGTGGCACTGTTTCATACTATCATATGGAAAAAAGATATTTCAACTACAGCTGTCTCTGACAATTTATTTTCCTAAATCATTAAGTTATTATGTTTTGGTTTTCTGCATTTATCAGATTAATAATATAATTAACAACTTTCTATTTCATTTTATAGATAAATTTAATGTCTGCATATGTCCAAACATTTTACACAGGAAACTTAACCAAAAATAGAATTTTCTACATCAGTGTGTATGTGTCTGATCTCATGCTGCCATGAAGAAATACCTGATACTAAGTGATTTATAAAGGAAAAAGTTTTAATTGACTCACATTTCCCCCTTGCTAGGAAGGCCTCAGGAAACTTACAAACATGGTGGAAGATAAAGGAGAAGCAGGCACCTTCTTCACAGAGTGGCAGAATGGACTGAGTACAAGCGTTCAAGCAAGAGAAATGCCAGATGCTTATAAAATCATCAGGTCTCATGAGACTCATTCACTATCACAAGAACAGAATGGAGCAAACTTCCCCCGTGATCCAATTACCTTCAACTGGTCTTAACCTTGGCATGTGGGGCTTATGGAGATTATAATTCAAGATGAGATATTGTGTGGTAATACAGCCAAACCGTGTGTGTGTGTCTGTGTGTGTATTTGAAGCTTAATGTGTGGTGCTTATTTTTAGCCAGACTATAGAAGACACACTATGTCACAATGTTAGGGTACATTGGTGATTGGAATTGTCTGTGTCATCTGTGAGAGATTGAGCTGTTTCCAGTCACAGTTCACATCTTTATGAGAGACAAATGGTGGTAGGCTTCTTTTAATGTTCCCTAAAATGTCTGAAAGAACAAAAATGCATTGAATTTGAATTTATTTTGTGAACTGTATCTTCCTCATCTGCTAGAAATAGATCTCTTTTTAAGAAGCCTTAGGTATAAATACCAGCACTTTTACAATCATTTTCCACCTATTTTTATTTCCTTACATAACCTATCATTGAAAATTTCTAACATGTTCTAGATGTACCATAATCAGGAGAAAATGAAGAACAGTATTATTCCATCAACAAAATAAATCTTAAATTAAAATTTTATATATTTGCTTCTGCTGAAATAGCAGGCAATGATTGATATGTTCTCATTTGTATAAAGATCACACAGCTACCCTTGCATAGCTTCAATCACTCAATTCTATTCCAAGTCTAAATAGACCGCATAAGTTGTTCTAGTCGCCTTTTGCAGACTCTGCAAGTAACTTTAGTTTTGTCCTATTTGCCTATTTCTAATTTTTGAAATAAGGCATCTCAAACATTTGATCAATTTTTTTTATAGTTTGTGGTTCTTAGTGGCAAAGGGGAAAAAGAAAGAAACCCATGCTTGTTAAATTCCCAATATGTAGTTAATAAATAAATTGTCTTAAGAATTTGTATAATAACTCTAAAAGGTAAGTAATATCATTCACATTTATATTAGGGAACTAAGTTATAATGAGGTTTAAAAATTGTCCAAAAAAAAAAAAGCTTCCAAGCGTCATAGCTGTGGCTTATTTCCAGGGCTCTCTTGTCCCAGTCTAGACCTTACTACATCATTTGAAAATGTTTTGGGTAATTTTATGAATTTCAACTTTATTCGCACTGGTAAAAAATGAATCGTAGCAAACTGAACAAATGCCAGTGAGCTTTTTAAATTTAGGGGTTGTTCATGCTTAGCTGAAACATTTGTTGGAAACATGACTTTCCACTTTGAGTAGCTTATGTTTTTATGGTGTCACAAAAATTGAATTAGTCTAACTTAAGACTTTAATTACAAATAAAATAATGCCTATCTAAACTGTTAAAAAAAAAAAGCCGAATTCTCTTGCAGTTTCACAAATTGAGATAAGGCACTTAAAAAAAAAATTGGGCAAACCTCTCCATGAAGCCCACTCCTTATAGAATTCAAAAAAAGCTGAGTTAGCCTGTTTATTCTAGAAAGGGTTTGATCCTTGGGCAAATTGAATATTTTTAGTTACTCAGTTTTATGTTATCTAAGAACTGACATTCCTGTGACTTACTTCCACTTTCCCTTCAGTTGTTGGACACACACCTATTTATTTCACGTTTCACCAGTGGTGTACTAGTTCAGAGCAAAGCTTTGATCAATACTAAAATTTGGGGGTTTTGTTTCAAAATCATTTTAAAATTCATCTCCTCAGGCCACACCTACTTTAAAATTTCATGGTCTTCTGTCTTTTTGAATTTTTGCTTGAGAATACAAAAAACTAAAAGTATTTCCTTACATTTATAAATGACAGCCTAAGGTCAATAATTGGCCGTGATTTTTATATTAATTAGATAATGGAGACTTCCAGTATTCTCTCTCAAAGATGGGATGATACATAGGCCAGCACTTTTGAATGCTAAAGTCTAGTCATTATTGCTATTCAAATTAGTTTTTTTGGTGGCCAAATACTTTCTGTAGTTGTCTCATTGTTTAAATCCATTGGTAATTCTTGGTGTCACTTCAAGTAACTCTTAGAACTGATGCACAGAATTATTTTGTAATGTTCGCTAAAATGGTCAATAGCTTTCAGAAAATTCCTGTGGAATCCAAAGGCTAAAATACTTTCAAGATTTCTTTAATATCTCCAAGTACCACTTTTCTTATATTTATCTATTGAAGTTTTGCTAACTTGGTAACATTAGATGGTCATTGTTGAACAGCTCATGAAGACATGAACTTTCCAAAACTTTCCAAATAGATGTTGAACTTTCCCTGTGTTTCCAAAAACAACCAATTTCATGGAACTTAAACAGCAAAGTTAAGGATGTTTAAGTTCTATGGAACTGAAACAACTGAAGAGGATTGGCTGGCAACAACTGAAGAGGATTCTTCCTTGATAAACTGCTATGTCATTGGGCAAGAATGAAGTTAATGTAATTGTTACTTATAATGGCTCACATTTTCTCTTCTCCCAGCCCTCTGTGTGAACACTATCTATCTATGGTTTATGGCTGGTCCCAAAACCAGCAGGTTTGTCACCAGACGTGGAGAATTTAATCTGAGAAGTAGAGTGACCCATGGATTTCATGGCTCAGTGAGGAAGAGCTAGCTCAGAAGCCACAGCTCTGTTTTCCAGGGCAGGACAAGCAGCAGAACAACTAAAAATTTAGAAATTGTGGAAGTGGGAGTAGCATTAAAATTCTGAAATAAGCTCTCTGTATATCCCTAGCTAACTTTAAATTACAAATGCTTGAGAGAGATCTGAGAGATTGTGGGTAAAAAAAAAAAAAGAAAAGAAATGAGAGCCAGTGAAGACTTGAGAATTGGCTGCAACTTCGAATAAATTCCTCCAGGTACATATAATTGAGTTCACAGAGAAGGAAAGCCTTAGAGGTATTACTCTCTTATCAAAATGTGCCCATATTATGGGCTAAAAATCTAAACATAGTCACATGTGTGACCTTTTGAGAACTATAATTAAAAATAAAAATATTAAAATAACTAAGCAGACATCACTGACAGTATATTTTGAAAGATTTTATCATTTACATTTAAAAAAAAATAAACGGCTCACAAAAATAGAACAGTTCAAAGATATTACCATTAAACATTATTAAATGTGTTTAAGCAACACATAATTGATGGAAAATATTGCACAGTATTTTTGGGTTTTTAACAAATTTAGATGAAATACAGATAACAATAATAGCACAAAAAAATGACAAAATACAGCTATGCCAAACATAATTCCTATAATTTACCAGAATTAAGAGACTGCTAGCCTAAAATAAACTGTGATTAAGTCAAAGAAGCCTATTGTAGTCCCTGGATCAACCCCCCCCCCAAAAATAAAAAATAAAAAATAGATGATATACATAGCTAAAATTTCAGAAAATAAAATGATATACTAAAAATATTGTTTAACACAAAAGAAAGCAGTAACAGGAGTAAAAGCATTAGGAATAACAATGATGTGAGATATAAATTTGTTTAATACAGTTGCCATCTTGACATCCCATTTCTGAGTTTGACATAGGTTGCGTACCTGTCACCTTTGGCTTAAAACTTCCCCTCTCTATGTGATTGTTTGCAATATAATTCACTTGTTCCTCATCACATTGACCCACCAACCAAACCACCCACAGCTGCTGACAATGGTAAAATCTAATGTTTAATGCCAGAATTATGCAAATGACTTCTGTCACACTCCATCTCTAAACTAGCTAATCCACAACTCCTGTGTGAATGTGTAAAGGATAATGATCAAGGACCTTAATGAAGGTGTAAGTTCATGCTTCCTATTCACTGCTTGAGTTCCCTGCCACATCTGGACTTCCCATTACCCCCATATTGGCACCTCTCATCTCTCGGCTCTGTAAATAATGTCTTTCTTCAGTTTCATGCATTTTGTTTTCGTCTCCTCATTGTGTCTCAGTTAACCAATGCACCTAAATCTAAACCTAACCTTTTTGGTCAGTTTTATCTCTTAGAGAGTAGTTTTATTCTTGAAAAGAATAAATTGAACACAGGTCAGACAAAAACCACAAAGGCATCTGACAGTATAAACAATTTTTTTTGTGAGAAAGACACCCGGTCATGGGTGAGACATTTAAGAGTTAGGCCATCTGCCACAGCAAAAAAAAGAAAAAAATACTCATGAAAGACACGTTATTAATGTGCACAACAAAATTCCTGCAATTTCTGGTTAGGACAGAGCTTAAGCATAAAACCAAAATAACAACTATAATGATATAAATCACAGCAAGACATCTAGACACCAAATAAAAATGTCAAAAACCCTATTGTAATAATTATATCATTTATCTTGAAGGAAAATATACCAAATGCTTCAAATGCTAACTCAGAGATTATCAGTCTGGATAAGAGTCAAGATACAACTATAGGTCATCGAAAAAAAAAAAAAAGAAGCATTTTAAATTCAGAGCTGCAAAAAGATAAAATAGAGGAATAAAAAAGACATCATTCAGTAAAAACAATAAGAACTGGAGTAGATATATTAATATAAGACAATGTAGACTTTAAGACAAGGAATATTTTTACATGTATAGAGAGATATTTCATAATGACAATATCATGACAACAGCTTCAAAATAATGCAGTAAATTTGACAGACTCAAAAGAGAGAAACCAGTAAGAACATGGAAAACTTTAACATTATTATTCAAAGTGATTGATTTTTATAAAATCCACATAAAACTATAATCCAGTCTTTTCAAGTTATCTAGAACATTCTTCAGTATAGACCATATAAAAGGCATTTAAGATTTTTCAATATCTTAAAAGAAATAAAATACATTCTGTGAGCACAAGAGATTAGATATCAATAACAAAAATGGGAAATCACAGAAAACTTATATAAAACAATATACTTAAATACCCTAGGTGTCAAAGAGGAAATCATAAAGAGAATTTTAAAACAAGCTTAGGAAATATTCAAATGCAATTATATTCTAAAAGAAGTAAGGGGTTCGGATCCAAGATGGCCATTTAGGAACAGCTCAGGATTGCAGCTCCCAGTGAAAGCGCAGAGGGTGAGTGGACGCCGCGTTTTTATTGCCCACAGACTAGGAAATTCCCGGGCAGAGGAGCTCCACGGTCGCCAGCGCGGCTGTTTTGGCCAGCGCTGCTGTGCCGGCCAGCGCCGCTGCTTTGCCCCGTGCGGCTGCTTTGTCAGCGCCCCGGAGCCGCGGTTCTCCGTACAAAATACACCTGTCTGGGTGCCCTTTTGGCTGGCGATTGGAGCCACGGGGAGTCGCCCATTCACCGGTTCAAAAAGGGGACTGAGCAGAGAACCAGGACAGTAGATTCCAGGGCAAAAAAAAAAAAACCGCCACAAACCTCAGTACCGCTGTTTAAGCCAGCACAGTGAGTGGCCGCAGGGGAAAACAAACAGACCCAGGCGCCTCTTCAACAGGCGACTGGAACACCAACTTAAAAAAGGAGCTGAGGCAGGGAGCCAGGCGATCAGGCTCGGCTGGTCCCACCCACACAAAAGAACAGCAACCAGAAACTCTGGATTGAGAGTCTCACAGCAAGCGCAGCTGAACCCGGGACTGTCCAGCTCTGTGGGGGAGGGGCGTACGCCTTTCCGAGGCAGCCCGCCGTTGCAAAGGCAACCCGCCATTGCTGAGGCAGCCCGCCGTTGCCAAGGTAACCCACCACAGCAAAGAGACTCCGCCTCAACAGAGGCGGGCCACCATCGCCAAAGCAGTTCTAACTACACCCATATAAACAGGACTGCAGGGAAGTTCACTGGGCAGCGGGGCGGAGCCCACAGCAGCCCAGCAAAGCTGCTGTAGGCTGACAGTGACTAGGCTGCCTCCTTGCTGGGCTGGGCAGGTCTGAAGGAAAAAAAAAAAAAAAGAAGGCAGCAGCATAACGGAAACTCATAAATAAAGCCCTAAATCCCTGGGACAGAGCACCTGGGAACAAAAAGCAGTTTATGAGTTCTGCTGCAGCAGACCTAAAAGTACCTGCCCAGCAGCTCTGAATGAACAACAACAGAGCTCGCAGCTCACCATTTGAGCTCCTATAAAGAAGAGACCGTCTCCTCAAGCAGCTCCCTGACCCCTATATATCCAAAAAGACACCTCATAAAAGAGAGATCAGATTGACACTAGGCGGGTATCCTTCTGGGACAAAGATAGCAGAAGAAGAAAACTGGTAACAACCCTTGCTATTCAGCAGCTGCTGCAGGTGAACCCCAGGCAAGCAGGGCCTGGAGTGAACCTCAGCAGACCTACTGCATAGGGGCCAGACTGTCAGAAGGAAAACCAAGAAACAGAAATAACCTCATCTTCAACAAACAGAAAGTCAATCTGAAATATTTGAGACCCAATCTGAAAGCCAGCAACTACAAAGTCGACAGGTGGATAAATCCTTAAAGATGGGAAGAAACCAGCGAAAAAAGGATGAAAACACCTGAAACCAGAACACCTCTCCTCCTGCAAGGGATCACAACTCCTCACCAGCAAGGGAACAAGGTTGGATGGAGAACGAGTGTGATGAAATGACAGAATCAGACTTCAGAAGGTGGGTAGTAAGAAACTTCTGTGAAATTAAAGAACATGTTCTAACCAAATGCAAAGAAACTAAGAACCTTGAAAAAAGATTTGATGAAATGCTAACGAGAATGGACAAAATAGAAAGGAATATAAGTGAATTGATGGAGCTGAAAAACGCAACACGAGAACTTCGTGAAGCATGCACAAGTATCAACAGCCGAATTGACCAAGCAGAAGAAAGGATGTCAGAGGTCGAAGATCAACTCAATGAAATAAAATGGGAAGGCAAGACTGGAGAAAAAAGGGTAAAAAGGAATGAACAAAGTCTCCAAGATATGTGGGACTATGTGAAAAGACTTAACCTACGTTTGATAGGCGTACCCGAATGCGACGAAGAGAATGAATCCAAGCTGGAAAATACTCTTCAGGATATCATCCAGGAAAACTTCCCCAACCTAGCAAGGCAGGCAAACATTCAAGTCCAGGAAATACAGAGAACACCACAAAGATATTCGTCAAGAAGAGCAACCCCAAGGCACATAATCGTCAGATTCACCAGGGTTGAAATGAAGGAGAAAATACTAAGGGCAGCCAGAGAGAAAGGTCGGATTACCCATAAAGGGAAGCCCATCAGACTCACAGCAGATCTCTCAGCAGAAACCCTACAAGCCAGAAGAGAGTGGGGGCCAATATTCAACATCCTTAAAGAAAAGAACTTTCAACCCAGAATCTCCTATCCAGCCAAACTAAGCTTCATAAGTGAAGGAAAAATAAAATCCTTTGGGAACATGCAAGTACTCAGAGATTTCGTCACCACCAGGCTAGCTCTACAAGAGCTCCTGAAAGAGGCTTTACACATATAAAGGAACAACAAGTACCAGCTCAACTAAAGGGCAAAACACCCAGCTAGCACCAAAATGGCAGTATCAAATTCACACATAACAATATTAACCCTAAATGTAAATGGACTAAATGCCCCAATCAAAAGACACAGACTGACAAATTGGATAAAAAGACAAAACCCATCGGTGTGCTGTATCCAGGAAACCCATCTCACATGCAAGGATACACAAAGGCTCAAAATAAAGGGATGGAGGAAGATTTACCAAGCAAATGGAGAGCGCAAAAAAGCAGGAGTTGCAATTCTCATCTCTGATAAATTAGACTTTAAAGCAACAAAGATCATAAGAGACAAAGAGGGACATTACATAATGGTAAAAGGATCAATGCAACAAGAAGAGCTAACGATCCTAAATATGTACGCACCCAATACAGGAGCACCCAGATACATAAGGCAAGTTCTTAATGACTTACAAAGAGACTTAGACTCCCACACAATAATAGTGGGAGACTTTAACACCCCATTGTCAACATTAGACAGATCAACCAGACAGAAAATTAACAAGGATATCCAGGACTTGAACTCAGACCTGGAACAAGCAAACCTAATAGACATTTACAGAACTCTCCACCCCAAATCCACAGAATATACATTCTTCTCAGCACCACATCACACCTACTCTAAAATTGACCACATAATTGGGAGTAAATCACTCCTCAGCAAATGCAAAAGAATGGAAATCGTAACAAACAGTCTCTCAGACCACAGTGCAATCAAGTTAGAACTCAGAATTCAAAAACTAACCCAGAACCGCACAGCTTCATGGAAACTGAACAACTTGCTCTTGAATGTTGACTGGATAAACAATGAAATGAAGGCAGAAATAAAGATGTTCTTCGAAACCAACGAGAATGAAGACACAACATACCAGAATCTCTGGGACACATTTAAAGCAGTCTCTAGAGGAAAATATATAGCAATAAGTGCCCACATGAGAAGCAAGGAGAGATCAAAAATTGACACCCTATTGTCAAAACTGAAAGAGCTAGAGGAGCAAGATCAAAAAAACTCAAAGTCGTGCAGAAGACAAGAAATAGCTAAGATCAGAGCAGAACTGAAGCAGATAGAGACACAAAAAGCACTTCAAAATATCAATAAATCCAGGAGCTGGTTTTTTGAAAAGATCAACAAAATAGACAGACCACTAGCCAGATTAATAAAAAAGAAAAGAGAGAATAACCAAATTGATGCAATAAAAAACGATAAAGGGGATATCACCACAGATTCCACAGAAATTCAAACCATCATCAGAGATTATTACTAACAACTCTATGCACACAAACTAATAAACCTGGAAGAAATGGATAAATTCCTGGACACTTGCGTCCTGCCAAGCCTGAACCAGGAAGAAGCCGAAACCCTGAACAGACCCATAACAAGGTCTGAAGTTGAGGCAGCAATTAAAAGCATACCACCCCAAAAAAGCCCAGGTCCAGATGGGTTCACAGCTGAATTCTACCAGACGTACAAAGAGGAGCTGGTACCATTTCTTCTGAAACTATTCCAAACAATACAAAAAGAGGGAATTCTTCCCAAATCATTTTATGAGACCAACATCATCCTGATTCCAAAACCCGGCAGAGACTCAACAAGAAAAGAAAATTTCAGGCCAATATCCATGATGAACATAGATGAAAAAATCTTCAATAAAATACTGACAAGCCGATTGCAACAGCACATCAAAAAGCTTATCCACCATGATCAAGTAGGCTTCATCCCAGGGATGCAAGGCTGGTTCAACATACGCAAGTCTGTAAACGTAATTCACCACATAAACAGAACCAAAGACAAAAACCACATGATTATCTCAGTTGATGCAGAGAAGGCCTTTGACAAAATTCAACAGCCCTTTATGCTAAAAACCCTCAAAAGCTAGGTATTGATGGAACGTATCTCAAAATAATAAAAGCTATTTATGACAAACCAACAGCCAATATCATACTGAATGGGCAAAAACTGGAAGCATTCCCCTTGAAATGTGGCACCAGAGAAGGATGCCCTCTCTCACCACTGCTATTCAATATAGTATTAGAAGTTCTAGCCAGAGCAATCAGACAAGAAAAAGAAATAAAGGGCATTCAAATAGGAAAGGAGGAAGTCAAATTGTCTCTATTTGCAGACGACATGATTGTATATCTAGAAGACCCCATTGTCTCAGCCCCAAACCTCCTGAAACTGATAAGGAAGTTCAGCAAAGTCTCAGGATACAAAATCAATGTGCAAAAATCACATGCATTCCTATACGCCAATAACAGACTTAAAGAGAGCCAAATCAAGAACAAACTTCCATTCACAATTGCCACAAAGAGAATAAAATACCTAGGAATACAACTAACAAGGAATGAAAAGGACCTCTTCAAAGAGAACTACAAGCCACTGCTCAACGAAATAAGAGAGGACACAAACAGATGGAGAAACATTCCATGTTCATGGTTAGGAAGAATCAATATCATGAAAATGGCCATACTGCCCAAAGTAATTTACAGATTCAACACTATCCCCATCAAGCTACCAATGACCTTCTTTGCAGAACTGGAAAAAACCACCTTAAACTTCATATGGAACCAAAAGAGAGCCCGCATAGCCAAGTCAATTCTAAGTAAAAAGAACAAAGCGGGGGGCATCACACTACCAGACTTCAAACTATACTGCAAGACTACAGTAATCAAAACAGCATGGTACTGGTATCAAAACAGAGATATAGACCAATGGAACAGAACAGAGGTCTCGGAGGCAACACAGCATATCTACAACCATCTGATCTTTGACAAACCAGACAAAAACAAGCAATGGGGAAAGGATTCCCTGTTCAATAAATGGTGTTGGGAAAGCTGGCTAGCCATGTGCAGAAAGCAGAAACTGGACCCTTTCCTGACACCTTACACTAAAATTAACTCCAGATGGATTAAAGACTGAAACATAAGACCTAACACCATAAAAACCCTAGAAGAAAATCTAGGCAAAACCATTCAGGACATAGGTGTAGGCAAGGACTTCATGGCCAGAACACCAAAAGTATTGACAAGAAAAGCCAAAATAGACAAATGGGACCTAATCAAACTCCACAGCTTCTGCACAGCAAAAGAAACAATCATTAGAGTGAATCGGCAACCAACAGAATGGGAAAAAATTTTTGCAGTTTACCCATCTGACAAAGGGCTGATATCCAGAATTTACAAAGAACTAAAACAGATTTACAAGAAAAAAACTAACAAGCCCATTCAAAAGTGGGCAAAGGATATGAACAGACACTTTACAAAAGAAGACATACGTAAGGCCAACAAACATATGAAAAAATGCTCATCATCACTGGTCATCAGAGAAATGCAAATCAAAACTACATTGAGATACCATCTCACGCCACTTAGAATGGCAATCATTAAAAAATCTGGAGACAACAGATGCTGGAGAGGATGTGGAGAAATAGGAACACTTTTACACTGTTGGTGGGAGTGTAAATTAGTTCAACCATTGTGGAAGACAGTGTGGCGATTCCTCAAGGACCTAGAAATAGAAATTCCATTTGACCCAGCAATCCCATTACTGGGTATATATCCAAAGGATTACAAATCGTTCTACTATAAGGACACATGCACACGAATGTTCATTGCAGGACTGTTTACAATAGCAAAGACCTGGAACCAACCCAAATGCCCATCGACGATAGACTGGATAGGGAAAATGTGGTACATATACACCATGGAATATTATGCAGCCATCAAAAACGATGAGTTTGGGTCCTTTGTAGGGACATGGATGAACCTGGAAACCATCATTCTCAGCAAACTGACAGAAGAGCAGAAGATCAAACACCGATGTTCTCACTCATAGGCGGGTGTTGAACAATGAGAACACATGGACACAGGGAGGGGAGCACTACACACTGGGGTCAGTTGGGGGGAAATAGGGGAGGGACGGTGGGGGGTGGGAAGCTGGGGAGAGATAGCAAGGGGAGAAATGCCAGATGTAGGTGATGGGGAGGAAGGCAGCAAATCACACTGCCACTTGTGTTCCTATGCAACAATTTTGCATGTTCTTCACATGTACCCCGAAACCTAAAATGCAATAAAATAAATAAATGGGGAAAAAAAAAGAAGTAAGACAAAAGCATCAGGTAAGCTACAAAGAAAAGCCTATCTGCAGACTTCTCAGCAGAAACCTTATAAGCAAGAAGGGATTGGGGTTCTATCTTTAACTTCCTTACACAGAGCACCAACAGCAAAGAATTTTGTATCCCACAAAACCAAGTTTAATAAATGAAGGAGAAATAAAATTATTTTCAGACAAAAGCTGCGGGAATTTGTCACTACTAAACCAGCACTACAAATATGCTAAAAGGAATTTACAACCTTTAAACAAATGTCTAATATGCACAAAATAGAATGTCTTGAATAGTTGAAACTCTCAGGATCTATAAAACAATAACAACAGAATAAAGAACTAGGTAAAAATCAATTTGATGAAGAGAATAGTACCTCACATCTCAATATTAATGCTGAATGTAAATGGTCTAAATACTCCACTTGAAAGATAGAGAAGGGCAGAATTAATTTTAAAAATTACAATCCAAATACCTGCTGTCTTTAAGAGACTCATCTAACACAGAAGAATTCACATAAACTCAAGGTAAAAAGGTGGAAAAAATTGTTCCATGCAAATGTAAGCCAAAAGTGAGTAGGAGTAAGCTGTTTTTCTTTTTTCTGTTTTTTTTGTTTTGTTTTGTTTTTGAGTTCGAACCTTGCTCTGTTGCCCAGGCTGGAGTGTAGTGGCATGATCTCAGCTCACCATAACCTATGCCTCCTGGGTTCAAGCAGTTCTCCTGCCTCAGCTTACTGAGTAGCTGTGATTCCAGGTACATGCCACTGCACCTAGCTAATTTTTGTATTTTTTAGTAGAGATGAGCTTTTGCCATGTTGGCCAGGCTGTTCTTGAACTCCTGACCTCAGGTGATCCACCTACCTTGGCTTCCCAAGTGCTGGGATTACAGGCATGAGCCACCATGCCAGCTTAGTAAGTTAGTTTTTAAGTTTATATCAGACAAATCAGACTTCAAAGCAACAACAGGGGAAAAAAAAAAAAAAAAGAAAGTCACTATATAATGATAAAAGGATAAATTCAAAAAGATGGTATTACATCCTAAATTTATATACAGCAAACACTGGAGATCCTGGATTCATAAACAATTACTACTAAGCCTAAGAAATGGAATAGATGGACAAACATTAAGAGAAATTGTACCTCACTGACAGCACTAGACAAATATTCAAAACAGAAAGTCAACAGAGAAACAATGGACTTACATGACATGCTAGAACAAATAGACTTAATGGATATTTATAGAATATTCCACTCAAGATCTGCAGAATATACATAATTCTCATCAGCATATGGAACATTCTCCAAGATAGACCATATGATAGACAAGTCTCAATTTTCAAAAATTGAAAGTATATCAAATATCTTCTCAGACCACAGCAGAATACAACTAGAAATCAACCCCAAAAGGAACCCTCAAAAGGATACTAATGCATAGAAATTAAATAATCTGCTCCTGAATTATTCTGGGATAACAATGAAATCAAATGGAGGGCCGGGGCAGGCCAAATATGGCTGATTAGAAGCAAATGTGGTCTGCAGCTCTCATGGAGAAGAACAAAAACAGGGAATGAATTTGACACCTTCAGTTTTATCCAGGTTCTCACACTGGTAACTGACTAGGAAGTTGTCACAACTCACAGAGAGCAAGGAAAAGCAGGGTGGAATAACAGCCCATCTAGTGGCACAGAGCTGGGGGAGGGGGGCACAACCAGGCAAGAAAGGTAGTGAGTGATGGTGCAAACCCCATCTGGAAACCATGCTTTTCCCACAGATCTTTCAAGCCACATATTAGAAAATCCTCTTGTGAGAACTTCACAATGCCATCACAATTATCAATAGCCAAATAGGCCAAGAAAAGAAAATAACCTCAGAGCTTAAAGATGACCTTTTGAAAATAAGTCAGGCAGACAAGAATAGAGAACAAATAATAAAATGAAATGAACCAAACCTCTGAGAAATGTGGGATTATGTAAAAAGGTTGAACTTATGACTGATTGGGGTACCTGAAAGAGATGAAGAGAATGAAACTAAGTTGGAAAACATACTTCAGGATAGTATCCAGGAGAATTTCCTCAACCTAACAAGACAGGCCAACACTCAAATACAGGAACTCTAGAGAACCTTACTAAGATACTCCATGGAAAGATAACCCCTAGATATACAATCATCATAATTTCCAAGGTTGAAATGAAAGAAAACATGCTAAAGGCAGCCAGAAAGAAAGGTCATGTCACCTACAAAGAGAAGCCCAGCAGATTAACAGCAGGCCTCTCAGCAGAAACCCTAAAAGTCATAAGCAACTGGGGACCAATATTCAACATTCTTAAAGAAAAGAATTTCCAACCCAGAGTTTCATATCTGGCCAATGTAAGCTTCATAAGTGAAGAAAAAATAACATCCTTTTCAGACAAGCAAATGCTGAGGGAATTTATCACCACTAGGTCTGCCTTGCAAGAGCTCCTGAAGGAAGCACTAAATATGAAAGGTAAGAAAACATTACTAGCCATGCCAAAATGTACTGAAGGACACAGACTAGTGTCACTATGAAGAAACTATAAAAACAAGTCTAAAATAACCAGCTAGGATCATGATGACTGAATCAAATTTACACATAACAATATTAACCTTAAGTGCAAATGGGTTAAATGCCCTAATTAAAAAAACACAGAACGGCAAGCTGGATAGAGGCAAGACCCATTGGTATACTGTCTTCAAGAGACCCATCTCACATACAAAGACATGCACAGCCTCAAAATAAAGAGTTGGAGGAAAATTTACCAAGAAAATGGAAAACAGAAAAAAGCAGAGTAGTAATCCTAGTTTCTAACAAAAGAGGCTTTAAACCAACAAAGATCAAAAAAGACAGATAAGAGCATTACATAATGGTAAAGGGTTCAATTCAACAAGAAGAGCTAAATATGCTACCTTATCTACACAGATGATAGATAGATAGATAGATAGATAGATAGATAGATAGATAGATACATATGCCCCAATAAAGGAGCACCCAGATTCATAAAGAGAGTTCTTAGAGACCTACAAAGGGACTTAGACTCCCACACAATAATAGTGAGAGATTTTAACAACTTCTTGACAATATTAGATCATCAAGACAAAACATTAACAAAGATACTCATGACCTGAACTCTGAATCAAGTGGACATGACAGATATCTATAGAACTGTCTACCCCAAAACAACAAAATATAAATTATTCTCATTGCCTATGGCACTTACTCTAAAATGAATCACACGATTTGAAGTAAAACACTGCTTGGCAAATGGAAAAATGAAAGTCATAACTAATAGTCTCTCAAACCACAATGCATTCAAATTAGAACTCAAGATTAAATAACTCAAAACCACACGATTATATGGAAATTGAACAACCTGCTTCTGCATGACTCCTGAGTAAATCATGAAATTAAGGTAGAAATCAAGAAGTTCTTTGAAACTAATGAAAACGGAGACAATATACCAGAATCTCCGAGATGCAGCTAAAGCAGTGTTTATAGAGAAATTTACAGCACTAAATGCCCACATCAAAAAGCTAGAAAGATCTCAAATTGACAACCAGATATCAAAATTAAAAGAATTAGAGAACCAAGAGAAAACAAACCCCAAGGCTAGCAGAAAAAAATAAATAACCAGGATCAGAGTGGAACTGAAGGAGATACATACAATAAAATCCCTTCAAAAATCAATGAATCCAGAGCTGTGTTTTTTTAATTAATAAAATAGACTACTAACTAGATTAATAAAGAAAAGTGAGAAGAATCAAATAGACACAGTAAAAAATGATAAAGGTGATATTACCATTGATCACACAAAAATATGAACAATCATCAGAGAATACTGTAAACACTTCTGTCCACATAACCTAAAAAAAATCTAGAACAAATGGATAATCTCTTGAGTGCACACACCCTCCCAAGACTGAACCAGGAAATAACTGAATCCCTGAATAGACCAATAACAAATTCTGAAATTGAGGTAATAATAAATAGCTTACCAAGTATATACAAAAGACAAGCCCAGGACTAGACGAATTCACAGCTGAATTCTTCCACAAGTACAAAGAGAAGCTGGTAACATTTCTTCTGAAACCATTCCAAACAATTAAAAAGAAAGGACGGCTCCCTAACTCATTTTATGAGGCCAGAATTAACCTGATACCAAAACCTGGTAGAGATACAACAACAACAACAAAAAACTTCAGGCCAATATCCCTTATGAACATCAATACAAAAATCAACAAAATACTGGCAAACAGAATGATCAAAAAACGTATCCACCATGATCAAGTTGACTTTATCCCTGGGATGCAAGGTTTGTTCAACACACACATATCAATAAATGTAATTCATCACATAAACAGAAAGTTAATAACCACATTATTATTTCAATAGATGCAGAAAAGGCCTTTGATAAAATTCAACATCCCTTCATATTAAAAACTCTCAATAAACTAGGTATTGAAGGAACATACATCAAAATAATATAAGCTATTTATGACAAATCTACAGCTAGTATGATACGGGATGGGCTAAAGGTGGAAGCTTTCTCCTTGAAAGCCGGCAAGATAAGGATGCCCTCTCTCACTACTATTATTTTACATCATTGGAAGTTCTAGCCTGGCCAGGGCAATCAGACAAGAGAATGAAATAAAGTGTATTCGAATGAGAAGAGAGGAAGTCAAATTATTTATGTTTACAGATGATATGATCTTATATCTAGAAAACCCCATCGACTCAGCCTAAAAGCTTCTTAAGCTGATAAGCAACTTCAGCAAAGACCTAGAATACAAAATCAATGTGGAAAAATTGCTAGCATTCTTATACACCAAAAGGCAAGCAAAGAGCCAAATAATGAATTAACATCCATTAACAATTGCTGTAATTCAAAGAGAAAAAAAAATACATAGGAATAGAGCAAACAAGGGAAGTGAAGGACCTCATCATAGGGAATTACAAACCACTGCTCAAGGAAATCAGAGAGGACATATGATAAAACATTCCATGCTTATCAATATGATGAGCTATCATGAAAATGGCCATAATGCCCAAAGTAGTTTATAAAATGAATGCTATTCTCATTAAACTACCATTGACATTATTCATAGAACTAGAGAAAATAAAAAATCCATATGGAACCAAAAAGAGCCCATATAGTCAAGGCAATCCAAAGCAAAAAGAACAAAGCTGGAGGCATCACACTGTTTGCCTTCAAACTATACAACAAGGCTACGGAAAGCAGATACTGGTACAAAAACACATAAACCAATGAAACAGAATAGATAACTCAGTAATAAGCCTGCACACCTACAAGCATCTTATCTCTGACAAATTTGACAAAAATAAGCAATGAGGAAAGTATTCCCTATTTAATAAATGGTGCTGGGATATCTGGCCAGCCATACGCAGAAAATTTATACTGGACACCTTTCTTACATCTTATATAAAATTTAACTCAATATGGATTAAAGACTTAAATGTAAAATACAAAACTATAAAAACCCTAGAACAAAATCTAGGCAATACCATTCAGGACATAGGCATGGGCAAATATTTCATGAAGAAAACCCCAAATGCAATTGCAAGAAAAGCAAAAACTGACAAACAAGATCTAATTGAACAAAAGAACTTCTGCACAGAATAATAAACTATCATCAGAGTGAACAGACAACCTACAGAATGGAAGATAATATTTGCAACCTATCTATCTGACAAAAGTCTAATATCCAGAGTCTATAAGAAACTTAAATGAATTTATAAAAAAAAAACCATTAAAATTAGGCAAAGGCCATGAACAGACACTCCTTAAAAGAAGACATTCATCCAGCCAGCAAACATATGAAAAAAGGTCAACATCACTCATCATTAGAAAAATGCGAATCAAAACCACATTGAGACATCATTTCATGCCGGTCAGAATGGCAATTATTGGTAAGTCAAGAAGCAATAGATGCTGGCAAGGTTTCAGAGAAAAGGAATGCTTTTACACTGTTGGTGGTAATGTAAATTAGCTCAAACATTGTAGGGGATAGTGTGGGGATTTCTCAAACATCTAGAGGCAGAAATATATTTGACCCAGCAATGCCTTTACTAGATATATATCCAAAGAAATATAAATCATTCCATTATAAAGATACATGCATGTGTATGTTCAATACAGCACTAGACACAATAGCAAAGACATGGAATCAACCCAAATGCCTATCAACATTAGACTGGTTAAAGAAAATTTGGTACATATGTACCATGGAATACTATGCAGTCATAAAAAGGAATTAGATTATGTCCTTTGCAGCAACATGGATGGAACTCAAGCTGTTATCATCAGCAAGCTAACACAGGAACAGAAAACCAGACACCACATGTTTTCACTTATAAGTGGGAGCTAAATGGTGAGAAAACATGGACAGATGGTGGGGAACAACATACACTGGGGCCTGTTAGTGAGTAGTGGAGAGGGATAGCTTTAGGAAGAATAGCCAATGCATGCTGGGCTTCATACCTAGGTGATGGGTTCATCTATGCAGCAGACTCTCATGGCACATATTTACCTATGTAACAAACCTACACATCCTGCACATCTACTCTGGAACTTTTAAAAATGGAACTTAAAAGTTCCAGAGTAGATGTGCAGGATATGTAGGTAGAAAAAAATCAAGTTGAAAATTTACCAAATATTTTAACTGAATAATCATAATGAGACAAACCCAAATTTCTGGGATGCAGCAAAAGCAGTGCTCAGAGAAAAGTTTATAGCACAAAATGCCTTCATCAAAAAGTGTGAAAGAGCATAAACTGATAAGCTAATTTTATACCTCAAGGAACTGGAGGAATGAGAACAAACTCAACCTAAAGATAGAAGAAAAAATATAAAAAGATTAGAGGAGACCTAAATGAAATTCAAACAAAAAAATACAAAATATCAATGAAACAAAAAGCTGTTTTATTGAAAAACAAAATCAATAGATCATTAGCTAGATTAACCAAGAATAGAAGAGAAAATCCAAATAAGCTCAAGTAGAAGTGAAACTGGAGACTGGTTGTAGTGGCTTACACCTGTAGTCCCAGCACTTTGGAGACCAAAGGGGGGGATCACCTGAGGTTAGAAGTTCAAGACTGGCCTGGCCAACATTGTGAAACACCATCCCTACTAGAAATACAAAAAATGGCTGGGCGTGGTGGCAGATGCCTGTATACCCAGTTACTCAGTATGCTGAGGCAAGAAAATTGTTTGAACCCGGGAGATGGAGGTTACCGTGAGCCAAGATAGCACCACTGCACTCCAGCCTGGGTGACAGAGTGAGACTCCATCTCAAACAAATAAAAAACAGAAAAGAAAAAAATAGGGACATCACAGTTGACACCACAGAAATATAAAAGATCATTTGAGATCACTATTAACACCTTTATGAACACAAACTAGAAAACCTGGAGGAAATGAAAAAATTCCTGGAAACACTTTCCTAGATTAAGGAAGAAACAGAATCCTGGAACAGACCAATAACAAGCAGTGAGATAGACTCGATAATTTAAAAATTGTCAACAAATGAAAGCCCAGGACCAGATTAGCTCACAGCTGAATTCCACTAGTCATTCAAGGCAGAATAATTACCAATCATATTGAAACTATTCCAAAAAATGGAGAAAGACTTCCTCTAAATCATTTATGAAACTCATATCACCTGATACCAAAACCAAAAAAAAAAAAAAAAAAGAAAACCACAAACCAAACTCCCTGATGAACACTGAATCAAAAATTCTGAAATAAAAAGAAAATACTAGGTAACTGAATCCAACAGAACATTAAAAATATAATTCTTGCCATGCACAGTGGCTTATGCCTATAATCCCAGCACTTTGAGAGGCTGAGGTAGGCAGATCACCTGAGCTCAGGAGTTAAGAGACCGGCCTAGCAAACATGACAAAACTTCATCTCTACTAAAAATACAAAATAAAAATAGTCAGACATGGTGGTGTGTGCCAGTAATACTAGCTACTCAGGATGCTGAGGCAAGAAAATAGCTTGAACCAGGGAGGTGGAGGTTGCAGTGAACCAAGATCACGCCACTGCACTCCAGCCAGGGCAACAGCATGGGACTCTGTCTCAAAATAAATACATATGTATACACACACATACACACATACATACACACACATATAACATATATATATACACATACACACACGCACACACACACACATATATGTGTGTGTGTGTGTGTGTGTGTATATATATATATA